>NC_090449.1:243169887-243490438 GCF_031143425.1 Pleurodeles waltl | reverse complement strand
GTCATACAGGATTGGGCAACAGCCTGGGATTAACTTCCTTTCGTGCAGCACCTCCGCGGGAATTAGTTAAACCATCAGATCCTGCCAGTCCCATGGCTTGTCCAGTATTTTGTGGGTGTAACATGAGTCTAATTCCCTCCCTGGTTGTTGCATATTCCAAGTGGGTACGACGATCAAAATCCATTAATTGTGTCACCATATACTTGTCTTCAAAATAGATAGTTATTATGTCAAGATTGGTCCCTGTGATGCTGCTTCTCTTGGCCGATATTATGTCAGAACGAATAACAGAGAGACAACTTCGTCGGGAACGTATCCAATGTATGACTTTGTTGATCAAGGAAGCTTGATTCTCAGCTAACCCTGGCGATAGTTTTGGAACATTAGTCAAATAGATTTTATTTGTTCCCTGACTTATAAACAGGTCCTGTTCTTTATTAACTATACTCTCAGTATTGTATCGGGAGAGAGTGATGTTGTTAGAGGGAGTCTTATGTGACTTGTTGGGGGGTTGTGTAAGGCTGGAATCTTGGACAGTTTCCGGTGGGTCGGATTTGCTAGTCCTACCTCTGGCCCTGTCACTAGTAAGATTGCTTGACCAACTACCTTGACGGTCTCTGTGCCTAGGTACATTTGTAGACCTCCTGGGTCTCATGTTGTCGATATTGGGATCACAACGGTAGTCTTCCCTCCCTAGAAGAGCTGTCCCCCTTCTAGTGGGGAGACAACAATTGTCCCTTAGCTCCGTCCCCATTGGTGGGGCAGATAATGGGAAGGCTTCTTCCCCCCTGACCTCCCCACAGACTTTACAAAGTCCAGCACAAGCACGATTGCTCTTCATAAGATCTATTAATACTAAAACCAGTCCCTTAACTTCATCAACTCTCTGAAGAACTGTAGCCAGGTTGTCTCTACTAGCTCCTGGTTCTTTGCCCTCTGGCTCGAGCTGGGGGATCGGTGAAATAACACTAGGGTTGGGTTTTCCAACTACTGTCTTGCACTTGGGCACACTCGTGGGCACGGGCGAGTCCTCTATTACCAATAGAGGTTCAAAACGATTAGTACAGAATAGGCTAGGGACCACCTTGATCACCGGAGTCAATGGTAGAAGGGTTGGTGTATGTGGTACGTGTGGGAGACCCAGCTGGGATACTGGAGAACTCGCTATGTTATAAGTGGGTAACGGTAGGGGGCCCTTGCAATTATGCGGGCCCCCGTCTCCATCTACCCCTATTATAGTATCTGTAGGATCCCTTGACCCCTTCTTTTTAAATAACTCTGGGATTTTCCTATCGTTAGGGGGGCCTCTCTTTAAATTAGTTGCCCCTAGAGTTGTTTGTGTACCTAACATAGACTCAACTTCTTTAACTAGGAGATCTATTTCATCCAATGGGTTTAACCCATTGGGTATAGCTGGATTCAAAGGTCTACTTGGGCGTTTTTTTGCGATTTTAGTACCCTTGGATTGTGCTGGTAAATCTATAGCCTTCCTTTTCCCCATATTGGGAAGATGCCCGCAATGGGGTAGCTTAGAGGAGGAATTGATGGGGGAAGGGCTGAGTGAAGAATAGGCTTCTCAATTTAAGAATAGTAGGATGGTGCTATAATCTGTACTCTCTTAAACAACTCTTAGATAACAAATAATTCTCTTACTACAGGTGAAAGAGATGGGGCCCAGCCCAGCCTCCTCCGGTCTCTGACGGGCTAAGGACGGGCCCGCCCTTGGCACGGGCTTCGCCCGGGCGCCGCCCGCGCGCGTCCCGCGCTGCGGGAGCGCGAAGATAATTTAAAGGGCTCCTGCCCTATTGCGTGACTCTCCTCCCGGCCTCCCGGCTGTGACAGCGCTACCCGCGACGGCGGGAGCGCGAAGATAATTTAAAGGGCTCCTGCCCTATTGCGCGACTCTCCTCCCGGCCTCCCGGCTGTGACAGCGCTACCCGCGACGGCGGGAGCGCGAAGATAATTTAAAGGGCTCCTGCCCTATTGCGTGACTCTCCTCCCGGCCTCCCGGCTGTGACAGCGCTACCCGCGACGGCGGGAGCGCGAAGATAATTTAAAGGGCTCCTGCCCTATTGCGTGACTCTCCTCCCGGCCTCCCGGCTGTGACAGCGCTACCCGCGACGGCGGGAGCGCGAAGATAATTTAAAGGGCTCCTGCCCTATTGCGTGACTCTCCTCCCGGCCTCCCGGCTGTGACAGCGCTACCCGCGACGGCGGGAGCGCGAAGATAATTTAAAGGGCTCCTGCCCTATTGCGTGACTCTCCTCCCGGCCTCCCGGCTGTGACAGCGCTACTGTATTTGGTTCTTTGGTAATGTCTATAAATGTTTTGCTCTACCTCAACCTGTTATCTTTTCTAACAATGTTATACACGTTTTAAATATACGAAAATGCAGATATGAGTCTGTGAGGGAGTTATTAACCTGAATGTAAAAAAAAAAAAATGATGTTTACCATCATTTAATTAAAGCATTCAATTCAATGGTTTCTCACATATAAAATGTAACAAGTCTTTCAAACTTAAGTCTAGATGGAGTGCTCAGTTTTGCATTGTAATATAGGCCTAACCACCTGAGCTCTGGAATGGCCATTCCTTTTGTCAATGTGGTGCACTTCAGGCAGGGAGAACATCAAAAAAGAAGAAGTGGCAGGAGAAAGGTGACATGTCGCAAGGTACATCCTGTCAGTCAGTCAGTCATAAAGCTTTATTCAATTTCATTAAATCATAAAAGAACATAAAAACAGCAATCGCAAACCGAGATAAAAACAGCATACAAATCACAAAACACTAATAAAAAACTATAAAAACTATAATAAAACCAAGACTCGGTGCATATTATAGATAAAACAAATGATCATAAAAAGTCACTATTTACCAGAAAGGGAGAAAAAAATGTGTAATCTGAAATGTATTTAAAAAAAACTTTTTACACACCTGAATGTCACACGGTCGTCTCCCCAATCTCAAAGCAGCTATCAAACATATCTTTTCCCTAATAGAGAGAGCCCCCCCTAATGAAGGCAGCAACAGCCAAACAGATTTCCTGGGACCCAAGTGTGTGCAAGAGTCTAAACTCCTCTTGATATGAACTGGGTCTGGCCAAACTTAATAATGGGAGCAAAAAAGTCGACATTAACGAGTGGTAAAGTGGACAAAACAATACAAAATGGATAGTTGATTGTTCTGAGGCATTATCACACGGACAGGGAGAAAGTTATTCAGCCAACCTCCTTGTGTGGGAAAAGCCACAAAAATGTGCACACAGTGCCCAGATGGAATCTAGTCAAATAAAATCTGTCCTGAGAGCTTGAGATAAATGACAAATAAAATTGGCACTGGGGTAGAGACAATTTCACTAGGGTTGTTCCAAAGATGTAATCCTAGGGGCACTCGTTGATGGGTAGGCAGGGATCTTTCCATGTAAACTGCCTTTAACAGGTATTTAGCAGAAGGCGGGATATGGGCTGCATCTTCAAAAAACGTAATATGACCCAATTTACCAAGGGTACGTTTAACATGGCCAGGGAATTTTCTCGTGATTGTGCAAGGACAGACAGTCAAAAATGATTTGTCTAGAGAATTCTAAATCCACAGTAGACCATATTTTGACCCAAATCAATACGGGAGCAATGCCTATGATAACATCCAGATAGCTTAAACCCACCTCTGAGTGACAAAAGGAAGTTGAGGCCCCTTGGGTGACCATCAACAATCTCCTGAGAAAAGTAATCTCTGTAATCTGGAGCTTTGAACAGTCACTATATCCCCACACACCACTCTCATTGGCAGGTACTGAGAGACATTTCGCTTTATACAACGTTAACAACTCTGTAACTGGTTTCTGCCCACGTTTGGCTGCAAAGCCAAAAAGTGCATCTACTACTCTACTGAATTGTTGCACCCTCGATGTTACAAGGGGGTCCTATTTCATCTGACTATTAAAGAGGATCCCTAAATAGTGAAAGCCAGGGACTTTAATCACTGGCTTGCCTTGTAAATAAAAAGTTTTAGGGCCTGATTACGACATTGGCTGTCCCACCACAGGACCGCCAATGCTGCGGGGAGGACGCCACCGTCATGCCGGTGGAGTCACCCCCAGTCGTATTAAAATGTTCCCAGTGAGAACAATTTATTACGACGTTCCCACCGGGCTGACCAGCGCGAACAGTGCTACGGTTTGGCTGTGGCTCCCTTAACGGAGCCAAGTCCAATACCGTAGCACCCTACCACCCTCGGAATTCAGACAGTGCACATTCCGAGAGTGCTTCATGGGGTGCCTACATTGCCCAGGCCATGGGCAGTGCAGAGGCCCTCCTAACTCCAGCATTGGCTTATCGCCAGCCTTCCCATGGATGGGTGCCCGCTATACAAACGTTAGAGGTAAGTGGGGTTGTTATCAGCATGGCAGCAGAGTTCAGTGCTGCTGCGGCTGAGCACAATCCCAACCGCTGTCAGCCCGCCGGGAACCATGTTCCCGGAGGTGACAAAGGACCTCTGGCGGGCTGACCACTAGGGTCGTAATGTGACGTCAGACCGGCTGGAGTGCCACGGTCCGACATTCACCGCGAGGCTAGCGGTCATTAGACTGTCAGACTCATGATGACCCCCTTAGTCCTGGCAGTTTTTGGCCCACATACCATAACTTATGATTTTTTTTTCAAATTCACTTTCAAGTGTAATGTGGACATATATTCTATAAAGGCATCATGAACTTTCTGTAGGCTATCTGATGTTCTTGCCCAGAGGATGGCATCATCAGCATAAAGCAACAAGAAGATAAAGTAGGTACCAACCTTTGGATAATCTAGTCTCTTTTGCAGCACAAATATCTCCAAACCATTGATACAAACAATGGCAGAAATTATGGGGTCAGTGCTATCACTACCAAATCCATAGCATATTCTCACGGTGGTATTCCAATGAAGCCTCCGAAGGAGAATGACTAAGGGTTCCACTACATCCATGTCCATCATCATCATGGTTCAAAGTTTCTCGCGATTTACAGTGTCAAAGGCACCCGACAAGTCCATGAAGGCCAGATATATGGAGCTCTTCATAGACTTGGTATACTTACTAACAATTAGTGCCAGATTAAGACACTGATCAACTGTTCCATGGACCTGTCTAAACCAATTCTGGGTTTTTGATAGAATGTTATTGTCACTAGCCAACACCTCCAAACGGGCTAGCAACACTCTGTCCAAAACCTTGGCCGTGGCACCTATCAAGTAAATCAGCCTATCGCACGCCGGGTCGTTCCTATCCCCCTTTTTAAAAATTGGAACTACAATAGCCTCTTTCCAAGAGTGAACCACAACACCAGGAATACCTAAATTACACCAATCACCTCCAGCAAACAAATCCAATTTCATGATTTTAAAATATATTTACAGAATACCTAAGTACAGACCAAACTTCAAAGCAAGGATACAGCAGAAAACATTCTTATTTAAGATAATCGTCATTCACCAGCTACTATATGTAAGATACCAAAAGGGAAATTCTTGCGAGCCAAACACAGTTGCAGCGAAGAAACCATTTACCAGATTAAAGTGCAAGGAATAGGCCAAAGACTGTCTCAACGACAATGCATTATAAAAACTCTACAACGAAATGAAAAAGAAATGGAAACCATCAATAGATCCTCCTTTATGTCTAGTACAAAGAAAAATAAACAGAACAACAAACCCATCAGCTTCAAAACTAAGTTCCATGATGGTCCTTGTTACGTCCGCAGTTCTCGGGTAATACCGTTTAAGCAATAATGTCTCAATCAGCAGTATCACAAACCCAACACAACAACTAGGATTCAGATGAGCACAAAACATCAAGAATATTATCTGTGCTTCTGATTTCACAGATTATAGAAAAGACTTCAAAACATTCTTAAACATAAGTGACAGCTTCAATACTTTCTATGACTTGGGTAAAACAAACTACTAAATCTTAATACTGAAACAGAGCACAATTTAAGATCAAACAATAGATGAACTGCACCAGCAACCATGAAGTATACCTTATAAAATGTCCTTGTGAGTTGATGTACACTGGAATACTATACACTCACAAAAAAAACATTATTCAGGACTCGTGTAGTAATACATATAAAAATGTCAAGATCCGCTTTTTGAACACATTTTTCAGCATCAACAAAAATGTCCCCCTTTACTAATAAGCAGACATCCAAACTCTCCAGAGAGGGCAATTGAGAATTGAAACTGCATAAACAGGAAAGCAAAAAGACCTTAGGCTAGTACACCACAGGCTGAATAAGGAAGCCAAAATATACTACTGCTTGTACTAATAACCCCCAATTTCATAGCTGCATCATAAGCCCCATCTCACCCCTTTTAGGCTCCTCTTCTGACGCTGTAGCCCATCATACCCCTGTTGCCTTTTCTCCATCTTATGATAGACACAATTACTACTTCAAAGCAAGGATGAAACATGTACCTTCTCGTATGTTGATAACTTTGGACTTGTGGGTGCATTTAAATTGCCCTTTACCTTTGGCTCGCTATTCTAGCGAAAAAACATTGTTGTGATATGTTTGTCTATCACATGCTAAAGAAGGTTTTCTATATATACCAGTTTAAAGTAAAACTGTTGTCACTTCTGTAATTTGAATTATGTTCAAATCTTCGTGTAACCAACACCAGTTATAATAGAAGTATTGCAGTGGCGATATGACTGTCTTGAGCTCTTTAGTGATTACTATCATAGTTCCATTACCAGATTTGTCTTTTTAAGACCACAATGTCTAACTGTCTTGCTTACTGGGTGCACAAGGATGATATGTATAACATATATACTGCTTATGTTTTTTCCAAACTAGTTCCCTCAAGTCATGACCACTCCAACATCCTATTTTCGGGAAGATCAAGTGACAATGCAATCTCTTCTTGACTCCATTAACTTATGTAGCAAGATATTACCTTTTTCGTTAGGGCGCATTTGGGCTGTACTTCTTATCCATTTATGCCCCTGACATGATGGCAATCATTACTATGACCAAACCACCCTGATCAGAATATTGCCGTAATTACCCTTACAGTTTCTAACCAATACTAGTTCCAAACAGTATGGGGACCATACCACATACATACATGGCAGCTGATGTTCCAAGAACAGCTAGGCTACTTAATTCGACCTACTAACAAGGCAGCACACCATGGACCTAACGTAAACACAATAACCACGTCACATGTTTTTCCGCAACAAACTGCTAAAAATGCCAATCTATTTATGGTGCTTTCAGACCACATGTCCATTTGCACTAGGGACAGACAGCTTAGAGACAGACAACATACAGATCATCTAGTAAGCTGTTCAGTCTGCCCAGACTCCACACCCCTTCACATTTTTCAAGGCAGACCATTTTGCAATTCCTAATACAATATTATGTATTCTTTAAAGAGATATCATAGCTGGCTACTCTGCTGACTTACATTGAGTGCAAGCCACCAAACATGCACTTCCTATTGACTCCTTTTTCCTGAGTACTTACACACATTTACTATCATTTCCAAATTTTCCCCTGAATTCAGAAGACGATTTTAGCACACTGAAACAATTTGTTTTGCTTTTACCTTTTTACATAGAACTACTCCCCGTTCAATCCTATTTTCAGCTAACAAAATACAAGTCTAAGAAGGAGGCTGTGTCTGTAAATAGTAGATAGGACTTGCAAAGTATTCCCATATCTTGCATTTTGTTTTTCTTTATTATTATTCTAATTTCTTTAGCCTTCTCATTGATTTTTACTGTAACACATTTTAGCTTTGAAAAAGTCCAGACCTACAAACGCCAGTAGATATTATATCAAATAGAACACTCATTAGACACACAGGAAACTCCCCATAAAATAAAATATGAATAGTAATAAATGTGCTGGGCTGTTCAAAGATTATTTTGTTGCATAAATTCTTATCACTTATAAAGTGGGTGTCCATATTTCATCTTATATGCATCAGTAGTTGCAGATAGTATGAATGGTCTCAGCTGTGGTAACCATATGTTTTACATATCACTGAATGAAGGTTATAAGATTAATTTAGCTAATATAGTGTAGATTCAAAGGAACAGGACCCCTTTGTCTTTACTGCTTTAACTGTGGGGTGATTGTCAACATACTAAAGGTAAAATAGGGCAGGAATTCTGTTCCAGTGTAAACTCAATCCATAGCACCAAATTAGCCAAAGCCCATAAGCCCTTTTTCAGGAGGTAGAGGCACTTCCCTGAAAAGACAGTGTAGAGTAACAATATAGGTGAGAGCTTACCATGCCTTCTGGTGAGCTTGGTGACCATACAAGTCAAGGGGACGTTTCCAGGCTACAGAGAGAGCAGTCGAAGAGCATTTCAATATTAGCATAGGTTCCACTTATGAGTGAAAATCCACTGTAGTGATTCATGGAGTTGAGACACCCACCAAAGCTGTTGTACACCTACAAACTCCATATGTTTTTTAGATCATTGCAAACCCTGAAAATGGTTGAATATTTAATCCTGGCAATGACAGTAATCAATCTTTTTTTCAGGGTGGAAAAGGTGAAGAAACAAATACAAATTTTGGGTAACGGTAGAAGATGGGGTGGTTCCTTGGTTCTACTGTGCAAATGCATTTTACCCAAACGTTTTGCATGCTGAAATTTCAGATTGATGCTTCACGGTGTGAAGACTGTTACATGAGAGCACCTGAGATTCAACAATAGTCATAGACTTGAAGGAATGCTCCTCATATTGGTCAACATTTTTAAAAAGTCACCTACATAAGTACATTTTTGGCTTTTTTTAAGCACTCGACATTTGTTTATCAATTCCCAAGAGATGAAGGGAGAGTTGTTCATGCACCCAACGCCTTTGGAGCACACTGATAAACATGTAAACTTGCCTACACATAATCTGGATGATGTTCCTGACAGGTCTCCATCTGTACACAGGCTGTACTACAATGTTTGGCACATGTAATGCATTTCAGCCAACCTACTAACAAGAGGACTAGGGTGGTTGATCCAAGCGTGTCCCAAATTGTATTTAACCAGATCTCCACCTCACAAGTATTTTTATCACAACTTAATTTTGATTTGATTAAATAATTGCTCATCGCCAATTATCTACAACTTCCCATGAGTTATTGATCCTGGGATCCATTTGGGCACAGGTTACACTATAAAGTCACTATAAGAAAAGTCAGTTCAATCAAGAAAAGGGAGAGAGAAATGTGCATGCACAATCATAGCAAATCCAAATTCACATCTGAAAGTATGCCATGAATTAATATGACTAATATTAACAGTATCATACTAGTAGTGCTCACCAAGTGCACTACAAGATGCAAACCCAAACTCACATAATCATACTCAATCAAAAATGGATACAATATGAATGCCTGAAGCCAAATCACAAAAAAACACAGATGGACCCAAAAAATATTTTCAGCAACTAAGTTCATGCTACCTCATTGTGGCAGTCAGCCTCTGTCTGGAGGCACATCCAAAGCTTGAACATTTTGAGGCAGTTCTGGCTGATTCAAGAAAGCATCGAAGACCTTTTTGGAGCAAGTTGCATCTTGTTTATACAGGCACCGGTGTTCACCCAGCACTTACCCTACGTATAGGAAGTATGTGAGAATATGAGGAAACATTTTAAAATTAAAGCCCACATTAACTCAACAACGGTATGGAAGGTAAACCCTTTAAACTTGATATTTAATATAATGTACTAAATGACGTCTCATAAAAAGAAAATACTGGACTAAGATGGTAAATTCAACAAACTGCAGTTAAATCAATGAACACAAGAAGAAGGATAAATGAAATACACCTCAGTTAAAAAATGAGCACAAGAAGAAGGATAGAGGGAATACACCGCAGTTAAAAAATGCACTTAAGAAGTTGAATAAAGTAAATACACCTTGGTTAAGTAAATTAACACAAGAATATGGATAGTGGAAATACACCTCACTTAAATAAGTGTATACAAGAAGGCAGAAAAAATAAATCTACCTTGGTTGAATAAGCATAGTCTAGAAGACGGATAAAAATAATAAAGTCAATCTTTAACTTTTTTTTTTTAATTGAGAATGCCTTTTGAGGTCAGGCAAAAGGAGTACACTGCTGGGTTGTTGTACCTCCTCCTACACAGTCTCTGGGTTGATATGTAGAGCTTTTGGAGACTCAAGACTGTTTCAGGAGCTTCCATAGGTCTGATATGGACAGGCTAAACAGTTAGTGCCTGTGCCTTGATTCAGCCTTGGGTTGCGTAGTATGTGGTAAACCTGCTTTGTTTAACATAAATATCGGAGTAAACAACTAGAAAATACAGTGTTCTGAAAAAGGGTTAATAATCTCTGTTTCGGAATTAATTGTTAGTCTTTGTTGGTCAATACTTACCCTTTGCCATTATCAAGAACTCAGATAGTCCTCAATTGCTTCTTGTGTTTTTTCCATCTTTTACCTGTTCTGCATTTCTTATTTATGTGTATCTCAAAGTATTGCAACCCCTTGTAACAAACATCGCTATGGAAATCACCAACCTACCATTCATTTCTTCATGTTTCATCAGATAAAGGGGAACTTAAACTTTTTACTTCACTAACATTTGATAACATGATCTCTGTAAGGTAAAACAATTGAAACAGGTTCTATAATCAATAAGCAAATGTTGCCCTCTGTCCTCCACAGTTGTTGCTTACCAGTGTTTCATCACACTGTACCAACATATTTTCCCCCCCTTGTACAATTACCAAAATGCAAGCACCAAGTAAATGATCAAGTGCACATGGTACCACCATATAGTCCAAGAATATAATCTGCATGAAGAAGACAGTGATAACAGTAGAACATTTGTAAACTATTCATTTTGATTGACTGGTGTGTCCATTGTAGTAGATAATTTAATAAAGAAAGTGTGGAAGCAGTGTCTTAAAAGAAATACTGGGAACAGTGGGAAGTTTACTTTGAAATTAGAAAATTATGTAGTTACTTAAATCACTAAAGGCCTGGAACAAAGGATTTGTTTTGCACAAGCAGCACTTATATCTACCAGGGCTCCCATTCTCACTTTAGAGTCAGAAGTAAGAAACCTTACCTCCGTTTGTATTTTGCCAAATCAGCATCCACAATATCTGCCAGAGGGAGATTAAACAAACTGAAGGTAGCATGTACAATCACCCTATAAAATAGAAATGAAAAACATTAAATGTTATACAAATTTCTCTCTTTAAAGAAAACATGATAAACCTTAGCAAGGAAAGACTCATCGCAGTTATCATAATCACTATGTTTATTCATAGCTATGGAATCTGTTGTCATTTTAGTTTCTGAGGAACATCACTTCCAGCAAACGTCTTCAAAAGAGGAAGCAAAAACACAAATGTAGCTGATAAGAAGGAAGCAGTGTGATTGGTTAATGTTGGGTATTTGTCGATATGTGCTAATGGCTGGGCTGCAGCTTTCTGACCCAGGAGAGCAGGGTTGAAATCCTGGCCAAACTGTTGGACTTCGGCAAACCACAATAATATCCTTGTGCTTTCTTTTTATTCAGTCTACCCACTGGGTAAGTCTTATCAGAAGAAGGGGCTACAGGTTTCAGGCAAACACACCCTTTAAGTGATAAATATGCAATGGAAAGCTTGCATTATCATTTGTAAGTTATGATAGTCTAGAATGAAATTGAGAGTATGGTCTGTTTTACAAGAAAGCATACTTATCAATCTAGTGTAACATCAAATAAGAACTCTATACTACTAAAAGTGGGGAGAGCAATTTACCATTGCTCTAGATCCTTATATTTCAGCCTTCTGAATGATAAACCTAAATACCACAACTTGACCTAGAGGCACACTGACAGACAGGAAGAAGGCCCCAGATAAATTTAGCATATTTTTGCAAACCATACAACACACGTATAAACCAGCTATAACCATCACTAAGACAGTTAAGTCCTGTTTGTAGATCGCCTACTTATCAGCAAACCGAAAGAAATGTGGCCTTTAAGAAGTTCATGTAATTTCAACTGATTGAAAAAGCAGTACCTCAGTCTCAATCTTTGTCAAGCAGTCGCGGTTTAGAAGGGCATAAAACTGATACAGCCTGACATAGTATGAACCTTTACTTGTGCAAATCCAAACTGTGTGAAATGCCCATTTCTACAAAATTACAAAGCTGTGTTTTGTCTATTGCATTCTCATGCTTCATACAAAAGATAATTAATGGATATGTACATCTGTTCACTTTCCATATGTAAACTATGTGCACATTCCAATTCAAAAATACATGCACATTTTGCAGCACACTCTGTTCTTTGATTTCAGCAATAAATAACTAAGACTCAGTCAAACAAGGCAGAACAAGGAATGGAAAGCAGCTGTGTCAAAGTTTGTAATATCTGCCTGTGAGAAATTGGGCTGTTGGTTCTGTTGGATGTTAACACTGATTAAGCAATAGCCATGATACCGGTCAGGGTAAAACACTAAAGACACTAAATTAACCTGTGCTTGACCATCTGATAGTTTGGAACAAAAGTAGTCATGCCCAATGAAGAGGCAATGTTTAAAGTATTTATGCAGCACACTAACAGTAATAATGTGAAAACAAAAACAAAAGAAAATCCCACACCAATTTAGAAAAATAGAGTACATTTTAATAAATTATTTGACACCAATACGTCAAATATACGAACAGTATAACCAGAATTATGAATAAAGTGTAAGGTAAAAATGACCACCTAAAATATCAAAGCACTAACTGTGGACATCTAGTTGCATGAGACCAGGTTAAAATCGAAAAATATAGCCACCCCTTACTGGAGTGTGGGTCGGTATACAAGAATTAGGTTGTGCTAGGTCAGAACTTACCTTTGGACTTAGAAGAAATTTCAACAAAACCTGTCTGAGAAGGAACATTTCAGTGGGTAGGGGCTGCAGGGAGGAGGCGTCATCATCAGGGAGCAGCTGGACAAGGTTCAGGTGAAGATTTCTACATTCAAACTAAGTATCTTTTTTGGAAGTCGCAAACCTCGAGCATGATGAAGCTGCAAGCTGTGGCTGACTAGGGCTAAACGAGGCTAGATACCTCTTCTGCAAAGAACCGCTGAACAGGATTTGCTGCTGTTAAGAAGAATGTAGAGGACCCTGCACAAAGTCAGGTCGACCAGCGGTACACCTTGGGTGGATCGCTGAACACTAGATCCCGGTATCCTCTCAGTTCTCAGAGCACTTTTTACCAAAATGTTCTAAATTCCAAGTTTTGGATTCTGGCTATCTGGGGACCTTTAGCACCACTTCCAAAGGTCCATAACTGGAGAGGCACCACCTGGAGGGTCAGGACTCACTCAGGCTGGGTCCAGGTGCGGAGGTCAATATGGCAGGAGCCTTTTTTGTCACTGAGACTCTAATTAGAAGCCGAGCCGACTAGCCCTTAGAGTCACTCCAGTAGTCCTGGGTTCAAGTGGAACTGGGTTTAAGGCAGGCTTCAGGCAGCAGAGCAGTCCTTCAAGGTGCAGCAAAGCAGTCTTATGAAGTACACATCAGGAAACAACAGCACTGCACTTCCAGAAAGTAAACTAAAGAGTGGATCTGAGGGTCCTGGTGCCTTCTTTGAAGTAGAGAGATGTTTTTAGAGATTCTCTTTGAAGTGCTTAGAATTTACTGCCTCTCCTGCTCTGGTTCCAGCCTGGATTCACGCACAATGTACTGGGGCGAAATTCATTGTATGAAGACAGGGCACTGCCTATTAGTTTGCAAGTCCCCCAACCTGCCTGTGATACCCCATCCTAATTCTATTGTGTGGCTGTCTGGGAGGAATATATATAGTCCAATTGACAACTATAACAAGTCATGCAGTCCAGGAACAGGCTGCAGGCACAAAATAGCAAGGGCAAGAACACGCCAACTTTCTAAGAGTGCCATTTTCAAAATTGTAACTTAAAATCTCACTTTCCCATTAAAGAGGATTTTAAAATACAGTTTCTCAGACACCAAACATGAAGCCTCTACCTGTTCCCAATAGAACATTAGCACTCAGTCAGTCAAACGCTTTATTCAGTTAAAAAAATGTCAACCATAAAAACAAATAAATATATAACACATCACATAGCAATCACAATAATTATTAGAAAAAGTCACTACCAGAATTACAGTGGGTCAGCTTCTCTTCCCAATAAGAACGTTTAAGTAAAATTAAAAGAGAATTGCAGTAAACCACCAAAATTGACACCTCAAAGACATCAGCTAATTTGAACAACTTTTAAAAATTACATTCATTTCTCAGTTAAAATTTCAATAGTGATAGAAACTTATAAAAACACTTAAAAGAGATTAACACTATTCCACCAGGTTATGGCTCCCTTTAAAAAAGATCCTACCCCCGACACACCAACACATCGGAAACCATGCGCAACCACAAAAAGGATGGCCGATACTGCACAAAACCCCTTTCCCTCAGCAGGGGGAGTAGAAAACTATGCCTAAAAGGTGCATAAAAATCACAGAACAAAGTAAAGTGAATTAGGTCTGTAAGTACACACCATCACAGGCCAGCACTCATTAAATGTAATAAGGCTATCCAATCTTACCCCACAGAAGACCTAGGCCTCACAGTAGTGAATTATGAATTTGTGAGTTTCTCTCTAGCAGGACATGTAAAACTAACAAGTATATGTCTAACCATTTAATTACAAAGCACCCTGCCCTATGGGCTACCTAGGGGTTACCTTATGTATGACTGATATGTGATAGAAATGGGAGTTTATGGCTTGGCAAGGGGGTTATTTTTAGGGGTGGTCATAATTCGCAGAATTTCATTGAATAATATTAAAATTCAGTGAGATTACATGGAATTCTGCTAAGGGGCGGAGTGGGCATTTGGCATTATTTTATCACAAAATTCATTCTTGTGTCCAAAAGTGGATGTGAGAATGCATTTTGTGCCAAGAAATAGTGCAGCTAAATGCCTTACATACTTTGCGGTGATTACTGCAGAGTTTGCAAGGGTGCCATCACCGTCGAGTAGTACGCTGTGGTTTCTAAACTTTAGAAGCCACTGCATATCACTCTGAATTGCATACCCCTCAGCACCCTTACATACTCTGCAGTAATCAATGCGGAGGACGTAGGGGTGCCAATGGGTATGCACTGCTGTGCTGTGCAGTTATTTTTAAACAGGGCTGGAAGAGGGAGAAGCCCCTCTATTTTAAAAAACCCTAATCCGCAGTGTTTTTTAAAAATATAGGGACTGTTCCTCGTCCTATCCTGTTTAAAAATCACTGCAGTACATACCCCTCAGCATCCGTACATACTCTGCAATAATCACTGGGAAGCTAAGACTATAGGAGAGAGGTAGGCAGTCATTATTGAGGGGAGGAAGCTTGCTGCTTGAACACAATGAATCACTTCCGAGACTGCAGGCAAAAATCAATGGTCTTTGTTTACTTTCGGTGCATGCTGCTTCATATCAGCTGTGACTACTGACTTTCTGTATTGTCTCCAAAGTAACAATTACTTCCTCCAAAACCGTTTAAATGTGTGAGGCTACATCTTTAACCTAACAGATAATGGACCTCTGTATTTCCTAGGACTGCTACCCTCAGCCAATATTTATGCTGCATTATGCTACTTAAAGCCCTAAATGCATTGGGGCATAAAGGAAACTACAAGCCCCAGAATGAAAAGTAAAATCATGGGCTGGAGGAGTTATTAATGCAAGGACATGATAAATGTAAAAACTAAGAAGTGACTCTTATTTGGTAAATTCTAAATTCCACATATTAAGCCAATCCTCTTGGTCAGGGGCACTGGGCCTCCCACCCGTTGATAGCCACAGTTGAATAAACAAACAGAAATATTGTACTTCCTGGTCTCTACATATCTCAGACATCAGCAGGTGCATGTGATAGAATTTAAAGGCAGCAAAAACAGGTTTATACATTTTGGTTTTAAATCTCTAGCCTGGGTTGCAGACTTAATTTAAAACCACTATACGCTTTGTTTTACAGGCACGTACATTTTTCAGCCTTTGCTAAAAACAACTAAAATAAAGTTGCTTGAAGATTCCTGTCCAATGCTAAAAAAACATGTTGTGCGTTCATTTTATATGTATATAGGAATGTGTGTCTGAGGTATGTAAATGAAAGTGTATTTATGATGTCTGCCTGTATTGAGCGTTCGTGGTCTTTGCTTTACCAGGAACCTTTTTTTATTCTGTAACAATACAGTGATGGGACTTGTTACTTAAGAATAAAAGAATCTAGTAAAACAAAAGAAATATCAAAACAAGGAATTTTAACAGACAACCGATTAGACAATGAAAAGCGATGGGAGTAGTCAAACCACACAAAGTACAAACAACAGATCATCCTGACAGCACAAGCACTGTCGAGAGTCGACCTAAAAAGCACTTGAGGTGCTGCAGTGATATTGTGAGATGCAACATTCAGTCTGAGCGGCAGCACATAGGAACCACACTTTTAGCTCCATCAAGGCAGCTTTTTTCAATAGGGACACCCAAGAATGAAGGGCATGTCCATTGTACAACATGTAAGTCTAAACTATCTTTTAACTGACATGACATCACAAGATGTCTTCTAAGTCTGTAATAGAAAATCACTGCATGGTTTACGGATGTTAGACATGGGCTAGCAGGGGCTTCCACTACACCGGGTAGTCTATGAAAGGTAGGTAATATAAAAAGTAAAGTTTTAACTTTTCTGCATTCTGCACACCAGAGCTCTTGGATTCTGAGTTGTATCAGCAACTTGAGTAAAACAAACTGGAAGATGTCCCTTTTAATATGCTGGCATAATAGCTCTATGGATTAAAATCTCACTGCTAACCTTAAGTGGCAGACAAAGATTGAAGCTTGCCGAAGATTATGCATAAAAGTTATAATTGTGGACAAAATAAGAAGCATAATGCACAGTTATGATAAAGTGGTAACCCTGCAGCTTTAAGGTCTATATATAAATATTTGTCTGCATTACGTGGTCATGCTGTTACGTTGTTTTAATGTCCACCCCTTCTAACTGAAACAACTACCTGCAGATCTTTGTAGTTTACTGGGAACTGCTGTGTGTCTGGGTACCGACCTGAAACATCTGCAGTACACAAAAGTTGTGTTGTGCAGGTTGTGCATTGTGCTCTTAAACACACCAAAAGTATGAAATGAAAGCATTGTCTATCACATACAATTTCAAGTTAGTGGAAACTGTCCTATATTAAAGATGCCTTGGCATACTTTTACAGTGCCAGTAAGATAGCTCAGTGGTTTATGCCCATGCTGCAGTGATAAAAATGTAACCTCCAGATTAAAGATTAAAACCCCATGGGTACTGGGACAAGTCAGCCTTTAATCTTTCCAGTTCAGGTGAAAAGAGTGCCCTTCAGTTTAATTAAAAGAGTATGTT
This sequence comes from Pleurodeles waltl, assembly GCF_031143425.1. Classification (NCBI taxonomy): domain Eukaryota; kingdom Metazoa; phylum Chordata; class Amphibia; order Caudata; family Salamandridae; genus Pleurodeles; species Pleurodeles waltl. The sequence continues at coordinate 243,473,039 of NC_090449.1, read as the reverse complement.
GGCTTGGCTGCAGGCATCTGTGTGTGACCTGAATGACATGCACTCAGATTGCTACAGTGCAAGCACAGTCTCATCTTTGAATAATTCTTATACCTCACCCATTAGCTACAGCATGCAGAAACAACAAGACTGATGTTGTGCCGACTATAAGAAAATGTTATTCCTGTATGGTAATGCCATCTAGTAACTAATGTATTAAAAGGAAATTTACTTTGTCACATGAGCTGGAAATTAGTTATTCTCTAGTAATTGCATGGGACCATTCTGAAAAGACACTGTACCTTTTTTCTCTTTTTTTCGGTCCATCTATCTATTTATGTTTGGAAAGAGAAGGACAGGCTTCCAAAGCAAGTTGTAGTAGAAGCTTGGATATTAATTTGTTTTGTAGAATGCTAATATTTACCTTTTGTTCCGAATCCTTGGTGTTAACTGCACAACACCAACACACTTCCCACTTAGGTTCCACTGCATTCATACAGATATCCAACCAGACCCCAAACAGCACCTTGTAAGCTTCAGCATCCTTTCTCCATTCTCTTTCACTTGAATACATACCACAGGCGCAGCCATAGACATATATCACCAGCACCACTCTGGTGATCATCCAAACATTGAAATACTTCCCACACAGGACAAACCAGAAGTCCAGACTCTTGTATCTACACAAAGCCACAGAGTAGCGTGTGGCCCAGTCCTGTGGGTACCATATTTGATACTCTGCCAGAAGTATGAAATGCTATGTAAATATAAATACAATACAAATTGTAATACAATACTTGGCCAATAAGAAAACATATGCATAAATAAGAGTACACAGCCATGCTGAAGTATTATGATACTTAAGTTAGAAAAGGTTCATAGCGAGTACATTTACTTACATGTTTGCTGTGAGAAACAGAGCAAGTAAGTAGCAGTGATGAGGCCCTAGAAAATACATGATGGAGGCAGCTATTGCCTCTATGTAAAAAGAGAACCGGATGACCTTGTAGTAACCAAACCTCTTCAGCAGGGAATGACTGCTAAGGACAAGCATCTGTGGAAGAACACAAAATCCACACTACAGTAAGAACAGGACCGGACTGCACACATTTTCATAGCACATACATAAATGTTGCTCTTGTTAATACACAACAGCCGTCTCTCCATTTTGTTTCTGAAATTTTTTTATAACTTTGTTTCCGCTTTCATTTTTTAGGAGAGGTTCTTAATAATCTGCATTAGACCTCTTGAACTTCAAGTCAAAGTGTGAATATGGATGAAAACCAATAAATACACAAATACAACTAACAACCACCACTCAGAAAAATCCCATTGCTTTTAAGTAGTTTAAAAAAACTCACACGATCTAATTTTTTATTCTATTAAGTTCACTACATTGAAACTAGAATTCTGTGACTTCCTTCTCTTAACCACAGTTCCTAAATAAATGTACTTTTGATTAAACTGTCTATTTTCTATACATTTCAGGTATCTCACTATTAATTTGTAGTGCCAAGGTACTTAATAATGTACATATTTGAGGACCACATCTGACCTCTCCGAAAGAAAAGTGGCTTCCGCTTACTTCTAGTCACTGTCACAGGTCAGCCTGGCAACTGAGCACTGTTGTTTAGAAGACAAGGCTTCTGGCCATGGCCTTAGCCTGTCCCTTATAATTACCTGTCTCTGCTCCCCCTCTCCTTAGCCTTCCCATGCATGTCCCGATCCAATTCACCTGAAGCAAGTCCTCCGCTTGAGATGAGAAATCGCACACACTGCCCCTCATTAACCAAACAGATTGAAATAACTAATGTAGATGAATCTCACCTTCTGCCTAGAACTTTTTTTCCTCTTTCATTTTTTAGGAGAGGGTCTTAATAATCTACATTAGACCTCTTGAACTTCAAGCCAAAGTGGAATATAAATGCAAACAAATACATACACGAATACAACAACTAACAAACCACCAGGCAGAAAAATCTCCTTGCTTTTGAGTAGTTTAAAAAAAAAAACTCACACAATCTAATTTTTTATTCCATTAAGTTCACTAACATTGAAACTAGCATTCTAGACTCCCTTCTCTTAACCACAGTTCCTAAATAAATGTACTTTTGGTTAAACTGTCCATTTTCTATACACTGCAGGTATCTCACTATTAATTTGTAGTGCCAAGGTACTTAATAATGTACATATTTGAGGACGACATCTGACCTCTCCGAAAGAAAAGTGACTTCTGCTTACTTCAAGTCAATGTCACAGGCCAGCCTGGCAAATGGGCACTGTTGCTTAGTAGCCATGTTTCTGGCCTTGGCCTTAGCCTGTCCCTTATAATTACCTGTCTCTGCTCCCCCTCTCCTTAGCCTTCCCATGCATGTCCCGATCCAATTCACCTGAAGCAAGTCCTCCGCTTGAGATGAGAAATCTCACACACTGCCCCTCATTAACCAAACAGATTGATATAACTAATGTAGATTAATCTCACCTTCTGCCTAGAATCCAAAGAATCCTAATGCAACCACTTTCAGCCCCACTAGGCGTTAACAAAACCATTAGTATGATTTAAGTGACCCTCTGAACCAAAGTGTATTCTGGGCAAAAGATACACTGTCCCATATTTCCCTTTTGTTTTTTTCTTATTTTGTTGTTAAACCTATTCTAGAGTGTCAATGTACTACAAAGAAAAGCCCATTTTAGAATATATGTTTTTAATTTTCTTGCAGTGTGCTTTGCATTTAAAATCTGGTTTACAATATTACATTTTTGCATAAAACACATTTTAAATGTTAGAACATCATCCCCAACAAGAACACACATTTCTCAAACATTAAGTGACATATCTGCAGTCTCAGGCAATCAATTAATCTAAACAGATGATGCTCAAATGTTCCAAATCTTGCAAAAGAGAACTAACATAAATTAAAAAACTATATAATATAAAAAAAAATACCTAACAAGTAACATGCACTATTGTCCTATACTGAAACCTCGGGTTCAGGTAACTTTTACAAACATCACCAGATCCCCTCGATGGCTATAAAGGAAAATATTCTACGTCTACCGGACAGGGTGTAGTAAAGGGATACTAAATGCAGCTCGTAGTATGGCTCTATGGACGCAGCCACTATCCTAGGGTGTGATTATAAGTGTGGCAGTCCGTCCGTCGGACAACCAATAGGACGGTCTGGAGGCATCCGCCAAGCGTGGGGCCTCCAGACCGCCGTATCATGATGTTCTTGCGGGGCTGGTGGGGCACCTGAGGGCGGAGGCATTGGCTTTGAATGTAAAATAGAGCCGAGGCCAATGCCAGATGCACTGACTGTGCTGCCAGCACAGTCAGAATGCACAATGTCTGCCATGGCCGACAGTGCGCATTACAACTGTGCTGACAATGGGGCCTCTGCACTGCCCACGATATGGGCAGTGCAGTGGTCCTCCTGTGGCCCCATCTCTGCGTTTCTGCCGTCCTTTTCATGGCAGGGCCCCTGCCGTGAAAAGTCCGGCAGAAAGGCAAGTTGTGATCACCACGGTGGTGCGACATCAGCACCACAGTGCTTGAACACAGCTTTCATCGCGCCAATGCATTGGGGTCCACAATCCTGGCGGTCCGACTGCCAGCATCGCAATCTGGTGATCAGACCGCCAAGGTTGCAGCAGCTGGACCACCACCGCTGGTATGGCAGTCTTAAAACCGCCAGACTCTTAATCAGGTTTAATCTAGTCCACAGTCCTTCAGAAGAAAAGTGTTAATGTCACAATCCAATGCAGAACAACTCAACAACAGCTATTCAAATAGTTATTATTCAGAAAACAATGCAACCCTTGTAGAAACACCTATATCCTTTGAAATATTGGTGAACAATTTCTGGCTGAATACTATCAATGAAAATGCTCCAAACGCAAAAGAATAAAAATGAAAAAACAGGAAATACTGATCCAACGATGAGTGTAAACAAAACTGCCTTCAAGCACAGTAAGACATGTGCATTCGGAAAGCAATGATTGAGAGGAAAGTACCTTCATGGTAAGTATGTTTATATATTTGTTCGTTCTCATTGAAGATGCAAAATCTTGCATGGAGTTGCCCACAGTCTTAGATTGGGAAAATGTACTAATCTCTTTATACATAACATCCGCATTCTTGATTGGAAAATAAAACATTCCAGTCTCTGCATTCAAAAATGCAAAGTTTAATTCAAGGAACACGCCAGAGATGGAGATAATCTGGAAAGGCATAGTGTTAAGAAAGCATATATTAATTCATGGCCTAGCCTAATGTGCATTGCACCTCATCTAAATTTAATGGCTCCTGTAATGAGTCCTTTCTTAGAAGACAGCATGCAAGACTCAGTGGTAATATTCTTGTAGACCGCAATGCGGCACAGGAGAAAAGAGAGAAGCAATCAGTTGATGGCAAAATAACAGTTGTAAAGAGATGGGATACATGGTTGTTAATGGGACAATTATTAGAGCCTACACATCCCCCCTGAGCGTCCCACCACGGTAACACTATTTCAATGGGTTATTTGCTTTGTTAGAGATTGACAGAAGCAGATATGGTCACAAACCACATAGTGGCCCATGGGCGAGTTTGATTATTAGACTGGAAAAGGATCACAGCGACTGACTGTCCATCACAGCGACTGCCCGTTCCGATGCATGTAGTAAATAAGAACAAGTTGGGGTGAGGGGAGTATGGGGTGGAGGGATCACAAGTTAGGGTGGGTGTAAGGGTCTATTCAAAATATTACTGCACAGGGAAAGGATGTTAATTGTAATTAGGAAAAAATGGCTAGTCTAAAATAACACAATTGTAAAAAACCTCCTGATTATTGTGAACTGTATCTGTTTGATGACTGCCAATAAAAAGATATTAAAAAAAAATAGTCACCATAAGATGCATTGTCAGCACTCCGTCCATCATCCTTTTGTGTTGCTAATGTAGCCCTAAGTGGGAAGGGTATGCCCAGACGTGGGTCCCTTGCTCACTGTGCCACTGGAATCAAGCTAGCCTGGCTGAAGAAGGGTGAAACCCTGAAACCGGTCCCAGGATGCTTGTTTCTGGTCCAGGGAGGACCTGGCCTGGCAGTTCGGGATGGACTGTTCCCATGAGGAACAGGTTCAAGACTGATTTGCATATGGCTGGGTCCAAACTGGGGTGGCATGGTGAGCAAAAGAACGATGGATTAAACCCAGATCTGTGACTGGGGGTGAGTGTTTGCATTGTCAGCACTCCGTCCATCATCCTTTTGTGTTGCTAATGTTGCCCTAAGTGGGAAGGGTATGCCCAGACGTGGGTCCATTGCTCACTGTGCCACTGGAATCAAGCTAGCCTGGCTGAAGAAGGGTGAAACCCTGAAACCGGTCCCAGGATGCTTGTTTCCGGTCCAGGGAGGACCGGGCCTGGCAGTTCGGGCTGGACTGTTCCCATGAGGAACAGGGTCAAGACTGATTTGCATATGGCTGGGTCCAAACTGGGGTGGCATGGTGAGCAAAAGAACGATGGATTAAACCCAGATCTGTGACTGGGGGTGAGTGTTTGCATTGTCAGCACTCCGTCCATCATCCTTTTGTGTTGCTAATGTTGCCCTAAGTGGGAAGGGTATGCCCAGACGTGGGTCCCTTGCTCACTGTGCCACTGGAATCAAGCTAGCCTAGCTGAAGAAGGGTGAAACCCTGAAACCGGTCCCAGGATGCTTGTTTCCAGTCCAGGGAGGACCTGGCTGGCAGTTCGGGCTGGACTGTTCCCATGAGGAACAGGGTCAAGACTGATTTGCATTTGGCTGGGTCCAAACTGGGGTGGCATGGTGAGCAAAAGAATGATGGATTAAACCCAGATCTGTGACTGGGGGTGAGTGTTTGCATTGTCAGCACTCCGTCCATCATCCTTTTGTGTTGCTGAAGTAAGTAGTCTTGTCTGGGCATCTAAGGGCATTAGATTGTCATGGAAAAAACTCAGAAAGAAGCCAGCTGTGGGGGGTGGGGATGGGGGAGGGGTTTGGCCCTACTGGACTTTCAGAAATACTCCTATGCATTTGAGTTCAAAAAAACAATCAGATGTTAGCCACTGAGACATATAGTTATTTTCTAGGAACATTATATGCAGCAACATTGAATCATTTTTGGACAAAATCATCTTCTACATAAGTATGGGGACTCTAAATATTTTAAGAAAGTAAAATTAAAGATGTAAGGCACCTCTAAAAGTATGGGTTTACTCAAGGAAAGTATTGACATTCCCTGCTGCTCATGCTCTGCTCCCATCTGGGATTATCCTGGAAATTCAGAATGTTTGAAGGATCAACTTTGCAGACTTATTAGACACGTAGGGTTCTGTAATTGGGGGGACTTAAGAGACAAAACAAATTTGATAGACTGGGAGTCAATTTCAGCACTAATGAGTAGAGAACTGATCAGCTTTAAGTATATGCAGCTACCGTCATGGTGGTCCTCACAAAAATGAACCGGAGAGGACAGTGGAGTATGTGAAGATCTTATTAAAGACAGTGTTAAGCCGAAGACGAAAGTCGGTCTGTGGTATTGGGAGATCCTTAAAGCTGAGGATGACAAAAGTCCAGAACCATATCTAACCTGGGAAGATGACTTGCTAGAGATGGAGAGAAAGGAGTTATCGTAAGAATCTTTGAATAATCTTTATTCTGTGAAACTGACTGCATTAAAAAGGAAAAGGAATCACTTTTTTACTCTTCATAGGGTTTTCTGGACTCCACAGAAGCTGGCTACGTTTGTACATGAAGGAAGGTTCCCAAAGTGTTAAGGTCTAACGGCAGATGACAAACATATGTTTGTGGACTGCCCCAAACTATTGCCCTTCTGGAAGGATGTCATTAAGGTTTTAGAAGACATATCTGGGCATGAAATCAAGGTAAGCCGGCCTCTAGTATTATTTGGAAGGGATCCAATGTTAAATATAGTGCACAATGAGACTCAGACGAGACTGATATTTTATATGGTACTTCTGTAGGGAAGTATAGAGAAAATGGACGTCATCAGAGCCCCCATTTTCTGCAGAGTGGATCAAGTATGTCAATTATATCAGTCAATTGGAAACAGCATGTGATCTAAAAAGTTTAGGGAAAATTTGGAAGGAGTATGGTAAGTGGCAATCTCTTCTGATGCGTCCTAGGATTACACCTCATTTTCTACACTAAACTGTTGCTGTCAGTCATATGAATAAGCCAGTTTCTTTTTCTGGAAGGAACTATGCAATGAGAAACTGATGGTGGAATGAGGACAACAAAAAATAAAGTTTAAAAGTATATACATATAAAAATCAACCCAACAATGGGAGTTTTTTCCAAAAACCTTATGGTACCTTTCTAGGTGCCTTTTCTGCTTTGAAAGTGTTAATAATATCCTTCCTGAGTAGCAGTTTTAGATCTGTTTACCAAAAGTTTCAATGACTGAGATCAGCGTGAGCCCAAACAATTATTTGGTTGTCGAGAGGCTACTATGTTCTTTTTGTTGGATCATGGGTATAACTCTGACATCAGAAGGGCCACAATTTGTTGGAAGAAAAGGTTGGATAGGTTGGATGATCCATCCCAAACTTAAAAAAACATTCTAAAAACTGTTAACATTAGGCACTTCCTCTGCAGCCTCCTTCTTTTAGGTGAACAGTCAGCTGAACTCGTATCCATTGGCTCAGGAAACGTGTTCATTCAGGTACATGATTAATACTCCTTCCTTTAATTTGAGAAACGGAGAAACGCAATTTAAACGTTTTCAAAGTATCAACATTGTAGTGTCATGAGACTAGGGGGGTCATTCCAACCCTGGCGGTCAATGACCGCCGGGTTGGAGGACCGCGGGAGCACCGCTGACAGGCCGGCGGTGCTCCCAAGGGCATTCCGACCGCGGCGGTAAAGCCGCGGTCGGACCGGCAACACTGGCGGTCTCGCGCCAGTGTACCGCCGCCCTTTGGAATCCTCCAAGGCGGCGCAGCTAGCTGCGCCGCCGAGGGGATTCCGACCCCCCCTACCGCCATCCAGTTCCCGGCGGTCCACCCGCCGGGAACCGGATGGCGGTAGGGGGGGTCGCGGGGCCCCTGGGGACCCTGCAGTGCCCATGCCACTGGCATGGGCACTGCAGGGGCCCCCGTAAGAGGGCCCCTACAAGTATTTCACTGTCTGCTTGGCAGACAGTGAAATACGCGACGGGTGCAACAGCACCCGTCGCACCTTCCCACTCCGCCGGCTCGATTACGAGCCGGCATCCTCGTGGGAAGGGAGTTTTTCCCTGGGCTGGCGGGCGGTCTTTTGGCGACCGCCCGCCAGCCCAGGGAAAAACTTAGAATACCCTCCGCGGTCTTTCGACCGCGGAGCGGTCTTTCGGAGGGGGGAAGTCTGGCTGGCGGCCTCCGCCGCCCGCCAGACTTGGAATGACCCCCTAGGTGTGCTAGGACCCTTGCAGTTCTGGGCGGACTTAAAGGAGAGATTGTGCCACCTGGTACGAGGTGTTAAGGTGTGTTTATTGATGGCTATGACATAATCTGTGAATTAGTGTGTGACTGTATGCGGAGGATAAAGACTTCTAATCAAGAGCTCCAAGTGTGGCATAGTCTCTGCATGCTGCCGGGCTCGGGAGGACAAACATTACACAAATTAAGCTACAACATTCTCCCTGCAATGCATGAAACAGTTACACATAGCAGTTCCATTGTAAACACATGTTCTCTGGTTATTTCCAAAGGTCAAAGCCTTCTAGAAAGATGTCGTTCTGAAACTGAATGTGGAATAATGTCACTTGATCAATCTAGAGCCACAATTTATGATATTCATCACATCACACTGCTTGACATGAGACATGTCCATACTGCCCTTTTTCTGGCTAGAAAAGCCATGGCATGGATTTGTTATTCCTCATGCCTGGCTGAGGTCAAGCTGTTGGAGCGTACTCTACCTGAGCACACTATAATGATGCGTCTTCCCTTTAAGGTGACAGCCCAGTGTTGCAGACCATCTTTGGGATATTTATTGTAAGCTTATCTGAATTGGAAAGATTCTCCTTTTTCTCTCTGATGTTTGGAAGAGGACGGCTATGGCATAATGGCATTTAAAATATGAAATACAGAATACAGTGCGTCTTACAAGGCATGACACCTTATTAGTGCCAGCATCCCCTTTCTGGGTAAACGCATGCTCCATAAATTTGCATTCATCTTGGATTTAAGTTGATAAAAAGAGATAGTTGGTTTAGCTGTTAGGTTCTAACTTTCTCTCTAATAATTTTCCCTTATCTTTGGCCTACATTATTTTCTATGGTATAATATGTATTTGTTTATGCCACTGTCTGTGTTGACCTTCACTTGTAACCATAGTACATTTAATAAAGTTTTGAAAACTAAAAAATATTTGGGTGCAGCATGTTACCAGTTTACGGGTAGAGATGTCAAAAGTTTATAACTTAAGGCTCCTTTTTAGATATTGACAAAAAAATATATATATATGAAACTAAGGGCCAGATGTGTGAAAGCTTTTTGCAAAAAGCCATTTCATAATGTATTAAAGGCATTCTGAAAGCAATTTTAAGAAATCGCTAAAATAGCGATTCCTTAAAATAGCGGCCCTATTTAGAGAGTCGCAAATTGCGACTCTCTAAATAAGAAATCGCAAATAAGGATTCCTTATTTGCAAATTCTAAAGCACATGTAAGAAACAATTCCTAAATGCGAATTGGGCATTTAGGAATCGCTATCTACCACCAGGTTGAACCTGGTGGTAACCTTGTGCAAATTTTAAAAAAGCATTTAAAAGTAATTTTGAACATTTTCATGTAAAGCACACATGCCCTTTTGGCATGTGTGCACCTTACATGTTGTAAAAAAATATTTTGGGGTGCAGCAGAGGGGGCCTTAGGCCCCCAGCACCTTGGGGTTTTGCATTTCCGAAATTGCGATTTCCAGTTAAGAAATCGCAATTTTGGAAATGCAAAACATTCGCAGATATGGGCCTACAGGCCCATAGGTGCGAATGGGGCTGGTATCGCAATTTGCGATTCGGTAATAGCATTTGCGATTTTTAAGAAATCGGTATTAACGAATCGCAAATGTGATACATTGTATTTTGCGAATGAGAAATAGCGATTTCTTAAAAATCGCTATTTCCGACTCGCAAAAGGCCTTCTTGGTACATCTGGCCCTAAGTTTGTAAGGGTGATGCAGGTGGGTGTCGGTAGTTTGAGTATTGTGGCACAGATCCAGCACTGAAATGGGCGTGCATGAGGTAGGTGGGCACACAGATGGCACAGTGAGGAAAGGAAAAGATGACAGTGGGAACAAAATATACCCATTGTTCATCTGTGTGTCTATTTATGAGGCAGAGCTATGGCAGGAAGTGAAATGCCTCAAATCGCATTTTGGGCATTGTGCGAATTCCTAAACACATTAGGCACAATTCAATCATTGATGGTCGAATGGTGGTTTGTGGTGACAGCTAACTGGGCAGTAAATAGCCCCCCTGTTCAGTTCATGAAAATGCAAGAAATATGATAAGTAGATTATTTACATTAAATAGGGGTCTTTGTTATAACTATATTTGTTATAATTTAATTACCTTTTGTACGGTATAACCATATTTGAGAATCTAAACCGTAAGAAGGCCTGGGACCTGCCTGAATATCTAGCTTAAAACTATACATACTAATTCTCTCCAGCAGAAAAGGGTTGACCTCTTTGCTTTGGGTTATTGGGCTGTTGAAAGGTGGGACTTTAAATCTTCCTTAAGAAAGGTAATCTTCAGGACCTCTCGATTTGCCTCATAAAATGACCTGGTGGATGTAGGTGACATACATTTTGTCAATGTACAATTACTCAGACTCCGAAAAACAGACAACTCAATTAATAGACTTTATTCTGCCCTGCCAAACTAACTTGTGGAAAAATACATGCAGGGGGAGGAATTGCTGTGTCAAATGGCTATAAATAGTGTCAATTACAGCATTCTGCTTCATTGACTTTGCATTGACACAGAGGGCCTGATTCTAACTTTGGAGGACAGTGTTAAACCGTCCCAAAAGTGGCGGATATACCACCTACCGTATTACGAGTCCATTATATCCTATGGAACTCGTAATACGGTAGGTGGTATATCCGACACTTTTGGGACGGTTTAACACCGTCCTCCAAAGTTAGAATCAGGCCCAGAGTGTCAACGGATATTATGACAGAAGTTTGCAACTAAGAGATGCCTTATGCTTTATTGACTTTAATACATGGGTTGTGGTGTTGAATGTATTATTCTAGCAGACCGCAACTCGAAATGGAATGAAGAGAGGGTGCATTAGATCTACCCTGCTATGCAACAATGACAATTCAAACCACCCAGTAAAAGTATAAACTGGGTTTGTTTCCACCTAAATTTCCTTATCTTATCTAACCTATCTTGAAAGCACAGAAGGTCATCAAACCCTATGCAATTAATTCCAAGCCTAGTGCAATATGAATACGTAGAAAATCAACAAAAGTAAGATAACAGTTATTGTATTTTGTTGTGATGATACGATATGCAAATGTACATCATTGGTAACTTGTCTGAATCTGTTTTAAACACATGTGAAAGTTAAGCGCAATAAGCATTTGACATGGAGAGTATCCCTGACCAGTATGGCCAGTCAGGTCAAAACCAGTATTGGGCGTACCAATTTTTGTATTAACTTTGACAGACATATCAATTAGTTCCTTGTCCCAAGTCCATAATGTGAGTATCATTTCAACAGATTCAATGTTTAGAAGGTAATTGGCTTGAAGTCAGTCCATTGTCCTCGCTTGTTTTTGGTACAGTTCCTGGCAGGGGGTGAGTGGTTTGTGTGTCTTATTGCTGAACTTACATTTTCTACGGAAGTTTGAACCCAGGAAAAGAAGAGAATGGTTGGTGACCTAATGGCATAGTAACACTGTCACTGCTAGACCTATTTTTTTGCCCTCATTGTTTTTCTTTTGGTTTGTCATTTGTATACTGTTATCAATAATCTGTTGCACTAAGAAACTATATTTTTAAAAAAGTCAGTCCGTAGTTTGTATGGCTCTGCTCCGTTTATTTCCAAATATGCATATAGTTTCAAGGAGTTAGAACAACAATACATACACTGAGAGCCTCATTATGAGTTTGGCGGTCTGAGGACCGCCGCTGTGGAGGTGGCGGTCGCACTGCCGGGTGCCCAGCGGAGTAGACCGCCATATTATGACCAAGGAGGTGTTCCGACCGCAACACAGGCAAGTCACAACCAGTGACCAGTAGCACCAGTGCGGACGGGTCACTGCAGCCAGCGGTAGGCATCTTCAGACTGGCGGGGACCATGGTTCCACTGACCATATTATGAGGTTGCCCCGCCACGAAAAGCCTGACGGAAACAAACTACATAAAAGGGGACACACTTTCAGGAACAGAGGCACATCCGCAGCCGCCACGGAACCAGAACTGGAAGTCTTCCCAATGCTCCTGCTGGCCGTACAACTCCACAACCAGCGACGAAGATACCAACCGTAAGTACACCCGCCTAGCACACACTGGAGGGAAGGCCATTAGTACACACACACCCGGCAAGCTAGCGGCTGCCACACAGACACACGTAAACAAACACCGGTACCAACACACACACACAAACTCACACACAAACCTCAAACACCCAATCGCACATATGCAACACAAACATGTTGAAGGAAAGCCAGGACAAGTATGTTACCCTCAACATCAAGGAGTCCCTGGTGCATTTATATTAAAGAGCAATGGCAACATATGAAAAAAACTATACACAACAGAGGTCTACTGACCTTTCTAACTATAGTGTGTGCTCCCGGCACACAGGGCAATGTGCATGGCCCCAACTTGACTCCTGATTGCAAAATGGCCTCCACATGGCAGGGGCATCAATGGGGCATGCAGGCACCTCAGGGGCGATGGGGGGGCGAGGTGAGGGCTTGGGTTCTGAGGGTGGGTCCTTAGGTTTGTGTTTGGAGGGGCAGTCCTTTGGTTTGGGTTGGGGTGAGGGATTAGGTTTGGACTTTGATTTGGGGGGAAGAGGCTTGGGTTTGGCTTTGGGAAGGGTAACCTTGCCCTTTGTGGGGGGGGAAGTCTTAGGTGGGGGAGGGGCATGGCTTGTACCAGAGGGACCACTAGAGTACTGGGAGGTGGATGGCAGGGGTTTTGGGGGGGTAACAGGGAACAGGGTCAGTGGGAGGGAACAGGGAAAATTCTTAAAGGTAACGTTTTTTAGGGGCACAAGGTTGGTCATGGGATAAACGTTTGGGAGTAGAGGGAGAGGTAGTGGTTGTGAGGTGTGTACTGTGAGGTGCCTTGGGTGCAGGTGCGAGTGTGGATGCAATGTGTGTGCTGTATGACTGCTGGGTGGGTGAGTGTGGGCATTTAGGTGTAGTGGGAGGAGGGGGGAGGAGATGCAGGGAGAAGGCAGGGTGGGTGTGTGAATGTATGTTGTGGTGGTGTCCGCAGGTAGGGTGGATGTGCTGCATGTGGGGGTGTTGACAGTTGTGCTGAGTGTGCATGTGGTGTATGGGTTGCATGTATAGGGGTCTGCTATTGTGGTGACGATGGGAATGTGTGCAGTTGTGGCAGGAACTGGGAGTGATAATGCAGTGACTGCAGGTATGAATGGTGTGGTGACTGTGAGGGGGGAGGTGGTGGGGGAGTCTGTGTAGGGAGTGGATGTTGTGTCTGCATGTGTCTGTTGAGTGTGTGCATGGCGGTGCGGTCTTCTGTGGTGCTTGTGTTTGTCCTTCCGAACCGTGTCTGTTGATGTGGATGCATGTTGGTATGAAGGTGTGCCTTGGATGAATGAGGGGAGAGGGTTGTGGGATTGGGAACAGGTAGTTGGGGGGGCATGGAAGAAGAAGGGACACTGGCTGCCGTCAATGAGGAGGCCATAGCCTGGAAGGATCTCTGCAGGGCAGCTATGGCACCATGAATGCCTTCCAGGAAGGCATTGGACTGCTGCATCTGTGATGCCAGTCCCTGGATGGCATTCACGAAGTTTGACTGCCCCACAGAGATGGGCACCCCACCCTCGTTGGGAGGACGTCTCCAGCGGGCCTTTGCCGTCTTACGTGCCCAGCGTCTCAGGTCCTCCCCCCGCTTTCTGCAGTGGGTGCTCTGCCAGCTATGGACCCCCAGGGTCCGCACTTGCTTGCCGATGGCACATAAAATCCCCTTTTTCTGATGGGCGTTGACCAGCATGGGTGACGCAGACAGAAGGATAAAATCATGTTGAGTGGCATTACAGGGTCAGCAGTGGACATCACACATCAGACACATCTCATGACCACACTCACATGTCATCACGCCACTAAGGCTCAGACTCCTCACCCATCTCCATGCATCCACGCTGTCTGCCTCGTCCCAATGCATTTCATCCTCACACACATCACCATCAAACAGGACGGTGACATAAGACTCACCTGCTGCTCTGGTGCCCCATACAACTGTCCTTACAGGGGTAGGACCCAATCCACAAGCTTGTCCTGCTTCGCCTGGGTGAAGGCAACTGCCCTAGCTCCTGCAGGACATGGCATCTTGGCCTCCAGAGTCAGAACACAGCAGCACACACAGTGGAGGTCTTGCTTGCACGAGTGTCAGGAGTCAAGTGAGCTATGACACAGTAAATGGCGGTCACGCCCGCCACGTACATGACCATCACCACCGGCGGTGATCACCATTGGCCCCAGTCTCCCATAGGCAACGATGTTATCGAATGAGGAGTTGCACAGCGGGTGAGACCGCCTACCCCCATGACATCTAATGCCGGCGGAATGAGGTCCCTTCCATCTGTCCTGTGCATGCAGGACTGGCAGCTGCCATTTTACATGCAATAAGTGATTAGTGGATGAATTTTAGGTGCATCATGGATGAAATATAGTGACTTTTGCATAGGTTTACAATGTCCACACATTGAACACATCAACTTCTGACTTCTCCTCTCTCCTATGCCTGGATACAATGCAATGGTGGTGACAAGACATGCCCCTTTGTACCAGCCCCTAGTCGACCTTGCTACCCTGGAAGAGAGACACATCATACAGACGTATCGTCTGACCCGTCAGACCATCATAGAGCTGTTTACCCAGTTGGAGACTGATCTGTTGCCTGCCATACGTCATCCCTATGCCATCCCTCCTGTGTTGTTAGTTCTCCACTTCCTTGCCTCAGGGTCGTTTTAGATGACAGTGGGCTTGGTAGCAGGGATGTCACAGCCGATGTTCAGCAATGTGTTGATGGATGCACTGTGTGCTTTGCTAAAACATCTGCCCTGCTACATTAGGTTCCGCTAACATGCGGATTTGGCCACTGGTAAAGCTGCCTTCTACGATGTGGCAAATGTCCCTCATGTGAGAGGCGCCATAGATGGCACCCACATTGCCTTTGTTCCACCCACGATAAATGAACAAGTGTAAAGGAACCGGAAAAACGTTAATTCCATTAATGTCCAGGTGGTGTGCCTCGCTGACCAATATATCTCCCAGGTTACGGCTAAGTTCCCTGGTTCTGTGCATGACTCATACATTCTGCGGAACAGCAATGTCCCACACATGAAAGCACAACTACAGAGGGACCATGCCTGGTTCATAGGTATGTATCCAACAGTACATGTGCCCCTGTAATCCCACCTCTCTTCACAATCTGCCCTGGGTCCCCACTGGTATTGAGATATGTCCTACCTTTGTGCACACAGGTGACTATGGCTACCCTAACCTTCCCTGGCTGCTGACACCTGTGAGGTATCCACCTACAGATGGTGAAAAATGTTTTCAATGAGGCCCACAGCAGGACAAGTCCCATGAGGACCTTTGGGCTACTAAAGGCCAGATTCTCCTGTCTACACGTCTCCGGAGGTGCCCCTTCTCTACAAACCACCTAAGGTCTGCCAGATCGTTGTTGCCTGCTGCATGCTACACAATCTGGGATTAGGCATCATATCCCATTGCTGGAAGTAGAGGAGGTGGCAGCTGGACCATAGGCTGGTGAAGGGGACATAGTGAGTAATGAGGAGGAAAATGGTGAGGATGGAACTGACTCTAGAGCAAAGTTAATTCAACAATACTTCCCATGAGCAACAGGTATGTGTCAAGTGTTTTGTATGTAGCCTCTACTGTCTGCCTTGTGACACGGCTCCTCCTGGAGTCTACCATCAGTAGAGGTGTTGAGTGCAGCTCTCCTCTGGGTGGGTTTGGGGTGGGAACATATTGAGCATCAGAGGAGGTGTTACTGTTCAAATGTCAGTGCTATTTTCACTCTGCTGTTGTGTTGCATCACTCATGCATTTGTCCATGTGCTATGTTCCCTGTACTGCTTCTTCAACTGCAATTGTAGTGCCAAACATAGTGGTCTCATCAGTTATGCTACTCATCCTCACAGTGCACAAAGGGAGATTGTGTAACCCAACATTGACTCATATTGTGATAGCTGTCCCTTTTCTGGTCTATTTGCAGGCCATTTGTGTGGTGCAACTCAGGTTCCTGCCTTGCCTGGTAGCTCCCTTGACACATGTACGTGTGCACTACTAACAACCTTGCTGCATATTGCTCCCCCTTCTGTCTATCTCACAGACTTTTGCAGGACAATGGCTTGACTGTAATGACATGTTTTACAACCGAAATTCTTACTCATCACAATAAAAAGACACGTAGGCAGTAGCTGTGCTCAAAGGTGTTGAATGTTATTCACAAGTGCAAAGGGTTATGAGTGTGGTCATGGTGGATGAAATCATCAGAGTTGTTGTTCCAGCTATAGGTAGTCCAGGTCCAGTAGTCAAGAGGCCATGGGAAAATGGAGACGTGACAGTGGACAGTCAACAGGGTGTGTCAGTGGCAGACAAGGGAGAATGTTCAGGAGAGGGTCACTTCTTGGCAGTGGTCTTGGTCTTGGCATCAGTCCTGCAGGATGTCTGGATGGACGCCCTCGCTTGCTTGGGGATTCCTCAGCTACAGGGAAGGGGTGCTGGTGGTCTGGCGGTCCTCTGGCAGGGCCTCCATTCCACTAGCTGCCAAAGAAGTGGAGGGTTGTGTTGGGATTTGGCTAGTGGAAGGGGCCTGCTGGTGGGTGGAGGACACACCCAGGATGGTGGTCAGTTCCTTCAATACCTCTGCAATGGAGGCCATGGTGGCATTACGGGTCTGCCACTGCTGCCTGGCCTCCTGGTGGTATTCCCTCTGCAGCTTCTGGTTCTCCTGCACAGCTGGTAGGATCTTGCCCGTAGTGTCTGGAGACTGGTGGTATGCTCCCACTTGGGAGACTTGGGAGATGGCCTCCTAGCCAGTCGTTTTGGTTTGGTGTGGGTGCCCCATTCTTTGGACCACAGGTGCCCTCCCACTGCCCCTAGCCCCCCGTGCCTGTGCCCCTGGCATACTGTGCCCACTCCCAGTTGCACCAGGACCTTCATTGTCTTGGGTACATGGCCTGGACTCTGGTCCCTGTGCTGTGGGGCACAATGCTGATTGACCTGTCCTTGGGACACAGGTTTGGGGAAGAAGGGTTGGCTATGCTGTAGTTGCCACATGGTGTGTCCAGGGTGGGGCTCGTGGACTGACCAGTTATCCCAGATGGCCCAGTCAAGTCGTCAATATCCAGACATCCACTAGGGCCTTCAACCGGGAGGGCTGTACGACTCTGGCATTGGCAGCCGAGTGACAGTGGCAGCAGAACCTATGGTTGGAAAGGGAGGGAGTTTACATTGTACTTGTTCGTATCATTGTCTGATGCATGAAGTAGTGACTTACTTCCCAGTGATGGCAATGACAGCTGCAGCACTGCAGACATTGCTTGCGAATTACACATTGTGGCATTGTTTCCATTTTCCACTGAAGGTTGAGGATTGTTGATAGTATTCCTGCCATTGCCATGTGTTGGAACGCAGTCAAAGCATCCAGTTGGTGTGGCATGTGTTATGGTTTTCCGTACAGGTGTTCCACTGTGAAGTGGGACTGTGAACTTTTGATGTGTAGGGAGTGATGCATTGTGGGAGTTGTGGTGCTTGGCATTGTGATTGGTATCCATGCATTAAGGAGGGTCTGTGTGGGGATAGTGGCAGTCGGTGGTGTGACATGCAGGGGAGGGGAGTGGGGGGGTGCAAAAGTGTGACATGGGGTGGATTAGGGAGTGATGGGTGGTGGGGACATATGCTGGACATGACTGGTTGATGCCTGGGGAGTGTTGTTGACATACCAGAGTTGAGTACTCAGATGATTCCAGTCAGGCCCTCAGGATGCATAATGTCCAAGACCTTCTCTTCCCACGATGTGAACTCAGGGGGAGGAGGTGGGCCCACCGCCAGTTTTGTTGATGGCAATCTGGTGAGGTGATTCAATGGAATGCACCTTCCCCCGTAGGTCATTCCACCTCTTCTTGATGTCCTCCCTTGTGTGTGGATGGTTGCTCACTGAGTTGATCCTGTCAACGATCCTCCGCCGTAACTCCATTTTCCTGGCTATCAAGGTTTGCTAGACCTGAGCTCCAAAATGTTGTGGCTCTATCCTGACAATTTCATCTACCATGACCCTCAACTCATCATCTGTGAAACGTGGGTGTTTCTGACAGAACATGGTGGTTGTGTTGTGGGTGGGGGTGTGTGGTGTGTGTTGAAGGTGCAGTGTAGGGTGTTTGGTGGGGTTGGGGTGTTTGTTTGTGTGTGCTGGTGGTGTCTGGTGTATGTGTGCAGTGGAAATGTGTGTATTGTGCTGCTGGTGTAGTTGTGCGATGTGTGGGCAGTGTATTGGTGCCTATGGTATCAACGTGCAATGTCCTCCGTTGATGCGCTCCTCAATGTCTCAGTTAGTAGTTGTGGTTGCAAAGGATTGTGGGTGTGTGTGAGGGTGTGTTATATTGTGCAGTGAGCAGGTGTGTGTGGTGTGTGTAAGGTAGGAGGTATTAAGACTGTCCAGTGGGGTGTCAGGTTCTGGTGGAGGTAATTTCTAGACCACGGCGATTCGCACTGCCAGTGGTTTTCCACCGTGCAATGAGCGCCGTGCTGAGTTGCGGGTCGCAATATAGAGTGCGGGGTATTGCCGGCGTGGCAGTGCTTGTTATGGGACCATCTCCCTCCCACCCTCAGTCGGCCGGGTTAGGATTTGTGGCTTTATTTGGGCGGTCTTCAGTTTGTGACACGTAATCCAGCGGCCACTGTTCTGCCATCACTAGCGGTCTTTTGGCGGCCACCAGCGCTGGCAGTCTTGCCAGAAGATCACCAAACTCGTAATGAGGGCCTGAGTGCAGATTAAGACTTGAGTTAGGCTAAGTCAGCCTCCATATTCAATATAGTATGTACCAAGGTAGTTAAAGACAAATATCTTTTTGCATAATTAAATATTTGTGTAACTGGTAAGTGAAATATCCAAGACATAATTTAGAAATAATGTAAAATTGCATCTTTGCTACTGGGGTATTTATAGAGTCTTACAAATAAAGGGCCTGATTTAGAGTCTGGCCGATGGGTTCCTCCGTCACAAATGTGACGAATATCATGTCCGCCATGTTATGATTCTCATAATATATATAATGGGATTATAATGCGGCAGACTGGATATCCGTCAAATTTGTGACAGAGTAACCCCATCAGCCAAACTCTAAATCGGGCCCAAAGTCTTTGTTCTGATTGATGAGCTAGTAACAAGTCACTGATAGACGCTCCGGTTGCATCTGGGCACCTGCATTCAGCAATACCTTGTGCAGAATTCCCTGACAGTTGTGAAAGATCTTTTTTTCCCACAATTTAGGTCTGTGGTCCATTTGTTATACTCCTGCTCCATGGAACGCAAAACCCTCAGATTCATATTTGTGTAGACCCCGAGGTCTGGTGTCTGATTCTCAAGGAAATGCATTATTACTTTGCAAATGATTATCAGTTCCATAAATGTTTTATTAAAAACCCCGTTTGTACATATGGAGTATGATCTACATATGAGGTTTTAACACTTCAATGGACCTAGTTTCAATACTGTTTTTTACCGCTTTCTTGTGCATGTCCTTACTTCCTATAAGTGTGCGTTGATGTGAGCAACACTATTGATTATGCAGAGCAAATTTTTGTTTGGTTATTAATATCTATTTTGACATCGACAAGTTTTATTTTATTTATATAGGGTTAGTTAAAACCTGTCAACAAACAAAATAAACTGAAAAGTCAATCAGGTGGACAGTACTACAGTTTTGGCAGACACACTAAAATCATTTGCTCTTGAGATGTGATCCTATAACACGATTAAACCCCATAAAAAGTTTACTTATCAAAGTAACTGAACAAATACATCTAATTAGTCTGCAAGGTCTACATCTTGTTTATTCTTGGTTCATGAAGAGATAGAATCCAATGACTGTGTTTTAGTTGTTTAACCTGATTGCACAAGGACAGACCTCACATACTTAGAGTTGCCTTTTTACAGGCAAATCCCAGGCAGTACCAATAAAATGTCACACTATCAGATGTGAGTCATCAAATTAGGTTGCTGGTTCCTTGACTAGGGTATAAAAAATGTTTTCTACGTGACCCGTATTCCCCGATTTAATCTGATTTGGCACGTTTTATCCCCAGGGACTTGCTTTTTCATTTTAAGCTATCATTATATATCCTATAACTCTGCAGGAACTCAAAGTGCTCCAAACCGAGCTCACATGAGATGATATCATGCCCAACTGACCCTCGTTGCAGGGATAAGAAATAAGCCTATTCTTAAAGAGCATCGTTTATGAGAAGGCCTCGTTTGGTGCCTTAATAAGAGCTACATTATACTAAAGAATACTCCACAGTTCAGCTACTGCGCATCTTTTTAAGACGATAAAAGTGCATTCAGTTTGGAACATGGCACGTCGTACACAGCCTTTTCGTAATTCCAAAGTATTTCCCTTTTTTTATAAGACCTGGGACAACTCAGCAAGGGAAGATTGGACTGTTAGTGTGAGCACCCCACCTCAAAACAACCAGAAAATATCAACAAGCACGAGCAAAGCCAATACGTCTCGCCTATGCAAGAGCTATTGGCCTTGCCAATGTTTTTTAGTCATGTTGTACATCAGCATGGCTGCTGTTCAGCATGACTAGAAGTTAGTGGTGTAGAGAAGAGTGGTGCTGAGTGTGACGGTAAAGAGTGGCTTAGACTGATGTAGAGTGTAGAGTAGAGTGGCTAAGAGTGTTGTGTACTGGAGTGGCGTAGCATGGAGTCAAGTAGAGTAGCATACACTGGAGTGGCGTAGAGTGCATTGGAGTACAGTATAGCGATATATAGAGTCCAGTGCGACTGAGTGAAATGGCAATGAATTTAGCAACATACAATACTGGATTGTAGAATGCAGTGGCATAGATAGGAGTGGTGCACATTAGACAGCAGAAGCACAGAGTAGAGTTGAGTGGCATAGAGTGCAATGGTACAGAGTGCAGAACACAGCTGATTGGCATAGAGTGCAGTGGCGCAAAGTGCAGACTATAGTCGAGTGGCATAGAGTGCAGTGGCGTAGACAGGTGCAGAGTAGAGTAGCATAGAGTGATGTAGAGTACCATAGAGTAGAGTGGCACAGAGGTCAGTGGCAGACAGTGCAGTGTTGCAGAGTAGAGTGTCAGAATTCAGTGGTGTAGAGTCAAGAAGAATGGTGTAGAGAGCGGTGGCGTAGAGTACAGTGATGCAGAGTAGAGTGCAATGGCATAGAATGCAGGAACAGAATGTAGCTGTGTAAAGTGCAGTGGCACTGAGTGGAGTGGTGCAGAGTGGAGTAAAGTGGCTGTGATGCTATTAATTGTGTTTGACCAATGACTTTGTGTTTCACCACTGCGCATATTAGTTGCTCAATGTTCATCAGTAGCACATTATGGGGGTCATTCTGACCTCGGCGGTAAAAGGCCCTTACCGCCGGTCAGAAGTCCGCCATTCTACCGCCGCGGCCGCGGTAAACCGCCACGGTCATTCTGACCCACAACGGCGGAACCGCCAAAATCCCGACATCCAAGGAAGGCCGCCACATCAGCGGGCCGCGGAAAACTGGAGATGACCAAACCTCCACCGTCACGCCAACACAAACACGCCCATGCCATTCTGACCCACAAATCCACGCGGCGGTCTTTCAACCGCGGTATTCCATTGGCGGGACACACCGCCGCGGTCAAAATACACACACAGCTCCAAAACACAGCCACATTGGACAATTTGAAATACACACACCTGACACACATACAAACAACACTCCCACACATCCAACCAACTATAAAACACACACCCACATCACCCACAAACCCCTACGACCGAAGATCATAGACGAAGGAGAGAGAGACACATCACAGAATAGAGAGCTACATCACACAGAGGCACACTACACCATCACACACACCACATAGAAGCACAAAGCACCACACACCAACACACTCTTCACCATATACACCACCCCACACCTCATCCACACCACCCCATGGCACCCCAAAGGCACCCACGCTTTTCGGACCAAGAACTCCGGGTCATGGTGGAGGAGATCATAAGAGTCGAACCCCAGCTCTTCGGCTCACAGGTGCAGCACACCACTATAGCCAGGAAGGCGGAGCTATGGCAGCGGATCGTGGACAGGGTAAACGCGGTGGGACAGCATCCCAGAAATCGAGAGGACATCCGCAAACGTTGGAACGACTTACGGGGAAAGGTGCGCTCGATGGTCTCGTGACACAACATCGCAGTGCAGAAGACTGGCGGGGGACCCCCACCCACACCACCCGAATTCACAGCATGGGAGCAAGAGGTACTAAACATCCTGCATCCTGATGGCCTCACTGGAGTACACGGAGGAATGGACTCTGGTAAGTACAATCTCAACTACTTCACCCCCCCCCCAGCATGCCAACCCCCACCACCACCCTCACCCCCAACCCCCCATCACACATCCTCCCTGAGAATGTCTCCCCAGCACAACCCACCCAACACCAACCCCTGCATGCCACCACAAACTATGGACACCCATCACCTAAGCATGACCACTGCACATACCCCCCCCCCCAACACCTCCCCCAAGGGAATGACAGCACTGGGGGACAAGGGCACCCATAAATCGCACACAATAGCACACACAGAAACAATAACCATACTCTCTTACCCCATGCAGGACCCGAACGCCAACACACCAGCCAGGAGGGTCCAGAAATGTCCATCCCCCCCCCCGGAAGAGGCACCCAGTGATGACAGCAGCTCTGTCGACCTGGAACCTGACGACCAGCCCGGACCATCGGGGACCTCTGGACAGTCGGTTCCCCACACACAGGCCACAGCAGACCCAACCCCCTCTGGGAACAACAGCACAGCTCCCACCCAGCGGGCCCATGGCTCTGTCTCTAGGACAGGTCAATCAGCGGTGTGTCTGCCACTACAGGGCCCCCAGGCTAACCCACCACCCCAACAACAACAGGGACCTGGGGGCAGTGGTAGCGGGCACACCATCCAGGGGACAGAGTCCGGGGGAAACAGGGCAACTCGGAGGGCTGCTGTGCAACAGGGGGGGGAGGAGAGGCCCAGGGAACCGGCTCTCCAAGAGGCCCTCACCACCACCATGGCAGCCTACCACCGCTCACAAGAGACGATGGCGACGGTACTGGCCAGGTTCCAGGAGATCCAGGCACAGCAGGAGGAACGCTACATGGGGTTCAACAATCATCTCACCAACATCTCTACCGCCATGGGGAGCCTAGTCCAGGCCCTCCACCGGATAGAAGACACGTTGCGGGACCATGTGGCACCACACAGGGCCCCTGTCACTAGCCCGGACCAGGAACAGCCTACCACCTCCGCCGGCGCTAGTGGACAGGAGGCCCCACCACAACGACAGGCCACCAGAACCCCACCTCCTGCTGAAGAACAACCACCCCGCAAGAGGAGCCTGAGATCAAAAAAATCGACAGAGTAGGATGTCAAGACCCCCGCCAGCATGAGATACCCCCTGAAGTCATCCCACTGTCCCACATTGCCACCCTGTCCAACCTTGAACTGCCCCTGCTCCATCCTTCCACAGGCATATGGACAATGCACCTGTGAGACTGAGAACTGGACTCTGCCATGGACATTACTCCACCCCCACCCATCACCGTGTTTATATCATGTACCATTATCTAGCACCAAAAATAAATCACTCAATGCACTGAAATCATGCTGGAGTCAGGCTGTATTATTTACAAATGTAAAACACATTACCGATCAATTATGTTCTGTAAACTTTGTGCTGAACACATACCGAGATCAATAAGCATTAGTCCATGGGCTAACCAAGCAGAAGTCACGCAGTGGGTCATACAGCACTGAAAAGGGAAGGGAGAATCAAACATCAGTTTCAAATAACTGGGGGGTCATAGACAAAGTTGAGAAAAACGAGGCAGTCAGGAAAATTAAAATGGCGTGTGTGATTCTTACCTGTGTGCTACTGAAAATACTGTTGGATAACTCTGTCCCTGTTGTCTGGGTCGTCCTCTGAGTCTTCCTCCTCTTCACTCTCCACAGGCTCTACAGCTGCTTCAACACCACCATCTGGACCATCCTCCTGCAGGAAAGGCACCTGACGTCGCAATGCCAGATTGTGAAGCATACAGCAGGCCACGATGATCTGGCACACCTTCTTTGGTGAGTACATCAGGGATCCCCCTGTCATATGCAGACACCTAAACCTGGCCTTCAGGAGGCCAAAGGTTCTTTCAATGACCCTCCTAGTTCGCCCATGGGCCTCATTGTACCGTTCCTCAGCCCTGGTCCGGGGATTCCTCACTGGGGTCAATAGCCAAGGCAGGTTGGGGTAACCAGAGTCACCTATTAGCCACACACGTTGTCTCTGTAGCTGTTCCATCACAAAAGGGATGCTGCTATTACGCATCACATACGCGTCATGCACTGACCCAGGGAACTTGGCATTCACATGGGAGATGTACTGGTCAGCCAAACAGACCACCTGGACGTTCATAGAATGGTAACTCTTCCTGTTTCTGTACACCTGCTCATCGTCTTTTGGGGGGACTAAGGCTACATGGGTCCCATCAATGGCACCAATTATGTTGGGAATATGTCCAAGGGCATAAAAATCACCCTTCACAGTGGGCAAATCAACCTCCTCTGGGAATATAATGTAACTCCGCATGTGTTTCATCAGGGCAGACAACACTCTAGACAAAACCTTAGAAAACATTGGCTGAGACATTCCAGATGACATGGCCACTGTTGTCTGGAATGAGCCACTTGCAAGAAAATGGAGGACTGACAGCACCTGCACCAGAGGGGGAATTCCTGTGGGTTGGCGGATGGGGGACATCAGGGCTGGCTCCAGCTGGGCACACAGTTCATGGATGGTGGCACGGTCAAGTCGGTATCGTAGTATGATGTGGCGTTCTTCCATTGTCGACAGGTCCACCAGCGGTCGGTACACGCGAGGATTCATCCTTCTCCTCGCAAATCCCAGCGGACGGTGCCTAGGAAGGACAACATGGAGCACAGAGTCAAGATAATCACTGGTACGTTCACCACTGCTTGCATGGCACACGGTTATCTAGGTATTGAAAGGCGTGTATGTGTGGCAATGCCAGGCCTAGGTCTGTGTGTCGCAGTAGAGATTATGCCATGTGGGCCCTTGAAATGGCGGCTGCCTGACCTGTGAAGTGGGACAATGGGATGTGAGGTCACTGCGCTGGCGGAGCACACCGTGGCGGTAGGCGGTCGAAGACCGCTATACGGAGCCGCATTGGATAACATTGAAGCCTATGGGTTTCAGGAGCCAATGACGATGTGCGCCGGCGGTCGCGGTACGCACTGCCGCGGTACGCACCGCCGCGGGCGTGACCGCCATTTTCTATCTGCTTAATCACTCGAGACCTGATCATCCACAGGAGAGGACCTATACTGCAAGTGCTGCTGTGAACTCAGTCTGGAAGTGACAATGGCTGCTGCGACTGGGGAAAGGGCCCCTGCCTTCACATCTGAAGAGTTGGAGAAGCTCGTGGATGGGGTCCTCCCCCAGTATGCGTTACTCTACGGTCCTCCAGACCAACAGGTGAGTACACCGGGTGCACATGGAATGGGCGATGCCTGTGTGGAGTGGGGTGGATGTAAGTTGGTGGGGTGGGGGGCGAATGAGGAGTGCAACGCACGACAGATGAGAGCATGTGCTATATTGCAAGGTTGGGGAGGGGGGGCCAATCACATCTAACATGCAGTAAGTTGATGATTGTTTCCTTCCCACCCTGTACATGTCACATAGGTCAGCGCCCATCAGAAAGTCGGGATTTGGCATGCCATCGCCAAGGAAGTCCGGGCCCTGGGGGTCCACGTCAGACGGGGCACCCACTGCCGCAAGAGGTGGGAGGACATCCGCCGCGGAACCAGGAAGACCGCCGAGTCACTGCTGGGGATGGCCTCCCAACCTAGGAGGGGTGCCAGTCGTACCCTGACCCCCCTGATGTCCCGGATCCTGGCGGTGGCCTACCCGGAGTTGGATGGGCGCTTGAGAGCATCACAGCAGACACAAGGGGGTGAGTATCAGCACATTCAGCTATCTTTCTGCGCAGTGGAGGCGTCTGGGTGGGGGAGGAGGGTTGGGGGTGACATTAGGCCAGGGCGCTTTCTGTAGTGTAGTCCTCTCCCTTAGGCATGGCCCTGTGCTCCCGGCCCCCACCTCCGTAGGGTGACAAGTCCAGCTATTGATGGTCCAGCCTCACACATGTGCGCGCTTGTCGTCTCCTGACCTGTTGTCCGAGTCAGAAGTACTGAGTAGTGTGCCCTGAATGCGCGGCTTAGTGCATGCGGCTCCTGTGTCTGTCCTCTCCGCCAACGGTGTTGACATTGCATGCACTTAACCAGGTCTTCTCTTTCTCCCCCCACCCTTCTTCTTCATCTTCTTGTGCATGTGTGCATTAGCATCATCAGGCGGAGGAGATTTGGCATCGGAGCACGAGGGAGCTGCAAGCCACAAGGCCCCGGTGGGCACAGGAACAGACACCGAGGGCCCAAGTGATCCGGAGGGCGAGGGGAGCACCACGACGGGGACCGCTGGTGAGAGCAGCGACAGCGACACGTCCTCGGATGGGAGCTCCCTAGCGGTGGCGGCAACATCCGGGCCCCCCGCCTCTACAGGTACAGCCGCCACCCAGCGCACCAGCCCCGCCCTCCCAGCAGCCCCTCAGCCTACGCTCCGTGCCCGCTCACCCAGGAAGGCGGGCGTCTCCTTCGCCCCAGGCACCTCAGCCCCTGCCCCTGTTACCCCTGCTGCCCTCAGTGAGGAGGTCATTGATCTCCTCAGGACACTCATTGTTGGGCAGACTACCCTTTTGAATGCCATCCAGGGGGTAGAAAGGGAGGTGCATCGGAGCAATGCCTACCTGGAGGGCATTCATTCGGGTCAGGCTGCCCATCAACGATCGTTCAACGCTCTGGCCTCAGCACTGACGGCAGCCATTGTCCCTGTTTCCAGCCTCCCTCTTCTGACTGCCTCCACCCTGTCTCTGTCTCCTGTTCCTCAGCCTATCCCATCCACACCATCTGACCAGCCTGCACACACCTCAACACCCAAGGGCAGCTCATCCAGACACAAGCACCACAGATCCCACAAAACACTCACCCAAGCAACACACAGATGCAGACATCCCAACAGTCACTACCACCCCTGTGTCCCCCTCCTCCTCGTCTCCCTCCTCCCTCCCTGTGACGTCTCCACTCACACCTGCATGCACACCAACATCAGCCAGTGCTTCCATCACCACCACACCCTCCTGTACAGTCCGCACACATGCAGTCACCACCCCCACTGCCATTTACACGTCCCCTGTGTCCTCTCCCACTGTGTCTGTCACCACCCCTTCCAAGACACACAAACGCAGGCAGACACCCACCCAACAGACATCCACCTCACAACAGCCTACAGCACCTGCACCTTCACCCAATGACAGCACACCTGACTCTCCTACAACCACATCCTCTTCCTCCACTTCCATCTCCACTTCTCCTACCTTTTACCTTGGCCCTAAAAAACTTTTCCTGGCTAATCTTGACCTCTTCCCCTCCGATGACCTACCCCCTCCATCTGCAAAGAGTCCCAAGAGCACCACAGCCACCACCAGCCCAACTTCGGGTGTCACTGTTGTGCATGGGTTCTGGAGCCCACCCTTTGCCAGCAGTGACACCTCCATCAGCAGCAAGGACACATCCAGCCCCCCCCCCGGCAAGAGGACCAGGAAACACAAGGGCCACCGTGCGAAGACTGACACGGCTGCCCCCAAGGAGCAGAGTTTGCCCACTTCACCAGCCACAACGTCTAGGGGAGGCAAGGGCCCGAGAGCCCCATCTAAGGAGCGTAAGGGCAGCAGGGCGGAGACGTCAGCCAGCAGGAGCGCGGAGCAGGTGGGCCCCACATGCCACATCCCAGCTGTAAAGGAGGACACCAAAGGGCCCAGGACTCCGTCACCGAAGGGCCCAGGAACATCACGGCCAGAGGGCGTCTGAGCACGGAGTCCAGGCCAGGTCTGGCTCCCTTGAACCTACTGGATGTGCACCGCTGAACAGGGCCCGCCGTGCAGAAGAGCACCGCTGGACAGGGCCCGCCGTGCAGAAGTGCACCGCTGAACAGGGCCCGACGTGCAGAAGAGCACCGCTGAACAGGGCCCGCCGTGCAGAAGAGCACCGCTGAACAGGGCCCGCCGTGCAGAAGAGCACCGCTGGACAGGGCCCGCCGTGAAGATAGGCACCGCTGAACAGGGCCCTCCGTGAAGATAGGCACCGCTGAACAGGGACCGCCGTGCAGAAGAGCACCGCTGAACAGGGCCCGCCGTGCAGAAGAGCACCGCTGAACAGGGCCCGCCGTGCAGAAGAGCACCGCTGAACAGGGCCCGCCGTGAAGATAGGCACCGCTGAACAGGGCCCGCCGTGCAGAAGAGCACCGCTGGACAGGGCCCGCCGTGCAGAAGAGCACCGCTGGACAGGGCCCGCCGTGAAGATAGGCACCGCTGAACAGGGCCCGCCGTGCAGAAGAGCACCGCTGAACAGGGCCCGCCGTGCAGAAGAGCACCGCTGAACAGGGCCCGCCGTGCAGAAGAGCACCGCTGAACAGGGCCCGCCGTGCAGAAGAGCACCGCTGAACAGGGCCCGCCGTGCAGAAGAGCACCGCTGAACAGGGCCCGCCGTGAAGATAGGCACCGCTGAACAGGGCCCGCCGTGCAGAAGAGCACCGCTGAACAGGGCCCGCCGTGCAGAAGAGCACCGCAGGACAGGGCCCGCCGTGCAGAAGAGCACCGCTGAACAGGGCCCGCCGTGCAGAAGAGCACCGCTGAACAGGGCCCGCCGTGCAGAAGAGCACACCTGAACAGGGCCCGCCGTGCAGAAGAGCACCGCTGAACAGGGCCCGCCGTGAAGATAGGCACCGCTGAACAGGGCCCGCCGTGCAGAAGAGCACGCTGAACAGGGCCCGCCGTGCAGAAGAGCACCGCTGGACAGGGCCCGCCGTGCAGAAGAGCACCGCTGAACAGGGCCCGCCGTGCAGAAGAGCACCGCTGAACAGGGCCCGCCGTGCAGAAGAGCACCGCTGGACAGGGCCCGCAGTGCAGAAGAGCACCGCTGAACAGGGCCAGCCGTGCAGAAGAGCACCGCTCTGCTGGGCCCTTCCTGTCAAGCACCGCTCCGCTGGGCCCTTCCTGTCAAGCACCGCTCCGCTGGGCCCCGCCGTCTCAAGCACCGCTCCGCTGGGCCCCTTCATCTCAAGCACTGCTCCGCTGGGCCCCACCGGCTGCAGCACCGCTCCGCTGGGCCCCTTCATCTCAAGCACCGCTCCGCTGGGCCCCGCCGTCTCAAGCACCGCTCCGCTGGGCCCCGCCGTCTCAAGCACCGCTCCGCTGGGCCCCTTCATCTCAAGCACCGCTCCGCTGGGCCCCTTCCTGTCAAGCACCGCTCCGCTGGGCCCCGCCGTCTCAAGCACTGCTCCGCTGGGCCCCGCCGGCTGCAGCACCGCTCCGCTGGGCCCCGCCGGCTGCAGCACCGCTCCGCTGGGCCCCGCCGTCTCAAGCACCGCTCCGCTGGGCCCCTTCATCTCAAGCACTGCTCCGCTGGGCCCCGCCGGCTGCAGCACCGCTCCGCTGGGCCCCTTCATCTCAAGCACTGCTCCGCTGGGCCCCGCCGTCTCAAGCACCGCTCCGCTGGGCCCCTTCATCTCAAGCACCGCTCCGCTGGGCCCCGCCGTCTCAAGCACCGCTCCGCTGGGCCCCACCGTCTCAAGCACCGCTCCGCTGGGCCCCGCCGTCTCAAGCACCGCTCCGCTGGGCCCCTTCATCTCAAGCACCGCTCCGCTGGGCCCCTTCCTGTCAAGCACCGCTCCGCTGGGCCCCTTCATCCCCAGCACCGCTCCGCTAGGCCCCGCCGTCTCAAGCACCGCTCCGCTGGGCCCCTTCATCTCAAGCACCGCTCCGCTGGGCCCCGCCGTCTCAAGCACCGCTCCGCTCGGCCCCGCCATCTCAAGCACCGCTCCGCTGGGCCCCTTCATCTCAAGCACCGCTCCGCTGGGCCCCGCCGTCTCAAGCACCGCTCCGCTGGGCCCCGCCGTCTCAAGCACCGCTCCGCTGGGCCCCTTCATCTCCAGCACCGCTCCGCTGGGCCCCTTCATCTCCAGCACCGCTCCGCGGGGCCCCGCCGTCTCAAGCACCGCTCCGCTGGGCCCCGCCGTCTCAAGCACCGCTCCGCTGGGCCCCGCCGTCTCAAGCACCGCTCCGCTGGGCCCCGCCGTCTCAAGCACCGCTCCGCTGGGCCCCGCCGTCTCAAGCACCGCTCCGCTGGGCCCCTTCATCTCCAGCACCGCTCCGCTGGGCCCCTTCATCTCCAGCACCGCTCCGCGGGGCCCCGCCGTCTCAAGCACCGCTCCGCTGGGCCCCGCCGTCTCAAGCACCGCTCCGCTGGGCCCCGCCGTCTCAAGCACCGCTCCGCTGGGCCCCGCCGTCTCAAGCACCGCTCCGCTGGGCCCCTTCATCTCAAGCACCGCTCCGCTGGGCCCCTTCATCTCAAGCACCGCTCCGCTGGGCCCCGCCGTCTCAAGCACCGCTCCGCTGGGCCCCTTCATCTCAAGCACCGCTCCGCTGGGCCCCTTCATCTCAAGCACCGCTCCGCTGGGCCCCTTCATCTCAAGCACCGCTCCGCTGGGCCCCGCCGTCTCAAGCACCGCTCCGCTGGGCCCCGCCGTCTCAAGCACCGCTCCGCTGGGCCCCGCCGTCTCAAGCACCGCTCCTCTGGGCCCCTTCATCTCAAGCACCGCTCCGCTGGGCCCCTTCATCTCAAGCACCGCTCCACTGGGCCCCGCCGTCTCAAGCACTGCTCCGCTGGGCCCCTTCATCTCAAGCACCGCTCTGCTGGGCCCCGCCGTCTCAAGCACCGCTCCGCTGGGCCCCTTCATCTCAAGCACCGCTCCGCTGGGCCCCTTCATCTCAAGCACCGCTCCGCTGGGCCCCGCCGTCTCAAGCACCGCTCCGCTGGGCCCCTTCATCTCAAGCACCGCTCCGCTGGGCCCCGCCGTCTCAAGCACCGCTCCGCTGGGCCCCTTCATCTCAAGCACCGCTCCGCTGGGCCCCGCTGTCTCAAGCACCGCTCCGCTGGGCCCCGCCGTCTCAAGCACCGCTCCGCTGGGCCCCTTCATCTCAAGCACCGCTCCGCTGGGCACCGCCGTCTCAAGCACCGCTCCGCTGGGCCCCTTCATCTCAAGCACCGCTCCGCTGGGCCCCTTCATCTCCAGCACCGCTCCGCTGGGCCCCTTCATCTCAAGCACTGTTTATGGTTCACTGTGCCCACCATGCCTCCTCCTTGACCAGTGGAGACTGTTATCCACTTGAGAGACTGTGGCTTTGCACTCCCCAGGATGGCAGAGTGGGCAACCCACCCACTGTAGAGACTTGAGAGACTGTGGCTTTGCACTCCCCAGGATGGCAGAGTGGGCAACCCACCCACTGTAGAGACTTGAGAGACTGTGGCTTTGCACTCCCCAGGATGGCAGAGTGGGCAACCCACCCACTGTAGAGACTTGAGAGACTGTGGCTTTGCACTCCCCAGGATGGCAGAGTGGGCAACCCACCCACTGTAGAGACTTGAGAGACTGTGGCTTTGCACTCCCCAGGATGGTACAGTGGGCAAGCCACCCACTGTAGAGACTTGAGAGACTGTGGCTTTGCACTCCCCAGGATGGTACAGTGGGCAACCCACCCACTGTAGAGACTTGAGAGACTGTGGCTTTGCACTCCCCATGATGGTACAGTGGGCAACCCACCCACTGTAGAGACTTGAGAGACTGTGGCTTTGCACTCCCCAGGATGGCACAGTGGGCATGGTGGCCCCTTCGTGGATCTTGCGTCGTGGACTCATGTGGCTGTGGTGCCCCCCCCTTCCCTTCCCCCTGAGGTGCCTGTAGTATTTTCATCAGATGCCCCTGCAGTGTTCTCTCTAAAGGACTCAGGTCTCCTGTGTGGGCTTTGCCCTTGTGTCGCTACACTGTAGCCCACGGACTGTTCCATTTGACTTGGATGTAGCGGACTAATTGCCTCGGTTCGCCATGGCAGTGTGTATAGTATTATTTTGTTATGGATATTTTGCATAGTTGCCGATACGTCTCAGAGTCTATTTTTTATATAAAAATTTGGTTCACAATTTAATTATGTCTTTGCATTTTTCAGGGGGGTTTGGGTGGTGTCACTGTGCATTGTTGCTCTGCATTGGTGTGTACATAGTTTGGGGGGGGTGGGGGTCGCATATGTGTGTGCCCGTAACCTTTCCTCCTCCCCCCTCCCGTGTGTCGTAGGTGCAGTGCTCACCGTTGTCGTCTGCGCCGGAGTTCGTACTCGTGGTAGATGAGCAGGTAGACGAGTGCAGGTAGGATGTTTAATTCGGGTTCCATGCTGTCCTCCGTACTCGTGGAGTGTGTTTTGGTGAGCGTTTTCCCGTCCGTAGTCTGTTTCCGCCGTGTTTTTATCGGCGGGGCTCCCGCCCCGGAAAAGGTGGCGGATTGGTGAGTTGTGATACTGTGGGCGGTACATTGTCTGCCGCCTGCCTGTTGGCGGTGACCGCCGCGCTGTTTGTCTGTACCGCGGTGGCGGTCGGAGTGTTAATGTGGCGGGCTGTGTTGGCGGTTCCCGCCAGGGTCAGAATTCCATTTTTTGGACCGCCGGCCTGTTGGCGGGTTGGCCGCCGCTTTATCACCGACCGCCAGGGTTAGAATCACCCCCTATATGTTGTGTTCAGCTAAGATGCCTATTGGCTTTGACATGGCATTAGCCATTACATTCTGTATTCAGTTCAGCTGCCTATTGGCTTTGACATGATATTAGACATTACATTTTGTATTCAGTTCAGCTGCCTATTGGCTTTGACATATTAGCCATTGCGTTCTGTATTCAGCTTAGCTGCCTATTGGCTTTGACATGACATTAGACATTACATTTGATATTTAGGTTAGCTGCCTATTGGCTTTAACGTGGAGTTAGACATTGCAGTTGAGACATTACAAATGAGCTGTGTTTTTCCACAAGATGGACCAAGCTGTTTTCTTCACACCAGACCTTAGCTGATAAGAGCACGTAGATTTTGTGTTTACCTCGCAATCCAGTCTGAGAACGAGGAGCTCAGGAGAATTGGCCGCTCTCCAAGGTTCTTTGGCTCTCAAACTGAGTTTGCTTTTAAGGATGACTCTGGGCTACAGTAGGTTAGATTTGAATCTGCTTGACTTCAGACGGGAACTAGACGTCAGTTGCCCGTCTCCCGTTTGGGTGGAGAATCTCTTTCTCGCAGTTGACCGGAGTCATCAACTTGCAGACCCCAGAAAGATGAAGCTGAATATAGGCCCTACTTGCCCATACGGTGATGAATTTTGACTTTTATGCTTTGCTTTGAAGTTATGTTATAAATGTCTTCACCTATATTTGCTGTGTACATTGCAACTGAGAAGTACTTTGATATATTTTGCTTTCATTGCTGCAACTACTTTTGAATGTGTGCTTCCAATCTACTAATTTTGTCTCTCAGGAACTTGTGGGTGGGGAATTGACAACAATAAATGTCTTCTTTAAACTCAGAAGTGCATTCCAGAGAGGTTCTGTAAGCTCGGATATGAGATAAGAGGGAAAGCAGAACAGTGGCGTACAGAGCAGTGGCATAGAGTAGATTGTTTCAGAGTAGAGTGAAGGGGCAGAGTGGAGAGGGGATTAGAGTGGCCTACAGTGGATTGGCATAGAATGCAGTGGCATAGAGTTGAGTGTTGCAGAGAAAAGTGCATTGATGTAGAGTGTGTTGGCATAATATGCTGGCATAGTGTGCAGTAGCATTGAGTGCACTGTTGCAGAGTAGATTGGTGTGGCTTAAACTGGAGTGGTGTAGAGTTCAGTGACTAAGAGTGTAATGGTGTAAAGTAGAGTGTCGAAGAGTGCATTGGCATAGAGTAGAGTGGTACAGGGTAGAGTGAAGAGGTGTAGAGTGAAGTGGTACAGACTGCAGGGGCATAGAGTGCAGTGGTGCATAGTGCAGTGCCGTGCAGTGGTGTAATGGGAGTGGTGCAAACTAAAGTGCAGTGGTGTGGAGTGGTGCAGAGTAAGGTGGAGTGGCGTAGAATGGAGTATTCATGGTGTGGTGGCAGACAGTCATTACAGGCAACACGTTTCCAATTGAAATGTCCATTACATTTGCACGAACATACAGTTTTACAAATAAGATTATACAGTGCACAGACTGAAATGTGTGGAAATTGCATAACTTAATATAATGATTTGTTTTGATCATACTAACGTATTTGTTTCCAGCACACATTTCAGAAATAACAAATAATATATTGCATTTCTGTTCCTAATTCTGATATATTCCGAAATACTTGCACAGATCATTTAAATGTTGTTGCATGGTAGAAAAAAACTCTTTCCTACCCCCGATATCCAGCAAGACTGTCACATAAATCCTCTCACGTTAAAGTCAGAGAAATAAAAGTAAACAAATGCCCTCGGAAGACAGCTCCTGACATTGGGTCTCAGTCTTGAAATGCACAGCAAATGTGACGAGGTAAGAACAAGATTTACATGCCTGTTTACAGAAAGGGCGCACTAAGAAAGATACTAAGAAAGATACTGTAAATAACATCTGGGCAGGGGAAGGTACAAACTCAAGCTGGACAGCCTAAAACAAAT
This sequence comes from Pleurodeles waltl, assembly GCF_031143425.1. Taxonomy (NCBI): domain Eukaryota; kingdom Metazoa; phylum Chordata; class Amphibia; order Caudata; family Salamandridae; genus Pleurodeles; species Pleurodeles waltl. The sequence continues at coordinate 243,437,924 of NC_090449.1, read as the reverse complement.
AAAGCCAGCAAACTGAAAGCAAGAAAATGTGAGTTACAAACCACAAAGCTAAGGGCAAGCAATAGGCAGAATGCATTCCTAGGCCAGCTTTCTGAATGTCCCCAAGATGTTTATATCAAACCAGGCAGCTCTACTGTCTGGTAGGCTTTGACCTACAAAACAGCTGTGGCTCCCTAATGGACCCAAATGCCATTTTTGCAGACATAATTTCAAGACGTTAGAATTGCTAACATTATGTCAGGGGAGCAAGACAGGAAAACTCTGCTACATGAGTTTTTTCAATTATTGATAAAATGTGCAACTGTGCATATTTTAACTAAACTGGCAAAACAATTATAATGAAAAAAACATAAGCCATTGTAGTGAATCCTAGTTTGTTTTAACGGGATAACAGGAGTTAGCTTAGCCGTAGGCTTGTAAACTCGTGCCCCCGTCACCCAGTGACTTTTAACCTACTTAGCCTGCTCTGTCTTAGCCCATTTAATTATTTATTTCCTTTAAAATGGCGGCCTTGTTTATAGTTAGGCCACTTGTTATGGGTTCTATTATTGGTGTCACTGCGCCAAGGTCAAGCACGAAAGACAAACATACAGTAGGCATTCACACTTAGGGATTTTCCCTCTCTATACTTTCGAGGGATTGTTGATATTAATTGCCGTCCCAAGCATGCCTGTTATCTATTGTTATGAACAACACTTATGTCAGGGGACCTTGTAGATCTGTAAAAATACAACACACTTTTAGACAGATAAGCAGACTACAAACTAAGGGTCCAGTTGAAAAAAGGACTTGGATCTAATGCAGTAACCATTTGTATTAGGATTAGTCCTTCATTTGTAGAAGATTTCTAATGTAGTTTTAGGATTCACAAAGGATCCCCAAAGAACTCCAGAAAACCTATGAGAGTACTAGAACTTCAGGAGTTCTTCAGTGCAGAAAGTGTATTCCTGTGGCTTTTGCACCAGATGGAAAATTGTGCATGTGTAGTAGTTATGCAAAACTTTCATCAGATGCAGTTTTTTCCTCCATGAGGTAAATATTTTTCCCTCCTAGAGAACTTTCCCCACAGTATGATTAAATATGGGGGAGTTTCCACCACAGTTCTACTCTGGAGCAAATTTGCCTTGGTTACCAAGGAGGGAAATTACCTAAAAGAGATGTGCAGCTGCCATCAAACTTGCAAGGTTATGGGTGCCAGGCTACTTTTGTATGATGCCCCATCCACAAAAGGTTGTATGTTAACTAGTCACATTTATACATTTCGACAACATTAAACTTGTCTCGAAATTGTAGTGGTAATAATATTTGTGTCTAACATCATTACCAATGATAGTGTAAAAAAGTAATATCTAAAAAATAATATTTTTTTATTTTTATCTTAATTATTGCTGCTATTCCGTGGGGGAAGAACACCTATCCTTGCAGCTGTTCCTGTGTTTACTGCCTTCACCCTGTATGGGGATACTCCTCAGCCCCTATTTCAGCTCCTACTGTTGCCCAACCTTTTTTTCTTCTTTCCCAGGGAACAGCCCACAAACTTTGCGGCCTCACCATTCTGCCTGTTGTACTTTGTGGGGGAACACACCCCGCCCCATCCCTGCTCCGACACTTCTTACTGTGTTGTTTTTTTTTTGTTGGAGGACACACCCACCACTCCCCATCTCTGCTCCGTCACCTTTTGTTCCTTTTTTTTCCCACACAGTGGCACCCACTTACCTTGCATCTCTGCCCCCACACCTATTCTCTCGTCCTCTAAGTGCCAACAATTTCTTATTTTTGAAGAATACTTTTCTTTTTTTTTTTTACATGTTTTGTATTACAGTTGGCCCTTTTCCTGCAATATTTTACTGCAGACACCACAAATACCCAAAATCCTGCACATAACATTGAACATATCAATGCAACAATTCTGTTGTACTGCCGTACTATCTGCATTCAGAGGTATACTTTCCTAACATAAAATTCCACCAATCTTGATTTTGTAAATCAAAAATTCTTTTAGAAAGAGAATTGTCAGCACACGTCAGAAATATTAAAGTGCACATAGTGTTTTGGAAATCGGAGCCTGCTGCAGTATTGACTCTTAAAAAATTTCAGAAGCAGGAAAAATAACTTAACTGATAGGTATTTAGGAGTGTCCTGCTGTGAACATGTAGATTATTGGGAGTCTGCCAAATGACACCACATCTAACAATAGGGGCACTCACAAAGAGGAGCATCAGACAAGAGACGTGTTGAATGACGTTTCTGAAAATCAGGCACTGCTAGAGGCGGGTCAGCTTTTGGACATCAATAAGAAATATTAATTAATGAACGTTGGTTGTGTTTAAATCTAAGTAGCAAATACATGGAAAGTAACATAAATTCCAGCATGTAGTCAGCTGATAGTTGCCTGAACATAATACATCTCCAATCTATGGTTAGCAACCCCCATTCTGCAACGATTCCCAACCTTGTTTACCAAGTACATGACTTTTAAGAATCGAGCTAAAGAGGGACCTCCATGATTTTACATATTATTGACTAGATCGTTCATGTTGTCGCACGTTCTTTTCTCAAAGCCCCTTTTCTTAACCACATCCTCCCAGTTTGAAGCTCACTCTGCTTTCTAATATAGTCTTAACTCTAGTGGGTTCTATGTTAGAGCAGGCGTGCACTACATACTGTCTACAAGCGGTGTCCTGGGAAAAAACATGTGGCATATGCTTTTGCATGAAAACATTAATCTAAAAATAAATCTCGAAGAATCAGCTCCACCCTGTCCACATAAACTCGCAGGATCAGACCACTTGTATCTCTCTTCTCTCTCTATGGAGCTGACTTTGTCGCTACACATCTTTCCGCTACAGTTGTCAGAATGTTCTTCTATCCTGTCAAAAGAATAGTGTGAATGTCCAGATATACTTACAGTGGACTTTAAAGATAGTCAGCAAAACTCAAAGAATCTTGGCTTTGATACAGCTAACGTCCTCTCCCCATCAGTAGGAAATCTAGCCTAGTAGACAGGTGTAAATGTCTCACAACTGCCATCTGAGTTAGGCTGTGGCTCCACCACGGAGGATCGCTTAATCTAGTCTCAGCCTCTGAATATTCTTATTAGATTGTTAAGTAAACCATCACTTTCAAACTAACTAGACAACTTACTTTGGAAGGTGTGGATGACAAATATAGATCAACCCAAATACACACCTGAGGTATGTTACCATTGTCACAAGACCAGATGGGCTCTGAAAAGATGCGAAAAATGTATTGTAATGCTGCTTGTAAATTTACGCTCTTGTAGGCCCACTGGGGAAGGCAAAGCAAAAGCCTTATCTATCAGCACAAGGTTGTGATCTTGCATAAAATGCTGAATGAATGTAGAGATCTGCATTTGAAAACGAGTCTCGCTTAAGAATTTTCAAGTGAGTGAAATAAGCTGAAATATTTTCAATATGAGTATTATCCTATAGCGCCTATACGACTATGTATTCTACTTCAATCAAGTTGCATGTGGTGCGATTGCACCTTCAGATTCCAGAAGCACCGTCTATAAACACATTTGTAGACACATTACTAAACTGATTTGAGCAGGCATTGCTAGTCTCCTCTGCTTGCTGGCCACACCACTAATGTTTGTTTACATATCTGAGACATGCCCATGACCCAGTCAAGCAAAGACATATTTCAGCAGTATGCAGAGTATAAGCAAACATGGGCACAACTGTTTATGACCACGTATGCCTTCTTCCTCCCAAATGTGTTTTGGTTGTATTGTTGTCCTTTTGTAACTGATGACTGCATCTCAGTGTTCCCTTTGCATGTTCATGGGTGGGTTTGTTTTTTTCTTTTCATGTCCACCCCGCATCTAAGGGGTTAGATGGATGTTGGCCTTTGGTTCACTGTTTAACAACTACTGCTCATGATAATACTTTAATACAAGTCGTCAGCCAGTGGTGATATTTCACTATAACAGTAAAGTTGTTTGGGTTTAAGATTAATCTCTGGCTTTACACCGCTTATTGACCACAGGGTGCCTGGTGTCGAAAATGCCTCAATTAATATTTGTTCAGATTCTGAACTGTACACTGGAAGATCAAAATAAATTATGACTGGAAGAGAGGCTATTCTACATACCTGAGGGCAGATAAAGCCAGCACCATACATGAAACTTCTCACAAACGAGGGTAGGGCTTCCTTAGGGATGAGGTTATCTGCAAAGATCATCATGAAGTTGCTGCAGAATGTCAGATGAAAGACTTGAAAGAAGTTCATGATCACAAATAAAATAAAGTTTTTTTGAGTCAGGATTTGTTTCGTCAGGGACAACACCGAGGACCAGGAGGACTGAGAGGCCATAGCAGAGCCAGAGTCTGCGCTTTCGGGCACTTTTTCCCTTTGCTCGTACTGACTGAAGCCATACACTCCGGTGTAGCACATGCAGGCCGTTGATAGCATTGCGAGGCCAATGGTGAAGGCTTGGAAGTACAAAAAGCTTTCCATATTATTGGACACAAGTCCACAGAATAAGATACTTGTTGATCCAATTAATGAAGCTACCTGGTTATAGGTAATCAGCTGCAGTCGGTTCTCATGTTTGGTTGAAATTTCTGCAAACAACGCGCACTGTGCCAACAAAACAAACGTTAACAAGCCATCGAAGGCACATAGGGCAATGACCAGGTGAACGCCACTGAGCCAATCGCCTTCTTGGTAGGTCCTCCATGGAAACCAGGGCAGCAGAAAGGCTAGCGCATAAAATGGAGCACCATACAAAATGGAGTATCTGCGTTTTGAGAAACACGGTACTTTGGAGTTGTCTTGAATGTAGCCAAAAAGCGGGTCATTTAAGGCATTCCATATCATATAAATTACCTAGAAAGACAAACATGTGTCATCAAAAAAGGATGGCAAATTGTGAAAGCTCTTGGACATCTAGGAAAAACAAACAGTAACAACTCCAAAAACAAGAATGTATGCATACATAGAACTAAATGAACTTAATATCCTGAGAAATAGGAAATCTCATAGTGAATATTTGATTAATGAAGAGGTGCTCAGACACTTTGTATTGCCTTGGGCTTCGTGCAGTCACTCAAACTTGAAGAGAGCAGGTGAGTAAAGTGGGCTGGCCCGTAGCCCCATGCAGTATGCCGCAACTGGTCTGATGCAAAATGTTAATGACAAATTACCAGGCCAATGCACGAAGCTCACTGACCAAAAGACACTCTATATTAATATTATGTAGGAATGCTTTAAGAAAAACAATTGCGTGGCCTACAGCTAATGTTCTCTCAAAGACCAGACCTAAAAACCTTTGCTTTTTTTCTTTAGCTACAATACTATACAATATGTGCTGTAGAAACAATTGTTTGCCCTTCTTTCTAGGTTTGGTGGTGGCCAACACCTTTTGATTTTATTAAATGTATATGCACAATATACTTTCTTATAGGGGGTTTGTCCAGCTCTCGTAATATATTGGCCTGTTCTGTCATTCACATTTTGATTCCACCCACTACAGCACGGGCAATGGGTCGCCCACTTTAGTCACCAGCTGACCTCACTGTGATTGAAGGGATTCGGCTGTTTCAAATTTACTAACAATGTAATTTCCTTCAGTACCAGAGACTTCTATGGCAACAAGTGATTTGTGAGACAAAAAAAGTTGTGGCTTTATGTCAACGTTTGTTTCAGACTTATGAGGGCTCGACAGCTTTCCCAACAATAACATTTTGCACAAACAGAAGAAGCCAAACATTGACAGAGCCTAAAGGCTGACTTTGAGAAAGCTTGTTAAACTGACTGGGGTAGATAGCATTGAAACGAGGCCCAGGTGAAATGTGCATTATGCTGGTATCATCTCCAGTAATGTTAGCAAGTTTTGCATTTTACACGAAATTCCTAATATTAAGTGATTACTACACACCATTTCTGGAAACAATTTAGCACAATCCCCCGGGAACAACACAAACGACTAGAACAGGAGAGGCAGTTGTTTGTGGTGTTTCTGTGTTATTGTTTTCGCAAAATATATCCTCATGTCTAAAATAGACACAAAAACGCATTCCACAATAAAACACAGTGCCACATGGTGGTGTTGGGAGAAGGCTTGCCTGGGGTGCCTCCATAGTGTTGCACTGACCTTGGGCCCTCGGACGTCTGCCCATGCCTAGAACTGGCACTGGCTGGTGGAAGTAACAAGCTATAGATGTGACAAGTCTGTGGAAGAGGGCACAGTCTACAGCTATATTGACCATATAAAGAAGCTTCCCTCCTGTGATTGAGTAATGTGGGATAGAAAATAGAGGCATGATTTAGTGTCTGTCCTCTTTCTGTTTATTGCCATTTCTTTAAATTGAATCTGAATGTGTTTTCACGAGCTTTGATTTTAACAGCACTTTGGATTCATGCACTGCTTTTATTACATGCAGACATAAACGACTGTCGAACAAGTTATTTACCATTGGGAAAGCCTTATCTGGTACAGATTCTATCTAGCTGCAGATTCCTTACCTTAGAATTATCCCCAGGCATCAGACTTGATCCAGAATTTTCTTTGTGACCAGTACCCTTGCAAGCCAGTAAGTGGTGTCTTTCGGCTCCATTTGGCATTTGAAGTTATGTGCATGATGCCTATATAGGTGCCACCCCAGCGCACTGACGTCAGTTTCTTTTTGTGACTTTCCACCTCAGGAGTGGGAAGCCATGAAGAGCACTGACCACTGGTGTGGAAAACTAAGGCCTTGAGAGAGGAAAACCCTGTCCCTAGAAATCCGTTCACAGAGCGTGGAGGATGGGTGGGTTAGTAAGGAACCTGCGGCTAGGTAGTCTCTACCAGATAAGGCGTTCCCAAAGGTAAGTAACTTGCTCATCTGATTCTTCTAGCTGCAGATTCCTTACCTTAGAATAGGTATCCAAGCAGTACCACCTTGGAAGTGGTTCTGCAAACTAAAAGGTCCTGCAGGAACGAATGGAAAATCTGCTCTGCCCAACGGACCTGATTATCCAGGTAGTAGTGCTTGGTGAATGTTTTCAGGGAAGCTCATGTTGCTACCTGGCAGATGTCCATGACCAGAACACTGCATGCTAATGCAGTGGTTGCAACCTTAGCTCTGGAGGAATGAGCATGCAAACCCTCAGGGGGTTGCTTCTTGGCCAATGGATTGCAGATTTCAAAGCAGACAATGGCCTATCTGCACAGCCTTCAACTTCTTTGCTCCGACATACCCCACAAAGAGTAGGTGATCCACCTGAACTTGTTTGTGAAGTCAAGGTAGAACGACAAGGTTCTTTTTGGGTCAAGACGGTGGAGTTGCTCCTCTTTCTTAGAGGGACACAGCAGAGAGGAAAAGGTAGGCACGGCGATGGATTGGCCCACACGAAACAGAATGACCGCCTTTGGAAGGAAGAAGGCTCTAGTACAGAGGACCAGCTTGTCCAAGAAGATGATGAGGTAGGGAGGCTTAGGCGACAAAGCGTGGATCTCATTTACCCTTTGGGAGGATGTTATGGCAATTAGAAAGGCCGTCTTGATGGAAAGGAGCCTGAGAGGACAGTTGTGCAGTAGCTCAAAAGGAGCGGACATCAGAAAGGTGAAAGGTGAAGGTGGAAACATGTGTTGAAGACCTTTTGAAAATCTATTTACAACAGGGGATATGAAGAGGGATGGCTGATCTGGCAACCGCAGAAAGGCTGAGATGGCAGAAAGATAGCTCTATAAGGTACTCAAAGAGGAATCCTGCTGGGCAAGAAAACGAATAAATAGAAGGACCTCAGAAAGGGTAGCAGAAAGCAGGTCAACCTGTTTTTTTGCACATCATGCCACAACCTTGCCCCAAAAGCAGGCGTATACTGTCTCGTAGAGGGATGCCAGGCTACCAAGATAACACTGCAGAATTCGGGCAGAAGTCGAAAGCTGTCAATTGTTGCTGCTCAATCTCCATGCATGAAGATGGAGTGTTACCGGGTTGGGGTGGAGAACCCTCCACTGCTGCTGCAACAGGAGCTCCTTCTAAAGGGGCCATCCTCAGCAGCTAGTGGTACAAAGCTCTGCCAGCCTAGTCCAAAGCAACAAGAATGGCTTGGGCCCTGTTGTTCCTGATCTCCATGAGAACTCTGGGCAGAAGTGGTATAGGCGGAAAGGTGTACTGGAGGCCTGAGCTCCACTTGAGACAAAAAGTGTCTTGGACCGAGAGCCACCTTGGATACTCCACTGCGCAAAACTGCTGGCAATGCGCATTCTCGGTGGTAGTGAACAGATGCAACCAAGGCTCTCCCCACTGCTGAACGAGATCTTGCACAACCTCCGGATGGAGTTGCCATTCGTGATCTGCTGGGCATCTTTGGCTGAGTTTGTCCACCCTGGTGTTCAGAAAGGCCACCATGTGTTAAACTACCAGGGGTATGCACTGAAATTCCAGCCATGTCCAGAGGCCCAGGGCCTCTTGACAAAGTGTCCACAAACCCACCACGCCCTATTTGTTGCAGTAACACATGGGGGTGATGTTGTCTGTGAACACCTGCACCAGTCTTCCGAGATGGAGGGTAGAAAGGCTTTCAATGCAAGTCAGATTGCTCGGAGTTCCAGTAGGTTTATCTGAAGTTCAGATTCCTCCAGAGACCAGAGGCCTCTGATCTCCTCCTCTCCCAGATGGCCTCCCCATCCCAGGAGTGACACATCTGTCACTAATGTCAGATGCGGTTGGGGAAGGGAGAGGGGTCTGCCGCTGACCCAATTGCGGTTCGTTAACCACCACTGTAAATCTTTTGCAGTTCCCTCTGAGATCTGGACCAAGTCGGAGAAATTCCCATATTGCTATGCCCACTGAAACTTCAGGTACCACCGCAGAACCCACATATGCCAGCGGGTATGTGTCACAAGTAGGATGGAGGAGATCATAAGGCCCAGCAGCCTCAGAGGCAGTCTCACTAAAACCCAGGAGGGAGGCTGAAACATATGCATCATAGCCTAAATATCCTAGCCTAAAACTGCAACGTGTCCAGAACAGCATGGATGAATGGGAGCGTCTGAGAAAGAGTCAGGTGTGACTCCAGCACATTGATAGGGAACACCAGCGAGTGTAGGAGGTTCATCATAGTCTGGAGGTGGGAGACGACTGCCTGAGGTGAACCCACCTTCAACAGCCAGTCAGGGAGATAGGGTAAGACTGGTATCCCAGATGCCTGAAGATGAGCTGCAACCACCGCCATCACTTTAGTGAACATCAGAGGGGCTTTGGTAAGGCCAAAAGGGAGCATGGTGAATTGAAAGTGCTTGTGGCCCACTGTTGAAGTTCACGTCCTGCAAGTTCAGCACTACCAACCAGTCTCCTGGGTCGAGGGTAAACAGAATTGGAGTGAGCGTGAGCATTTTGAATTTCCCCTTTTTCAGGAAGGAATTGAGAGGGTGCAAGTCTAGGATAGGACGAAGGCCTCCGTGCTTTTTGGCCACCAGAAAGTACTTGGAATAACAACTACAACCTACTTCCAGCATTAGCATTCCCTATGGCTCCTTTAACCAAGAGAGCCGCCAGACCCTTCCTGGGGAAGTAAGAGAGATGGTCCTCCGTCAGCCTGTTGCAAGTGGGTGGCATTAGTCGAGGGGTAGTCAGGAAGGGGAGGGAGTAGCCTCTTCGGACAATCTGGAGAACCAAGCTGTCTGATGTTATCCACCTCCACTAGTGCAGTTGAGGACGTTCCCTGTTTGCCACTGGTTGCCCATCATGGTTGGAGGGCAAAATAAAGACATTAAGAGGCTGCTGCTGCTGGGGAGGAGAGGTGGACTGGCCCGACCCTCGAAGTCTGAGGGTATCGGGGTACCGTGTCCTCAGCCACACAGAGGCTGGTAGCTTGCATGCCATGGTAGCTGGGCAGGAAAAGATGCAGCTGGAAGCTCCTTCGGTGGGCACAAAAGGAGAGAAAGACAGACTGGGGCTGGCAGGGGTGATGGAAAGGGCCAAGGGCTTGGCCACAGCTCTGTTATTCCTAAAGTGTTCCAGCACTGAGTTTGCCTTGTCTCCAAAGAGATGGGAGCCATCAAAGCACAAGTTCATAAGCGAAGCTTCGACATCCCTTGAAAAGCCGGTCGTCCTCAGGCAAGTGTGGTGACGTAAGGCCACTGATGAAGAAACTGCTCTGCATAGCAAGTTGGTCGTGTCCAGGTCACAGCTCATCGGGAACTTAGCTGGATCTCTCTCATCTGCCATAGCTTGGGAGAGTACAGCCAGGGTCTACTCCGGGAGCATGGGCAGCACCAGCATAACCAAATCCCAAAGTGAATTTGAGTAACGGCCCAAAAGGCATGCAGTGTTTAGAAACTGTAGTGCCAGACTGGAAGAAGAAAACAATCTCTTGCCTAAGGTGTCTAGCTTCTAGTCAGCCCTATCCGGTGGGGCGCTAAAAAATGTGCCAGGATTTACAAGGGAAGTGGATCCTTGGACCACCAAGATCTTCAGGGTAGAGAGTTGGGTGAGGAAATTGGGATCCCCTGGGTTGGGGCGATGGCAGTGGGCATTTGCCCTGTTCACAGGAGCACCTATGCAGGGCTTGGAACAGGTCCTGAACAGGACGTCTGTAAGGGCTTCATTAAACAGGACAAATAGCTGTGATAGGGTAACTCTCGGGTGAAGTACCTCTATCAAGACGTTAGCCTTTACTGCCACTGAGGGCAGACTAAGGTCCAGGACCTGGGCTACCCTTCTCACCACCATAGTAAAAGAGGCTCCCTTTCGATAGGAGGAGAGACAAACCCATATCTGGGGAGGTGTCCAGCCCACTAGCGCCCGCCAATTCTTCACACCAGTCCATGTTGAGGTCTAGGGGCTGGTATTCTTCAGGCTTCAGTGGCCCCTCTCAATCTTCCCCAAGTCCTTGCCCATAGGAATAGGTCTCAGGCTCTGGACTGGGGGGTAAGGCTCCAGTCGGTGTCAGAGTTGGTGTCGGGTTATGCCCCGCCAGTTCCATGTCATAGTCGGGGATCAGAGAAGATTGAGGTGGTACGATTGGAGCCAGTCCCAATCCATCCATGGATCCAAGGAGCACAACTAGTGCCTGAGATGGCCCTGCTGGTGGTGAACCAGAAGGGGCCCCATTCCGAACCCATGGGGCCCAAAGGTGCTCTAGTGGGGACAGGCCCTGAAATATAAGATGCATGACCTCATAAAATTCTCAGAGCTGGGCAGGAGTCGCTCCAGCTCCCAGAAATTCGGGAAGGCGTGGAGATGGCCCAAGCAAAGGCTCAACCATGGAGCCAGCCTTGAGTGACAACGCTGCATGGTCTTGTTGGATGAAGGACGAGGTAAAGTCGAAGACCTCTTTGACTTCTTACTCTTATGCTTTTGTGGGACTTACTGAAGTGGGATGATTTAGACTGCAACAAACCTTGAGGGCTCCGTGACCAATACCATGACCTTCCTCTCGACCGGGATCGAGACTGCGGTGGCATCGCACATCGAGTGGCAAAGAGCTTGAGGTATAGCTCCCATCCATGCTTTTGGGAGTATAGAGTGACAATCGATGTAGGTCTTGGCATTGTGGTTGCGCTCAATACACCAGGGGCAGGCGAGGTGCAGAACCGTTACTGGCATTTACAGGAGCTGCAGGGCTTGAACCCAGCCTTCCTCATGGACATCCCTGCCACACCAGGAGATAAGTCTTGAAAAAACTCTGATATAAGTAGAAAAAAGGGTCAGTCAAAAAATGATTGGGGGTATCTCTCTCTGGATCTGCGCTGCCCGGCACAGAAAGAAAAGAATAGACATTAGCGTGCCTGTGTGGTGCCTATAGAGGCACTGTGCATGTGACTTCTGGTGGGGACAATGCTTCCGACACCATGCTAAGATGAACAGCGTCAGCTACCAGCGCGTTGGGAAACTGCTTACGAAAAAAATTCCAGATCCGGTCTGATGCCTGGGGAGAATCCTAAGGTAAGGAATCTGCAGCTAGAAGCCTCTATCAGATACAGCTGTTACGCATTTTATTAGTTAAATATTTACAAATGGATAGTACATTTTATCTCTAACAAGAAGTGCAACATATAATTATGCAATATAGACTAAAGGAACAAGTTACTTAGCTTAGGAAACTCTTTTTCTGAGGGATACTTTAACTGCAGATTCTTCACCTTTAGAATACCCTTAGGTGCAAGACTGGATCCAGAGAAGGTTTTGAGCAATGGTCCCTTACCCCAGTGGGTGACTTTGTGTGGCTTGGCTGTAACTTCATACCACAGGAGTGACAGAGTGGAGCCAAATATCAGTGCTAACTCTGTGTGCCAACATACGTCAGTTTCTTTAATCTTATTCCTTTCCTGCCCCCAGACGCTGAGCGCTTACCAATTTGTTGTTAACCCTGTACTAATCACTAACTCAGGACCTTATTAGATGTGAAAGAGCCACTCCACAGAAAGGGAAGGACATAGGACAATTAGGAATCTGCGTTTAGAGTATCCACCAGAAGGAGTGTTAAGAGGTTAAGTCTTATTCTGGTGGCTACCTCTAATCACAGATTACACACATTTTGAATAGATACCACAGCAGATGCTCCCAAAGGTGGAGGGTCTGGGAAATGGACTCAGACCAGAACGTCATGCAGGACCTAGCAGGAAACCTGGCCATGACTGTCAAGGCAATAGAGTTTTGTGATAATGTGCACTGCTGCCCACTTACAGTCTGGCAAATGTCCTGAACTGGCACCCCTCTTGTCAATGCAGTTGTAGAAGTCTTGGTTCTAGGGTATTGAGCCTGCAGGCCCTCTGGGTTCATTTTTGATCACTGCACAGCCGATTTTGACCTTGACAGTGAACTTTTCTGCACCACAATAACTTTCTTTGTGCAGAAAACCCAACAAAAAGCTTGTTATCCACACCGTGGTCATTTGTGTGGTTGATATAAAAACTCAGAGCTCTTTTAGGTTTAAGCAAATTGAGCCTCACCTCCACTTTTGATCACTGAGGCAGAGTGAAAAACATTGGCAGAGTGATGTCCAGGAAGAATGTGGTGTATGGGGGGGTGGTACTTAAAGTGCCTGCAGTTCACTGAAGTGGGGCACTGAAGTGATAACAAAGAGAAAAACAGTCTTGATCGTCCAGAGTCATAAGAAGTACCGTGCATTGACTAGAACAGCGTGTCAATGAGGAATGTTAAATCAAATTAAAATCTCACTGTAGCATAACAAATGGCTTTGGGATAAACCTACAAGTCAAACAGTTTATAAGATGTATAACACCCGGCAATGTGAATTTAGATTGTTGGTCAGGTAAACACAAAAAAAGCCAAAAGGGCTCACAAATAATCCTTTTCTGTGCCCACCGTGAGGTCCTGCTGGGCTAATGAAAGAACAAACATAAAACATATGAAACTTTGGCTTGCAGAGAATCAGTGTATCTGGCACCACAACAGGCCAAAATTCTTCTATTGCTTTGCATAGAAGGACTTCATGGAGGTGCCTCTAGCCGCAAGCTTAAAATCAACAATTTGGCAGGTGGTATGCAAAAAGTGTGTGGGGGTGTTTCGTAAAAGGAGCGTGTCCACTGGTATTTTGTAAGTCCAAATACAAGAAAGCATAGTAGAGTGAGTGGAAAGTAAATTATAACCCCCTTGCCATCAGTGTCACAAGGGAAATTTGGTATGTCCTGAAATGTATCACAGTCATATCCAAAGACAACCAATAGCCTTTGGTAGATCTGGTGTTGCAGTAGACGCCTAGGACTGGGGTATGAGCTGAATAAATGATTGGTTAGCACCTTTCTGATTTGATAGTGTGACACAGGCCTGAAAAAAGCAGATGATAATTTGTGGTCAGAAACCGGAATTAGAAACAGATCAATGCCAACATCACTAGTATCGGTGTTGGCCCAGAAGGGATAGCAAGGATCTTGGTACCAGAAATCTGGAAAGGCACTGGGTATGGGTGTGGTAGCTGGTCCAGAGGGAACAATGGCATCTTCAAGAGATGCAGATGAAGACTGACGGGGGAACCCTGCAGCTCCATGGGGTTTGAAGGCGCACCAGAGGGTAAAGGAATCTCATTGAAAATCTGCAGCACAGCTTCTTTGAACGACGCTGTTTGCCGGGATAAAGACGAAAACCCGGGGAGCTCTGGGTGTACTAGAACGAACTGCGGGAGTGAGATCTTTAGGTGGATGCACACTCACCTTTGGGGAAGAGGGAACAACACCACAACACATTTTCTGTGAGTGATAAAGGCCACTTTATTGGAAACAGATGCACTTACAATTATAAACCTTGGCCTTTGCCTCTCAAAACGAACAACCTCACTATACAGCCAATTTCTCCTAACCAAGCGCTCCCCCCTCCCCTAGCCTCTCCCTCACTTTACCCTTAACCTTGCAGTCTCTTAATACATTCTTCCTTTAATACTGATTTTCTTTGTCAAATCCATTTTTATCACCTTAATTGTCTCCTGATGCCACCTAACAATTGAACCTGCAACTAGCATAACCCCTAATGCCAAGTTTTCTTCCTGTCTGTCCTGTTGCTATCCACCCCCCTTCATTTCTGAAAGTGTCCTGCCAGTTTTGCTGTCCATACCTATTTTCGTTGGCATGTGAACTCTCTCTGCCTCCGCCTGCACCTGTCCAAAGTGACAACTTACAACACTGACCCCCCTTGCACCAATTATCCAAAAAGCAAGACTCTTAATCCCCTTTGTAGCATTCCTCAGTTATCCAAATCCTGTTCATAGGGAGGGAGGGCAGGAACATTTCTTAACTCCTGTCTACCAGCCACCGTGTCACCTAGTGGCCCTCCTACAAAATGTCCCCCACATATTCCTCCCCGCCGCCCACAAAATATTCTCAATAGTGCCTATGGGCTGAACCACCTTCCCCAAGATTCCTGGGGGAGGGGGGAGGAGACCACTCATCGCTCGGCGGTCCCCCCCAGAACCCCTTCGGGAAGAGGGAACAACACCACGACACATTTGTTGTGTGTGAAAAAGGCTGCTTTATTGGAAACAGGTACACTTACAATGATCAACCTTGGCCTTTGCCTCACAAAACTAACAACCTCACTTTACAGCCAATTCCACCTAACCAAGCGCTCCCCCCCTCCCCTACCCTGCCCTCCCCCTCCATTTACCCTTAACCTTCCAGTCTCTTAATGCATTCTTCCTTTAATACTAATTTTCTTTGTTGAATCCATTTTTATCACCTTAATTGTCTCCTGATGCCCCCTTACAATTGAACCTGCAACTAGCCTAACCCCTAATGCCAAGTTTTCTTCCTGTCTGTCCTGTTGCTGTCCACCCTCCTTCAGCTCTGAAAGCGTCCTGCCAGTTTCGCTGTCCGTACCTATTTTCGTTGGCATGTGAACTCTCTCTGCCTCCGCCACCAGAAAAAGGAACCCCTGCCTTTTTCTGCCCCACCCCCCGAAAGGTGTGACTTCTCGGGCGTGTTTTTTTTAATATATTTTTTTATAATTGCTCCTTAAACAAAGCCTTAAGTGCCTCCTTCATGTGGAGCAGGTACAACTCCATGCCCATGAAGGACAGGTGTACACCGTCACCCCTGAAAAATTCTCTGGCCTCAAACTGAAGCTCCTGATGCTCTAAATAAGTAACGCCGCACAAAAGCCTTTCATTTCTTTATTGATTTTACTCCTTGCACGGTCTATCGCTCCCGGTTTTTTGGCCCCTCTCCACACCTGCCGCAAAACAAAGGGTGTCCACACCACATGACACCCCTTCCACTGTTGTATGTTCTCTTGTAAATCCTTTTTCATGTTCCTCATTATATCCAAACCTGTCCTCTGTACTAAGTTGTTTTCCCCAAGATGGATTAACAGGACATCAGGACAATGACCTCTGGCTTTTAACTTCTGCAGTCTCCCTAACAATTCCTGCCACTTCATCCCCCCTTTTCCATCCCAGCGCACCCTGTACCGCTCCCCAGCAGGCCCAGGATGTCCCCCATTGTCGTTATTCTTGCTTGCTTCTGGGCCCACTTTACGAACGAATGCCTGACAACCCATAAGGAAATGAAGCTCACCTATGGACCTGTCATGATACCTTTGGAAGCAGAAACAACATATTAAGCGCGGCCACTTTACTCCATCCCTTCTACACTTCTCAAATGCCTCTTGTAGGTTTCGGATTTCCACCTCCCTAGTCCCATTAAGTCATCCCTGCACCAACCTCTTCTCCCTGCCTCTGTCGCTATCCTGATCCTACAGGAGTGGGTCCGGAAGTTTAATGCATCCCATCCCACTAGCTTCAGATTTCTCCTCATCATTACCAACAGCTGATATGCAGTAACCCCCTTCCCATCTCCGTGTAGGAAAAACCCTTCCACCTCTGTCTATAATGCTCGCCCACAGCTGCTTCCCCAGCGAAATGGGGCATATCCCAGAAACTGGATATTACCAGAGAAAAACGTGTACTCCCCTCCCCATCTGGTCCATTTTGGAACTCTTCAGCCTAATAGCTACACCGTGCGTACTAAATTGGACGTCATTCCACATTATGCCCACCCTCAACTTTGACCCCCAGCAGTTCTGATACTCGAAATGCTCCAAAAAACATCCATGACATTATGGTTTGAAACAATAAGCATTCTTCCCCATCCACACATACAACCTGTAAGCCATGCATTACCTCTTTTAAGAGTCACAACAACTTTGGCTGCCTCACCCTGCTCCTCTTCCCCCCCTACTTTAGCCCAACCATCCAGAAGCCTTTGACCCAGTTCCCCAGCGGACGGGGCGTAACCCCACAACATTTTTCCCATAAAAGAAAACCCTGCTAACTTCCCTGCGATCGTTATTCTAGACTGCCCTCTCTCCACCAAGTCCATGATAAACTGCACCACATCTTCCATTCTGTCCTTTGCTGAGTCCCTCCTGCGCCTCCCAGACCGCAAAAACTCATGCCAAGCCCTGGCATACGCCTTTTGCATGGAGTGCGCCAGCAAGTTCACCACCAAGTGAAGCATCCTCTGTTGCCTATGGTCCACAGCACCTCCGGCATTCTCGTCCTGCACAGGTCCACCTCCGAAACTAGCCCATGGAACCTCTCCCACTATGAACGAGACAACGCATCCACTATGTCATTGTTCACTCGCGGGATATGTCTTGCCCGAAACAGAATGTTACATCTCAAACATCTAGCACAAACACCCTCAATAACTTTAGCACCTGTGTCTATTAACAACCTGTATCACTGCCAAATTGTCGACCCTGAACAACACTTTCCTATGTTCCAAAAGGTGTCCCCATATGCATACTGCCACCACCAGCAGAAACAATTCTAGAAATGCGATACTCCGCCCCCCACCACACAACCAATCAACCGGCCAATCCTCCGCACACCATTTGCCTTGCCAATATATCCCGAAACCTGACTCTCCTGCTGCATCTGAAAATATTTGAACGTCCCTGTGGCGATCTAAGGGCAAATAACAACGCGGGAGTCGTCCGTCAAGTAGGTAAGAGATGTTTATTGTGTAGTAAGTTGGATTTGTGCCTGCTGGTTTTCTCTCTTTGTCCTTCCGTCTTTCTCTGCTGTGGCTACTTCGGTTCCTGGTTCTTAATCTCTTCCTTGCTTCTCTCCGTTTCTTAGGTCTCCCGGGAAGCGCATGTGGAGAAAAGAATGATACTATTGGTAAGTGTTTTGGTTTCCTCTTTTCCTAACTGTTACTTGCTTTCCCTCTTCTTCTGTCTTTTCTTTCTTTTCTGGTCTCTCTCTTTCTGTTTTCTGTGCTTTCTTTATCTGTTAGCCTCCTCTTTTCTTTCCCTTCCTGTCAATGTGTTGCCTTAGTCTTCTCCTGTCTTCTTCTATCTTCCTGTTCTCTTTCTTCTGTGGTCCTGTCGACTGCTCTTTTAGGCTTTTCCTTCATTTATTAATGGTGTGACCTGGACCTGCCTTATTTAATATACGCTGTTTTGGAATACCCCTCACCTCAACCGTGTTTATAGTGAACCCCAGTGTTCCCCTTGTTCCCCTTTCCTCCTCCACCCCCTCCCTTGCTTCTCTGTATCCGCTCCTCCCTTCCCTTAACCACGGTGCTTTTACACACCTGGGTATGCCACGCTTCTCCAGAAGCGTGGCTGGCTTTTGCGCTCCGCTTCCCAGGTCGCCGCGTTATTGCAGTCTCCGTTGGCTGCTTCGCTGTCCTTGATTCCCCGGTCGGGGACAAACCACTCTCCGGTCTCCACGGTCCTCCGGCTTGGGGTTCTCTCCACGTTGTCCTCGCAGTCTCTCACTCCTCCGTCTCGCTCCTCTTCCTCCTCGATCTGCTCCTCTCCTGACTCCTTCTTCTTCTGTGGTCCCGACGCCGACCTTCTGTCCCTCCTCCTTACTGCGTCGACCCGGCCTAGCCTCTCCCATTGGTGGTGGTCCTGTGGTGTTCCGGCACACCACAGGCAGCGGCAGCACAAGTTGGTCAAGTGTGCGGGCGGGTTTCCGGCCAGCCCATCACAGTCCCAGTCACAATCCGTCCACGACTGTAATAGTATGCCATTAAATGATTCCCAAAATATGCACCACATTCTCAAATCTTCCTTCACCCTAGCATTAAGCCGCACGTGATGGTGAGGCAACGTGTGGCCCAACAAAGCCATTCCCAGGCGCCTGCAAAATGTTCTCCCTGCTCTCAGCACCCTGCATGTAAAGTTAAGATGGACGAGTAGCACCTGAATGTCCCTCACCGTCGCCTTATGCCTGCGCAACATGTCACATACTGTTGTAATCATAGCCTCCTGTTTTTCCCCGGTAATCGAGCCATCATGGTCTCGGTATCTAACTCAATGCCTAGGAAGGATAAGGCCGTTCCAGGCCCCACCGTCTTTTCAGGGGCCAGGGGTACACCTAGGTCCCCGATAAAGTCCTGCAACTGCTGCAGTACCGCTGCAGACCTGTCTGAGCCAGGCAGTGCAGCAAAGAAAAAATCATCCAGGTAATGCGTAACCTCCTTATGCCCTGTGATTGTGGAGAATATCCATTGCAAACATGTCCTGAAGCACTCAAATAAAGAGCAAGACATCGAGCAACCGATAGGCAATGCTTTGTCTACATACCACCTCACTTGAAATTGAATTCCCAACAGCTCAAAGTCACTTGGATCCACCGGCAACAGCCAGAAGGCTGATATTATATCCATCTTGGCCATCAGGGTGCCTAGGCCGAGGGACTCCACCATGCCAATAGCCACATCCACAGAAACTCCTCTGGAATTAAATCCTTCACGGATGACCCCTCCGGCCAAGATAAATGATGTATAAGTCGGTACTGCCCTGTTTCTTTTTTGTGGACCACACCAATCGGGGACACAATAAGATTCCCCAGCGGCCATTCCGTAAAAGGACCTGCCATGTGACCGTCCTCCACCTTTCTCTCAAGTTTCATTCTCACCACCTCCTCTTTTCCTCTCACCGATCTCAAGCTCTCAGATCAACGTCTCTGTCTCAGTCCTGTGTATCCCAACTTAAATCCCCTGAAAAAGCCCTGCGTCAAAATTTGTGCATCCCCCTGTTGTCGTACCTCTCTAACCAGAACTGCAGTCTGTGAATGTTAACCGGAGTAAGAGCCTTTGCCCATAGCTCCTTGCCCCCCCCGCAGCCTTGCTGGACCTCCCTGGGTACCCCCTGGATTGAGCTGCCCCAGCCCCATGCCCCGGAATTCGTTGTTGATGTTAGCATAGCAGTTAATGAGAGTGTGTCTCCCTGCACACCTCAAACACTCGTGTCTAAATTTACAGTATTCACAAGTGCACAATCCTTTATTGTAGTCCCAACAGCCTCCTGGCTTTGTTGCCCCCATCCCTGCTGCCGCTGACCCTCCTTTAGTGGCTGTCCCCGCCTGACCATGGGTGGGGCGATCTCAAAAGGGCCGGTAAGTAATGGGTAATCCGCTGGCTGTAAAAATGGTTTTGCCAAACTTCGAGGGGCCCATCGTGTGCTGCCATATATCCACGTCAATCTCCCCCCACTGAACCTCTGGACTGGTGCCATTCTTGCCCTAAATTCCTCATCATACTGTACCCAGGCATACCCCCCATAGTTCAATTCCACCTTACGGATAATGTCCACATATTTAAACTGACCTTCCCGGGAAGCGTTTGCAGTACACGCTCGCAAATATAAAAAATACAGCCATCCCATTTTCAATGGTAACAGGGACTTTAGGCCGCTTAGTTAACTCATATTCTTCTTTCTTCGATCCCTCCTTGGACCTGATGTCCCTGTGTAAAAGCTTTCTACGTATTCTCGCTTCCAAATTTTCTCTTTCGCTACCAACATAAGGTGCGCCCTTAAAGGTTTCGCCATACCCATGTAGAGTAATTTCTTTACCTTTCCGTCCTTCTTGTCTGTATCTGTGTCCCCTTTTTCTCCCCCGCCTCCCCCATATCTACGGAGTCACGGTTCCGCCCCCCCCCCAATCCGTCCCCACCCCTACATCCGAGACATAAACCCCTTTGTGCAAACGTTCTTCCTTATTGTCCACCTTCACCTCAATCGCCACAGACACCAAACCCAGCTGCTTGTTTCCCAACCCCTTACCTGGCGTTAAGGACAGGGGCCGCTCCCATGCCATCCGCCTCAGTAGTTGAGCGCCTTCCTTCACCACGTGGTCCGTGCATGCACTTCTTTTTGTGCAGACCTGCAATGACTGAGGGACAGGGTTAGACACCCCCCTCTTTGTGTTGCACCACTCCTCTTCCTTATCCTCCCTGATTTTTCCCTTTTCTACTCTTTCTCCGTCATAATCCAAGTAATCCTCCTAAAAACCTCTGTCGTCATACTCACCTAGAAGGGCTCTCCCACACACCCTTGCCCCCTTTATTACCTCCTCTCCAGGGACCCTGTGCCTTGACGGCTGTCTAGGGGCCACCCTCAGCACTCCATGCCGCTCCGATGTGCCAGGAAGCTACCCCTCCGAGACCGCAATGCCAGCAAGCTCAAAACCCCTTTCGTCACACTGTCTAGGCGGGACAACCTTGGCTCCTGATGCCCACACTCCGTCCTCCTGCGGTGATGCAATCCAGCCAGCCACTCGTGGCCCTGCCTTCACTTCCTCCCAGGTTCGCCGGGTCGCACTGAACCCGCCTTGGTTCCCTCCGCCACCTTGTCCTGCCAAAATAGGCCTGATGTGCTGGTGTTAACTAACTCAGCCCCGCCTGCTTTGCTCCTGCAACCACGCTGACCCTGCTCCCATGTCCTTCTGCCATGCCCCCGTACTGCACCCTCTCCGCTTGCCCCCTCTCTCACTGTCACTGACCTTCTCGTTTTTGGCAAACCCCCTTTTCCACTTCCTATCGTGAGTGCACATGGGGGGTGGGGTCTAACCCTCATTGTGATTCCTTCCACATCCCCCTCACTCCCAACCACCCTCCTCGTCGCTCCACTCCAATAAAGTGGGCCACCGCCGAGAAACCGGTCCCCTCCCTCCCCCTTCTGCCCCTGGTTCTTCCCATGACCCTCCACCATTGCCTCTACCGCCCTCTGCCACCCTGACCTGGCCTTGTATTTGGGGCAAGGCCCCACTGCCTCCTTTGCCATTGCTCTCCAATCGACCATGCTCTCTGCTGTTTCTGGCCCCCCAGAGGTGTCCCGCCCTTGTGCCCACCCTCCTCCCCCTGTATGCACTTAGCTCCTGCCCCGTCCCTCCCCTAACACAGCGCGTCCAACCCACATCCCACCCCCCCAATGATGCGCCCAAAGCGCCTTGGGGACCCGCCATTACCCGTCTAGTTTTCAGGCCGCAACACCACTGCTGCAGGAGGGGATGCTGCTCGCGCTCCCCGCCCAGCCTGCACCATTCTGTCACTCCCTCTCCACCCCTTCCAGCGCCTTCCCCGTCTTATCTGGGGTCCCGAGCTCCGCGATCGCCGTGGAGGCGTGCAGGCCAACATGGCCGCCGCCACTCCACTCTACGCTCTCCTAGCTGGGTGCAGGTGCTCCAATGCACCCTCATAGACAAGGTCCATGCGCCTGGCCTCTTGAAGCAGCTGCAGGGCCATCCGCACCATGTCCTCCGCCATGCCGCCTCCAGCCTACCTTGATGCTACTCCTGTATCGTCTCCTGTCCTCCCCAACTCCGCCTACACGACTAAATCTACCTTCTTTCCCTATCCTACCGACTTACTCTATGCTGTGTCCTTTATCCTCGCCATTAAGATGATAAATATGATTATTATATGCGTTTGGGTTGTTTTTGGATACACCCTAGCTCCTTCCCACTACACTTACAAAATTTCTTAACTCCTGTCTACCAGCCACTGTGTCACCTAACACAAAATGGTGGCCCTCCTACAAACTGTCCCCTAAATATATTCCTCCCGGCCGCCCAAACATTAGCCCAAATGGCGCCCATGGACCGCACCACCTTCCCCAAACTTCCCGGGGGGAGACCTCTCTTCGCTTGGCCGTCCCACCTGGGACCCCATTTTCCCAGACTGGGCGGTGGTGACATTGCAAAACGCAGTGCACGCATTTGGACGTTTTTCATGGTGCATGTGCAAGCTGGTGGCATCAGGGGAGGAAGAGGGCAGGCTGCAGTTTCAATGCACTGTTACATACTCCACAATGCCTCTTTCACACTGTGCTACATTTGTGATATTGGTACCCCCTTTCCACTTTCAGATAAAAGAAAGGGGATCCCGATACGGGATCAGAGATTCAAAGGCGTCAGACTGCAATACAGAACGCCATGGATGTGGCCAGCTGTCCCTTGAAGGCCACCGTCAATGCAGGGTGAGGCTGACCATAGCAGAATGTGGTGCACTGAGAGCTGCCATTACATGAATCACACACAGGAGTGGAAACCCGGTCCCTCCCTGCTGAAAAGGAGAATATGAGTGATCGGAATACAAGCACAAAGGGTTCACCCCAGTGCAGCATTGGAGAGGGAGTTTTGCCGTCAGATTAAGTATTAAGTATTTACATTACAAATGCAATTACGCCACTAAGAATATTAGAGAACTGAAAGTTCTTGTTTGGCAACCTAGATAAATGCACTTGAGCTTAAAAGAGAACATCAGAGTGCACGTTTGTTTTTTTCTCGTTAGTGGCACACTAATTAATAGGCGTAGCAGAACAAGAAAGTATTGTTTCCACTTCTAGTCAGCAGATTTATGTGATAAGTCTAATGCCTGGTTAATTTAATACATCTAAAGCCTATTTCAGTCTTTGCTGGAATGCTATGCTTTTATGAAAACATGTAAGTAGAAACCTGGGTATTAACTGATATCAAGTCCCTGAGAAGTTTCAGCAGGTCTCCTAACCTTCATTGTTAATATTTTAAGATTGACCAGAATTAATACATTCTTTGACTGAAAAGTAATAGATGCGGACAGGATGATTCAATGAGTTAAATGCTCGGCTGGTCAGAGTTCAAATTCCATCAGGACTGACTCAACCTTCCATTCTTCTGAGCCGGTAAATCGAGTATCTTTACATTGGGTTATGTTAGGACTTAATTTATACACCTAAGAGGTGCTCCAGCCACATCTAAAGCACCATATAATTACTAGCTAAAATAATATGCCAGGATTATTTGAAAAAAATGTGCACATCCCCATAAATACATAAATAACATTTCCACACAATATTGAGCTGTTACTCGCCCATTATCCTCTATTTTTGCTAGATCCTGAGCTCCCTAGATCCCCAGAGGCCATTGTGGATGGGCCAGATTGCATGCCATACCCATCTAAATGGTCTCCGTATTTGGAATGAAGCTACTGCAGCAGCAGGGCCTGTAGTGGGGAGATCATGGTAGAACCAATATACTCAAAAGGCGTAGTAGCCTGTTGGTAGCAGAAACAACAAGCAAAGCAAGATACTGTTTGACGCTCAGGCAGGCCTCAAGGACCGAGGTGCCCTGAAACTCCAATTATCACAGACAGCAACTGTACGGGCACATGAGGTGGGTGACCAAGGTCTCATAGGACGGCCCAAGACTCTTGGGAGGCTTTTTTGGATGGGCTGGGTTTTATAGCATGCCCATTCAAATATATTTGTAGGAACCAGAACTTGAGTAGAAGGGACAAAAGTGTCAGATCATGGGAAGCTCTGACAGATGCAAAAAGACAATAATGCAGTCTTATAGAAACAACTAGAGAATCATGGTGTGTGCTTGTGTTTAGGAGAAGAAGTAAACATGAGTTAATGTTAGGGTGATCACCAAAGGAACATTTTTTCAAGTAGAGAAACAGGATTTTGTGTGAATCTGGGCTAAAACTTTCTTAAGGAAACTGCATGAGTAAATTAATTCACAAGCCTATTTCTTCAAATTGTCTAATTCAAGGACATTTCTTAGATGTCAGATCTATCCTAGTGAATGTCCATTATATACAAAACATTCTCTGAAGTCTTTAGTCCTCGGACTTTAAAGATCTCTTGTGGTCTTTTTACAAACAGAACCCCTCCCACATGCCCTTTAAACAGCTCCTTGTCTAGCCTCCATCTGTCAGGTTTATGGGCAAAGATCTCCCCACACCTTCCCTTCTATTAAATTTTCAGGCCTAATCCAGGCAGTTCTTCCCACCTGCTCCCTTATGTATGTTTTCCATTACTATTGACGTCTACCCTTACAAATTAGCACTTTTACTTGTGCCAATTCTCAAGGCATACATTTACACTACGTACACCCTAGTACCTCCACACTTAACTATACAATATTACCAGTTCTGCCACCCCCTCTCTATTCTATTACTCTTTTTTCGCCTTGTTTCTTAAAGTTCTTGCACACCCCTGTTTCCCTTTTTCCAGAGGTTCTTTTTGTTGGCATTTCTTACATTCTTTGAGGAAAATGCTTTTTTACTGATTTGAAAGTTATTCAGATAGAGTTTTACTAGATTGGGTTTATCAGGCTGGTGTTCCTCATTTTTTGTCTGAAAGATGAGGTGGAGCCATACACCATAATACCAGGACTGTTAGTGTTGTTGTCTCATTGGTACTTGATATTATGTAATGTAAGAAGAGAGTCAGAAACATGATTCCATATGAACAGTGGAAGACAAGCCGTTTCTCAGCTGACCTTTCATAATGTTCTTGCTAGCTTAATCTGTATTGAAAGTTTATAACTTTAAAAGAGTTTTAAACCAGACTAAAGCAAAATCTGAGATTTTAACCAGGCTCCTATAAGGTATTTGAGTAAACCTCCATACCTCATTAGGTAGCCCCAGTAAGAATTTTACAGATTATCAAAAAACATACACATAGACATGTTCTGATATATTTTGGGAGTTTTCCTCGACATTGTGGTCAAACATATGTGAGCTTTGATTATAAAGAGCCTTTTTCAGGCTTTGTGGATGGTATTATTAGCAGCTGAGATCCTCAGATTGGATGGGCTGCTGAAGCTTGTACCCATTTCGTCCTCCCTGGAAAAATTACAGTATTCATTATAGCACCACTCTAGTACTTTTGGGTTCTGTTGAAAGAATATTTTTCCCTTTAGATTCAAAGCTACATATATTGGTAAACTGAAAAGATTTTGAAAAGTAGAGGGCAGGACATCTAAATCTTATTTCATATGTCTTATGACTGCAAAGGTCCCTTCTTTTAAGCCCAGCTTTTAACACTTCAGAAAACTGCTTGAAATGGCTGAACAATGCTTACAATTACATACACCAATGGCATTTCAACTAACTGGCGCAACTGCTCATTAATAAACTGTCTAATAATATAATAGTTTAACTTACAGTTGATTTCTTTTTCATTTCACTGATATATAAAAGACAATACAACATTCACAAATTTACTCGGAGGAAAATGATAATATGTTGCATTATACGGTAAACAAGAACCACAAAATCAAGCACTGTATATATGATTTGCACCTATGTGCAATCGAAATCATAAACAAAGACTGACCATATCCCCATAGGCATCTGACCCAGAAGTATAATTATATGTATCCTCCCTTTCATTAACATAGCCTTACAGCCCGCTGCCGAGGGCTATACCCGTTGTTGAAGGCCCTGAAATGCAGTTATAGGCCTGAGCCATAGGCGAGGGTCTATAACAAGGAGAAGGGCCTTTAACATCAGGTGTAGTCTGAGGAAGAAGGGCTATAAAGATATAGGAACATTGCACCCGCCAGGTGTATAATGTTCTACATCTAAAAGAGAGAAACAGAAAGACAAACATTTGAATATTGGAGTAGGCAGCTTAAACCAATTGTTCGAAATGGGGTCTCTAGTTGGCAGTCAGTCTACACCCTGTCAAAGTAGGGACCCTCACTCTAGTCCAAGTAAGGGAGTCACACACGTAAGATAACTCCTGCTCACCCCCTTGCTACAAGCAGTCAGGCTTATCTCACAGGCAATTGTAAAGTATTTGTGTGTACGTGTGTATACACACACACACACAGAAAACACCACAAAGTACTCAACACCAGTTTATAAATATAGCTAATATTGATCTGAGTGAAACAAGACAAGAACAACAAAAATCTAACATACACAAATAATGTTAGCACTTTTTAAAGGTTAAAAGAGTCTTAGTCCTGAAAAATCAGTGATTGTATCCTTATAACAAACAGCACCTTGGATGCATCAAAAACAAAGATGATGCAGGCTGCAAAGGAGGCGGTGCGTCCGGAAAGCAAACAATGTGTCAGTTATTTTCCCACTGGACAGGTGATTTGTGGATTCTTTTCCCACCAGGTTTGTGATGCGTTGATTGTGTTCCCCCCGGAATGGCGATGCATGGATTCCTTTCTTGTCGAGCTGGCGATGCGTCGATTCCTCACAGCCGTGCAGTGTGAATGAAGAAAATGACGCCCAGGGACGATGCGTGGAAACTCCAGATCCACAGCAACAATGGATCCCCGATGAATCAGGTGATGCATCGATTTTGCAGCTGCGAGACAGGTGGTGTGTCAATTTTTCAGCCGCAGTGCAGACGCTGCATCGATGTTTCTGCTGCCACGGCCTTGGTGCATAGATTTTACTCCAGGTCACCAGCTTCCACTTCCAAGGGCCCAGGCACTGGATTTGGCACTGCTTGGCAAGTCAGGACTCTTAGCAGAAGAGTCGAGGCACTGGCAGATAGTCTTTGATGTCCCTTAGACTTCAACAGGAGGCACGCTCACTTAAAGCCCTTGGAGAGCTTTGGAAAGCAGGATGTAGAAAGCCAAGTCCAGTCCTTTCACTCCCAGAATAGAAGCATCAAGCAGAAGGCCAGCACAGCAAAGCAACAGACAGAGTGGCAGTTCCAGCTCTTCTTCCTGGCAGAATGTCCTTAGTCCCGAAGTGTTCTGAAGTTGTGGGGTCAGCAGTCCAATACTTATACTCATTTCTGCCTTTGAAGTAGGCAAACATCAAAGGGAAGTCTTTGTAGTGCACAAGACCCTGCCTCTCCCAGTTATGGCCCCATACACATTCTAGGGGGTTGGAGACTGCTTTGTGTTAGGGCAGGCACAACCCTATTCAGGTGCAAGTGTCAGCTCTCTCTCCACTCTAGCCCAGGAAGACCCATCAGGATATACAGGACACACTTCCGCTCCCTTTGTATGACTGTCTAGAGTGAATTCACAAACAGCCCAACTGTCAGTCTGACTCAGCTGTGTATTGAGCAGCCAGGTAGGGACACAGAAGGGTTAAGCAAGAACATGTTCACTTTCTAAAAGGGGCATTTTCAAATTTACAATCTAAAAAACGACTTTGCTAAAATATGTTTTTTTAACATTGTGAGTTCAGAGACCCCAAACTCCTAATCTCTATCTGCTGCCAATAAGAAACTGCACTTAAAAGCTATTTCATGGTAATCCCTATGTTAACCTATGGGAGAGACAGGCCTTGCAATAATGAAAACCGCATTTAGCAATATTTAACTATTAGGACATGTACAACACAGCAGTACATGCCCTACCTTTGACATACACTGCACCATGGCCATGGGGCTGCCTTGGGCCTACCTTAGGAGCGGCTTACATGTAGAAAAAGAGAAGGTTTGGGTCTGGCAAGTGGGTACACTTGCCAAGCAGAACTGGCAGTTCACAACTGCACACACAGGCACTGAAATGGCAAACCTGAGACATGTTTACAGGGCTACTCATGTGGGTGGCACAACCAGTGCTGCAGGCCCACTAATAGCATTTGATTTACAGGCCCTGGGCACACACAGTGCACTTTACTCGGGGCTTACTAGTAAATCAAATATGCCAATTATGGAAAACCCAATCACCAATACAATTTAGACAGAGATCACTTGCCCTTTAGCACTGGTCATCAGTGATAGAGTGCCCAGAGTCCTAACTCCAGCAGAAACAAAATTCAGCACAGGATCAAAAATGGGAGGTCAGAAGCCAAAAAGACAGGGGAAACCATGACAGGGACTGACAGGTCTAACACCATTCATTATAATCCTGGAGCCACTCTATTGTCTTCAATAGGTCTCTCAACATTCCCGTGTTCTAATGAATGTTAAAGTTGTCATCTGGTCCACATCTGACAGAAGCAACAAGCTCCTCCAAAACCTAGCCACAACACACTTGGCTATTGCCATAGCTCATGTTACAGTCTTGGCTTGTAAGAAGCACCTGTTTTTAGAATTATCTATCAAGTATACATCAACCGAGGGCCGTTCTTGTAAAAGAATAAGTTACGGAGCCCAACATTTGCGCAGTACCCCAAGGCCTGTGTTAATGAATGTCATCGTGCCGAATACCAAGGCTGCATAGGTTCCATTCCACCTCATTCCTCTTTAATCCACCACAAGACACTCTGGCCCTTTATCTCCCTCTTGTAGGTTTTTTCTATCCCTGCTTTCTCCCCGTTTGACTGTTTTCTCCTCATCCTCCTTCTTACCCGCTTCCACTTTCTCACTATTGCTCTGGGTCAAACTCTGATAAGGAAAATTAAGTGCCAGACCCCAAAAAGAATGTTAGTGGGCTCCATCTGCTAAAAATAAGCACTGACTGAGAGTAAGACATTGTACACCACAAGAAATATGACTGGCCCAAATGGGGAACCTTTGTAGGATTCCCTCATAAAGGACGGAATAAGTGCAATAGACCAATGCTCCTTAAGATGAATGTGTGGCTGCAAAGGGTGTTGCCCCTCTCTTGGTTCAGGAAACAAGCGGCTCCCTAATTTAGGGTGGCCTGTGAAACATTAACCTTTCCTAAGATAGGAAATGTATGCATGTGGCTCCCTGCACAATGGACTGTAGTGTGGAACCAGATAATTAGGTTTGGTAGGGATCCTTGGTCTTGTTAAAATGTCCAGAAACATGTTGGCTTGAAGAGGTGATTCGAAACATAATTGTTGTGATATCACCTCCAGTTGTTTTTAACAATACCTGTGTTCCCCACTAATAAAGTCAAAACGTGTGGGTAATACACAAGGTATTTTTACGAGTCTGGATCCCGTTTTTGATCCAGTAATCACTTATTAAGAACTCCCATCTGCTCGGAAGAGACAGGTGGTCGAGTCCGCCCTGGTGGCACACTAGTAGGTGTGAGGCTTCTTCTTACATAAATGAATAGACCCGTGTGGCCAAGTAAGAGTAGGAACTAACTTTGATACTTGAATTTTTTTTATGAGGGAAACATACAAAGATTTCCCCATTTGGAGCAGTCATATTTCTTGTGGTGTATGCTGAAAGAAGGGGTATTATGGCGGCCTTTTCATTTCCCCTTCATCACAATTTTTGGTGTTAAAACAAATGAGGGTAAAACATCTTTATTTAGGGCAGCAAGAGGGAGATCTTGAATCATACACATGCACTTTGGGGCAGTGCCAAGTCATTTTAGGGACAATGATCAGGCGCAATGGCATCTATTCATATAAAACAAAGACACACATACACACACCACACAAGTTACAGTTAGGACCACTTTTTTTTGGTTCCCTTATAACTGACGCCCTTTGAAGAATCTGCACAAAAAAGGTCTCATAAACCTCAACTACTTCCTGGAAAGTTTCTGAATGATCCGTCAAGCAGGGGCAGAGAAAAAAAAACAGTAAGTTATGATCCAGATGATGATGTTCTTACTGAAAAGGCAGGCTGAGCTCCATTACTCATTCAACAGATCACAACCTGTGTTTGTGTTCCATATCCTGATCATCCTTTCCAGCCCTGGCAGTTTCATGAGCAGGAATTTCTTCTAATAAACAGTGTTCAAACCGGAGCATCCGACAACTAATGGTGGAGAGTATTGTATGACAGACTGACAAATAATGCCAAATTCACAGCAAGCATGCGGCAGACTCTCAGCTGTTGTACGCACAGTCATATTTCTGAGTGCCTTTTTATGCTATGAACTGATGATATCGCACTGGCATTCTGATGGTCACCATTTCCTAAATTCTCCACTTTTTGGAAGAGTGCTATAATATTTAAGTAGATTCTTCTTCCAAACTTCTATACCAAGTGAAAACAGCTTATTTATTTCAGGTTTGCACAGTAACTTTCTTTCATAACTCAAGAGATACTATGATTTAGACTTCCCAGAGGAGCAACCGTAGCTAGTACTCTAGTGTTCAAAGGGACAACCATGGTCATCCATGATTCTCTCCAACTTACACACAGGGTTTGTCAACAGTACTTGTACCTGACCTGGACAGCAGCACACAATGTACATGTTTCAACAGAAGCTCTCCATTGTCCATGTGGCTCACTTTGAGCTACTTACTAATATATAAAGTAAATAAAATAAATAAGAGGAGGACGGGAAATAGAGGCCCATGAGCCAAACTCAAAAGCCTTTTCGGGCTACAGCACAGCAATAATGTTCTTAGTTTCAGGTTTACTCCTACTTTGCATGGAACAATCTGAAATACTGTAGAAGAGAGAATTAACCATGAATAATGTCATGCTAGTCAGCATGTATGCAAAAGTTTTAATAACTTTAACACACATCCTGTTGTCTTTGCCGATAAGGGATTTTGACAAGTAGGAAATTTAGAGCCACATGGAAAGGACTACCAATTTACTGAAGGGCAACATAGGTCCCTTTTGGTTGGGCTTACACCTGTTTCTGTGAAGAATGTAAAATGGTAACTCAAAACCATTTTTCCACTTTTACTAGCAATTTCCATCTTCAAAAATTAGAGATCCTATGCACACCATACATTTAAGGGGATACTAATACTATTGATTAATAATAATTACTTTCATTTTATATCATACAAAACAGGGGAAATCTATAAATACTTCACGGAGGCAGTTGCCCGGTACCAGTTAGGAGAACTACAACCTCTTCTTTTTCACTTACTGATGGACACTTACCATTTTAAATTGATGGTACTCACAAAGTGCTAACTTCTCAGTGTTATCAACTGCAATTTACAGTAACAAAGCTGAGGGGTTTCCTCATTATATCCCGCTGCCTTGCCAGTTGCAAAATTGTTTTTATGGCAGGCTCTGTATGTTGTCAGCAACCCTTGTTTCATTTAGGTGTATTACATGGAATTGCACAGCATCTCGGATGTACTTGCATATCTGTGAGTGCGTAACTGTCTTGAGCAAAACAAGAAACAAGAGTTCGGTATCCTAAAGAAAAAAATGAAGACTCAGTGGGGTCACTTTATGTAAGTGTTTTCCTGCTTTAAATGGCAAGCAACGGGAATGTATTTCCAGGTCAAGAATTTTGCACTAGCCCCATCAATAAAAATGGGTATGAAAGACACCCAGCAGGCACAGTGCAAAACTCCGCACTGCCTGCAAATTTAGGAGATTGGGGATCTTACTAATTTACTGTCCCAAGGGAAACAGAGGGCACAAGATCCCAGGGCATCACGTATATAGGTATATGCAAAGAAATACAGGGAGCCATTACACTGTCCACAGGTCACTACTTCAGGCAATGTTTATAGGGCATTGATCAGTCATAATTGAGTCATTTTGAATATTATTGCTTGTTGAAGGGGAAACCCTTATGAGTCCTTCACGCCTTACCCTGAATCACCCAGATTGTTTACCTAATGTTCTGAGTTATAGATTTACTTGGGTGCAGGACGTCCCATTCAAGAAACTAGAAATAAGCCCTGCACTGAATGTGGCCATACATGATTAGTTCAAACCTTGCTAGTTCAACCTTTGTCTTTATCGCAACTCAAATGTGTTTTAGATTTTTATCGAAAGGTGAATGGAAATGTGGAAGAGACCATCAATTACTTTTGAGAGATGAGTTTCATATGTATATTAAGTACTCATTCAATGTATCATGTAGGTACTAATGCATCATGGGTACAAACACTTGCATACTCACTGAGAGTAATCCCTCATTGCACCACTAGAATGTTAGTTTTTCAAATGTATTTTTGCTGACAAGTTTCCCAGCGAGCAGTGCTTCAAAAGCCAACCATGCTAACTGAAAAAGGCTGTCTTTATTGGGTTGCATCGACTTTCTTGACATGGTCACAGTTTGGGCCTTTTTCCCTAAGCTTTGAAAAACCACTAGTGTGGTGCCATCCCTTATGTGGAGTAGAGGAGGGTGAAGAGGGATACAGAATGTCTATTAATCACATATTTCAATGCGTTTTTTAGTGTAAACGTGAGGAAATAAAATCTTTGACGCATTTAAACATTCTTAAAAGGCTATTAAAGGAAGGAAAACCTCAGGGTAGGAAAAGCTAAAGCCCTCCCTTTTAAAACCTGAATATCAGTTGGGACCAAAGGCGTAATTCACATTGATTAGATTAAGCATGGTAAGTCATTCCTTGCTGTACCTTTCTTTTTTGTAGCGTTTAGAGGTAGAATTGTTAGTAAATCTTAAAAAAAACAATTTTACAAAAATCTCCCAAGAAATGTCCAACTTTGAGGCCATTCCTAGTTCAATAGGTAAGTGGCACACACTTGACGTGTAATTCTTTTTCCCTATATACGGATCATCTTTGTGGGCAAATTATTTTTCATTCTGTTCCTATGTCAATCACCGGTAGGGACACAATTACGATATAATGGACAGATTGCATGGAAACTATTGGAAGAGACAAATTATAGAAACTGTGTGTCATTTTAATAAGAGGAAAGCACAGTGCATAGTAACATATTAAAATACTGAGGTACATTGACAGGATTAAGTTTGAGATACACACACTTCCACAATATATTATTCCATTTTTTTATAATCATGATTTCAAGATAAAGGACCATAGAGTAACTATGACTTACCATGGATTCACTACCATTACTTTGAAAAGTACAATTAGCACAATTGGCATTAGTTACACATACCATTAATTCGACCATAGCAAATGACTCTAGGCTGTTAAGGTAGTATTTACGAAGTTTACAATTTTAATTTAAAAGTAAAAACAAACTAAAAGGATTAAAAGATATACTGTAAAAAAAATAGTTATGTTAAAGGAGAACAATTGAAAAGATCTGGGAAAAGTTTGGGATGATTTACCTGCTATTATTAATTCGAAATATAAATATATATTCATTAAATCAAATAATTAATTAGCATAATAATCGCATTCATGTAAGGTCAGGATTGCTGTGTTTTTTTTAATTTACTTTTTAAGTAAATGTTTACTGTTTTTTAGAGTAGGATACGTGTTAGTGAACCCTTCTCTAATTTATCCCCTATTAATAGAACTATGTATTTAGCATTTGTTGCTGTCCTATTGTTAATTTATTCAAGCTGAATTGTATAGAGATATTGTAATTTCATATTTAACACATCTGATAAAGACTTCTAGATTCCTTACCTTAGAATTTTCCCCAGGTGTCACACTGGATCTGGAATTTTTTCTTCAACAGTACCATGCACACCGGTAGGTGGCGTCGTTCACACCAGAGGTGATGTGTGCAGTACCTAGTAAGTGCCACCCCAGTGTGCTGACATCAGATATTTTCTTTCCATGTCAGTCACTGCAAATCCAGAGAGCCCTACCCCCAATCATTTTTTTGACTGACCTTGTTTCAACTTTTTGTCAATGTTTTTTGAGATTTTTCTCCTGCTGTGGCAGAGATTGTCCAATAGAAACGCTGGTGTCAAGCCCTGCAGTGGCTGTCACCAGCAGATGTTGGGGACGGACCCAATCTTAACTGCCTCTGGTGTCTTGAGTGTGACCATGAAACGAAGACCTGCTTCAACTGCCTCACCATGCACCCCAAGGCCTCAAGCTCCTTGACCCTCAACATGCCACGCTGCAACAGTCTCGATCCCGGTTGAGAGAGAGGTCCCGGGATCGGTCGCGGAGCCATAGAGCTTCTTCACAGTTAAAGTCGTCCAGATAAGTCCCACAAAAGAAAAGGAGAGTAAGAATTCGAAGAGGTCTTCGACTTCACCCCGTCTATCACAGTCATTCAACAAGACGAGGGAGAGTCATTATGCAAGACCTTGCTCTGAGATTGAGCCTGCGCCAAAGCAACGTCTGCCCAACTCTGCAAATTTTATGAGACCATGCATCTTATATGTGGGCGACCAGTCCCCGCTGGTGCGTCTTCGAGCCCTGTGGGTTTGGAGGGGCCCCACTGGTTCCCTGTCAACAGGTCCTCCCTTTGGACCAGTCAGGCCCGCTGGATCCACAGATGGATCTAGACCAGTACCGGACATACCCCCTCTCCTTCCTTGGCACCAGTCCCACTGTCGATGGTACCAGCACCCTCCAGCTGTGCAATCCCCATTCTTATCCCCAACCCAACACAAAGTCAAATGGGCATCATCCAACGTGAGCCCTATCCCTATGGGTTAAGACTCAGGGAAGATTAGGAGTGGCCACTGGACACAGAAGAA
This sequence comes from Pleurodeles waltl, assembly GCF_031143425.1. Lineage (NCBI taxonomy): Eukaryota > Metazoa > Chordata > Amphibia > Caudata > Salamandridae > Pleurodeles > Pleurodeles waltl. Next base: position 243,403,289 of record NC_090449.1, on the reverse strand, counting down.
CTCCAGCCCCTAGAACCTGACATGGAATAGTGTGAGGAATTGGCGGATGCCAGTGGACTGGACAGCTCTACAGATACTGGCCTCCAATCTTCTTTAGTTCATCCTCCAAACATCATGGGCACCCAGGGTGTGGCAGGTTCCGTCATGATTGGCACCGCTGAGGGTTAATAATAGAAGACTGCTGTTCTCCAGATTGTAATGACCGGCTACTCTCTCGCATTCATAAATACCCCTCAATCCATGCCATGTTCTCACGACAGGCTGATGGAGGACCATCTTGCATTACTTCACCAGGAAGTAGCAGCTCTCTTGGCTAAACGAGCTATAGAGAGGGTGCCAGCATCAGAAGTAGGTTGTGGTTGCTATTCTCACTACTGTCTGGTGCCCACCAAGGAAGAAGACCTTCATCCTGTCTTAGACCTGCACCATTTCAATTTCTTTCTGAAAAAGGAGAAAATGCTCACACTCGCTTAAGTCCTGTCTGCCCTGGACACGGGAGACTGGATGGTAGCAGGATGCATACTTCCACTTCCCCGTCCTGCCTGCGCACAGACGTTATCTGCGGTTCTCAGTAGGTCAAGAGCACTTTCTGTTCACCATGCTCCCCGTTGGCCTTACCACCACCCCAGCGGTCTTAACGAAGGTGATGGGGGTGGCTGCAGCTCATTTGTGGAGATCAAGGTTGTCAGTCTTTTCTCATCTCAACAATTGGCTGCTGAAGGTGGGTTAATCCCGGCAGTCATCTCTCTCCTCTAGACTATGGCAGACCTCCTGCACTCGCTGGGTTTCACTGTCAATGTGCTAAAGTCACACATGACTCAGTCGCTCCCTTTCATCAGAGGTGTTCTGGACACAGTGCGGTATTGGGCTTATCCTCCCGAATGCCAAGTCCAGGATATACAAGCTATGATACAGTTGTTTCAGCTTTCATCTGGGGTTGCGGTGAAACTGACTTTGATGCTGCTGGGCCTCATGATCTTCTGCATCCTGCTTGTGACACATGCCTGCTGGCATATGCGGGTTCTGCAGTGGGACCTGAATTTCAGTTGGCCCAGCATCAGGGCAACCTCTCTGGCATGGTCCAGATCTTGGAGGGCACTACTGAAGACCTGTAGTGGTAGTTAACGAACCGCGATTGGGTCTGCGGCTGACCTCTCTCCTTTCCCCCCTCTCTTCCCCAACGAGATCGGACAGTAGTGATAGAATGCATTACTCCTGCGATGGGATGGCTATCTGGGAGAGGTGGAGATCAGAGGACTCTGGTCTCCAGCAGAATCCGGATTCCACATCAACGTTTTGGAGCTCTGAGTGATCCAGCTGGCATTGAAAGCCTTTCTACCCTCCATCAGGGGAAAGCTAGTGCACGTGTCACAGACAACACCACCACCATGTGGTACTGCAACAAACAGGGAAGTATGGGGTTGTGGACCATTTTTCAAGAGGCCCTGTGCCTCTGGACATGGCTGGAACATCAGGGCATATCACTGGCGGTTCAACACTTGGCGGGATCTCTGAACGCAAAGATAGACAAACTCAGCCCAATATATCTTGCGGATCACTAATGGCATCTCCAGCCAGAGGTGGTGCAAGGTCTCTTTCAGGAGTGGGGAGAGCTTTGGTTACATATATTCACCACCTCCAAAAATGTGTAATGTCAGCAGTTCTGGAGTTTCCAAGGCGGCTCTAGCTTGGAGACGTTTCTCATCTTGAGTGGAGCTCAGACCTCCTGTATGCCTTTCCGCTCCTACCAATCCTGCCCAGAGTTCTCAAGAAAGTCAGGAAAGGCCGGGCCCAAGACATCCTTGTGCAGTCATACTGGGTTGGGAAAGTCTAGTATCTCGAGCTGCTGAGCATGGCCATCTGTCCTCTGATCAGGCTGCCCCTTCAGGAAGATTTTCTGTCTCAGTAGCAGAAGAGGGTTCTCCACCCAAACCTGTCCACCCCACTACCTTCATGTGTGGAGATTTGGTGGCAACAGTTTACAGCATTTGACCATCCACCCAAAGTCTGCAATGTTAGTTTGGCAGCTCAGTGCCCCTCTACCAAGATGGTACACACCTGCTGTTGGTAGAAATTTGTGGAATGGTGTGCTCAGCAACAGGTGATCTCTTCTGTTTTCCTCTCTGTTCTTCACCTAGACCAGCAGCGCTATGCATTGGGCACCCATAAAACATTCTCTCTCTGCTATCTCTGCTATTCCACGGCTGCTAGATCAACCTTCTCTTTTCAAGACCCCTTTTGTACATAGGCGCCTTAAACGTTTGCAACACGTTTCCCCCAGCTCCCTTTGTTATGCCTCAATGGGACCTAAATCTGATTCTTACTTTCCTAATGTGTATTGCCTTTGAGTCTCTTCATTCTTGTACTCTTTGGCTTCTCCCATCATCTCTGATGGCAATTACATCTGCCCAAAGGGCCAGTAAGCTACTGGGTCTGTCCTTCCAACCTCCCTACATATCACTTTCCCCCAACAAACTGGTCCTTTTGACTCAAGCATCCTTCTTGCCTATGGTAGTCACTGAGTTCCATGTATGCCAGTCCACCACCTTGTCTACCTTTTACACTCCGCCACATCCCTTCAAGGAAGAGAAGAGACTCCAGCACATGGACCCAAAAAGAGCATTGTCGTTCTACCTTGATTGCACAACACTGTTCCAGGTTCACGATCAACTCTTTGCGGGGTATGTCAATGCAAGAACGGAAAGGCTGAGCAGAAACGAACCATCTCCCGATAGACTGTGCTTTGCATTAAAATCTGCTATTCACTGATCAAAAAGCAACCCCCTGAGGGTTTGCATGCTCACTCCCCAGAGCCAAGGCTGTAACCACTGCGTTAGCACCCAGACTTCCGGTCCTGGACATCTGGCAGGCAGCTACGTAGGCATCTCTGAACACATTTACCAAACACTACTCCCTGGACAGTCCGGTCCGTAGGGATGTGCAGTTTCCCCGTTCGGTCCTGCAGGACTTTTTGGTCTAAAATCTGTTGCACAGACCCACCACCGCGGAGGTATTGCTTGGGTATATATTTTGAGGTAGGGAATCTCTGGCTATAAGTGTCTATCAGATGAAGAAGTTACATATGTTTAGTAGCGCCTTATCTGGTAGAGACTCCATCTAGCCGCATATTCCTTACCTACCCACCCATCTGCTGCGCAAACAGATTTCTAGGGGCAGGGCTGTTTCCCTTTCAGGGTCCTAGTTTTCATCAAGTGTGGTCCGTGTTCTTTTTGGCTTTGTGCTCCTGGCATGGAAAGTTCCAAAAAGAAACTGATGTCATCGCTGGTGTGGCACCTAGATAGGCACTGCAGATGTCACTTCCGGGTCGGACGACGTGGACAGTGCTATGTGAAGCTGAATGGCACCACCTACCAACACGCAGGGGTGCGGCTCAAGAAACATTTCTGGATACAGATTGATGCCTGGGAAAAATTCTAAGGTAAGGGATCTGCGGCTAGATAGTCTCTACCAGATAAGGCATTACCGAAGGTAAGTAACTTGTTCTTTATGACTCTTCAGTTTTTGACTGAAATTTTAACTGAAAATAATTTAATTAATATCTCTGTAATAATTCTTGAACATTTCTTAGGGGTACCCTATTGTTTTCACTTAATTAAATTTAGCAATATATTATTCACTACTCAAAATTCTTTATTGTTAAGTTTTCCGTTATGTGTACATTTAAGTTTACGAATAATATTTGGGTTAGCTTTAAGGTAATTTTACAGTTCATTTTAGGGTTACAGGTAATATAAGTCTGAAAGTGAAGTGGTTTGGGTAAGAATTTAGAAAAAGGTTTAGAAGTGAAGCTAGGTGGAAGCGATAGGGACATATTAATGGAAATTGTATTGTTAAGGATAGGAGGATGAAGAAATGAAGTAAAGGGGACATGGAGAGTTGTGCACGCTGTCTAAATGTATTCTGCCTAATGTTACATAGAATTAATGCATCACGATCTCAGGCAAGTGTCCTTGATTCCTTTTGCTGCTAAAGAAGGGGTGCTGGTACAAGTTTCTCAACTCTTTAACACATCAGCCTTCGGTTTATTCATGCAAACATGAATGAATAGTACTGCTTTCATGCAAGGATAGCCAACAACAACTGTGTCTGCAATATATTTGTGGTTTTACATCAGCCCACTGGAGACCAAAGATAAGGATGGCAAATTATCTCTCAGTCATAATGAGGTAATTCTGCAGTGGCAGTGACTTTTGTATGAAAAGGACCTGATTAAATATGTAGTACGCTAACTTTAAAATGTCAGATATTAACAAACAATTGTATCAACAGGCATCCTAGTTCTTCCCCTCCGATAAGATGAGTTATTCACCAAGCACATCTAGTGACAGAAATGGGCAGCAAGTTTAGAAACTGTTGAAGAAAGTCAAGAGCTCTGATACTGACACTGAGGCAAGGCATTTAGGGCCATATGTACGAACACATTTTCCCATAGACACAGAATGGGTAAAACCCTTTGCTACATCTGGCCCCTAATGTTGAAAGGAATGAACTAAGGCGATGTAGGGTGATAGAAGGGTGACATATACATTACATGATAGGAGCATTTTAAAGTGGAAGAAAGCATAGCAAGTAATAACTGCAGCCATCAACCCTCCCTAAGCAAGGGGTTTAGAGACAAATAGATCAAATTAATTCAAAAAGTCCTGAAACAGACATAGGGGAAGAACAGTACTGAGAAAATAATATCACGCTGAAGCCCATGTAGAATTTGGGAGGTAAATATAGATGGGCAATGATCAGATTAGATTGGCTGCACTGTCCTAATCTGCCTTAACATTTATGTTTTTAGTACATTGCTACAGAGCAACATGTATAATCACACCTGTAAAATGCTCCCATTCGGTGACTAATTAATGATGCCAGGTACTTCTAGGGAATGTGCAGCCTCAAATAGCAACAAAAGTATAACATTCACAGACTGATGAACAAAGTTGGATCAGTGTCTGTATCTGTGCAGAATTCCAAATGTGTAATGAATTCTGAAAATATTTATTAAATTAAAAAGTGGATAGTGTATTGATTCTTTTGACTTATTAACTGAAGCTCACTTTTTGTGCCAGTGCCCACTTACCAAGGAACTCCAGATTCTTTCTAATTGTGTATTTTCTCTCTCCTCTACATTATGTTCAGTGCTTGTGAAAAATCCTCATCTCCCCCAGCAACAGAAGCACGGATAGCACTTACCACTGTTCCACAAGTCCTTCCTCAACAGAAAAGCTTACACCACTAGATCTTTGATTATACAGCCATTTAATTCTTGTCAACAACTGATAAAATGAATTGCCGAAGAATATATTTCCTCTTGATGTGGGCCTTTTAAGGAAAAAGACAATGTGCCCACAAACAAATGTGTTGGTAATACAACAGCTTACTTGAAATTCTTATCCAGAAACAAATAACACTCTTTAAATTAATTAGATTACATATTCCTAACCAGAAAGCTTATCCCTTACTTATTTCAATTATTTTATGTGTGAGTGTGGAACTAATGCTTGATACTGGGTGCGCATAACAGAATACCTGGCAAGTTTTTACTTGGATAACAACATTCTGCAGAAACAAGATCTGTGATTAACAGCAACTGCACTTAGTAGGGTGGGGCGCCATAGCTGTCACACTGTATCATGCTATGGTGTGACTTGATCTGCTATGGAAGTTTCTTTTACTTTCACGCTAATGCCGAAAGTGCAATGAGAAATGTGTTAGTAAGGGAAAGTAAACTACCTGCCTTTTTGCCTCTGGCTACAATTATTAGCATGTTTGCACTCCTATCCAATTTAGCTGTTTTTGCTGTGATGCCTGTCCCTGGGGTACTACACCTTTGCGACATTTCTTTGTAACGGAGACACCCAGGAATTAAGTCTTATATTGCTTCGGGGCTTAGGTATGGCTTCTTCTAAGCAAACATGCAGACAGAGTGTGAAATATGTTGGGCATGTGGCTAGTGAAAAATACTGTATAACGTAAGGAACCAAGAATGGTGTTATGTCTTCTGGGAGGAGAGACAATTCCCACATAGAAGTAGACTTTTTGAAGCTACACTGGCATCATTGATGGTTTTCAGAGTCAGCAACTTTCTATATGTGGGGAAATATCACGAGGTAAATACTTCTCTGTAAACTTCAAGCTTATGCTGGTATCTCTTATCAAAAGATGGAAGCTCACTTAGAGAACTCTGTGGAGATCAAAGGAAGCAGAGAACAAGGGAAATTGGTCTCAGAACACTTGTGGAAGCAAGTCTGGAACTTATAAGATAGAGACCTTAGATAATTTAAAGCATTGCTTGCCTGAGTTAAATACACAGTGATACTGATTCTCAGTACATAAAGTGTCTTGCTTAGGCTGTGACAAAAAAGGACTGTAAACTTGAATCTAAAAGGCTTCTATCGTAGTGTTAATGATAGTAAAGGTCGCATTATCAAGCGATAATTGCCTGCCACTAGAGTAATGTGTCTCATGTAGAGGGAGCATTACATGACTTAAGAAAAGATATCTCATTGATAATAACCTCTAGTTGCTAATCACATACGCAGCATGGGGTCTAATAAGATGTTTTTAGTTTTGGGTTTAAAAAAGCTAATAAACCAAATTGTTTCCTAATGTATGTGTTAAACTGTCGTGGATGGGTGTGGTGAGCCATCATCATGTGAACCCATGAGAAGAGTTATTCATGAAAGTTGTGGAAGAGACATTATGATTGGCTTAGGGAGAATAATGACATCACAGGATTCAAAGTTAAAGAAATAAGGACCATACTGGCAGTTCCTTTTTCCTCTCCCTCTATCCAAAGCTGTAATGTTTACTTGCCTTATACCAATTGTGTCATAGCCATACTCTCTCCTTTGCCCACCCTATCCCTTATCTTGGCAACCGCCTTCCTAAAATACTGTCTATTCCATCCTGACCTACACACTCTGTAACCCCCATCATTCTGTCGTCTCACTTTAACCTCACTATCCGTCACTCTGCCCTTCATTAGTATTCCCTCTCTCTCTTCTACCTACATGTTCTTCACCTATAAATACTACCAGCCCTTCTGCCTTGTCTTCTTGTCCCTCTCTTTAACCATGTCCCCCGACCCAATAACCAGCATAAAAAATAGATGACATCCGTCTTGTTTCTCTCAGAGCATGCCTAGTTCACCAAGGCTTTCCCTTCTGCCATTCATCTACTTAATCTTAAACATCTACCACTCCCCTCCTCCACTCCACAACCCAAACAACCTATCTTCCCCTCTCTAGTAACAATCTATTAACCACCCACTCCTCTATCTCCTCATCAGTACTTATTTGCCTCACTATCAACTACTACCTACCCCCAAAACACTGCTCCATTGTTCTCCCAAGTAGATTGACCAACCTTTCTATGTGTCCTCCTCACATCCTCTCATCTTAAAAAGAGAAGTCACCAGTTTCTACCTTTCGTTCTTGGAATTCCCCTCCTTAGAATTACAGAAATCACCCACCCCAAAGTAACTATAAAGTTTCCTTTTACTGAGATCCTCTGTAGTATGTCATGGCTGAGCCACAATTCCACCTAAATTAAGGTTTCTGCATGAGCATGCTAGGGCATGAGAAAGCTGGGATATTTGTCTGTGGGGTTCATGGATGCATGTAGCCCTTACAGTTTTACAGTGCTCCATAGAATTAATTGGTAGCCTAAGCTGCTGTCTCATCATCTCACTGCATGCCCCACTGTATGTCTCCTCGGATTCCTACACCCAGAATTCTTTGTAAAGACAAGTGACTTGAATGCATATCCAAAGGAAAGAAGCAGGAATGATCCTTTGTTGTAGTAGGCATGAAGTAAGTTCCAGGAGTTGAGCATGGGCCTAACAAAAGCAAAAACCAGAGCAATGAAGAGGGTAAGGTTATGGCCAAGGATGCACACCTTATACAAAAGACATAGGCTGCCTACCCATTCCACAAATAGTGTGTTATGTTCTGTTGGAAGCAGAAGACACTGGTAACATCACCTGTTGGCCACACAGTAATGAGAAACCAAAACACAACTAAGAGTCACAGCTCATCCTTAGCTGGTTATTGTGTAGCTGTGGTATACCTGAAAAGAAAACGGACTTTTTCAGAATTGAACACCATCCTAAAGTTTATGGATAACTTTGTATCTAGGTGGACAGTTGGATTCAAGACACAGCCTCAAGATTGATTATAGGCTGAGCCATTTGCCTTATCCATGGTTCATCTTTTACTTAAGTAGCTCAACATACCTTTGTAGATGAAGTTGCGAACAAGAGGTTGTGCAGTCTCCCTTTATGTAGGATGGACTACACCCTCAGGACTGACAGCAAGCTCTTAACTTAGTCCACCTGAAGAAAGAGGTAGACTGCCTGGAACACTAATAACTGCCTTTGAAAATCCAGAGTATGAGGTACTTAAAACCACTGTCAAACTAAAACTGAAGTCTTTGTCGTGCTTACCAGCCTACCACGAAGATGCTGCTCTTCTTGTATTATGTGCTCAAGGTCAAATATTGTTGCAGGTGTGCAGCCTCTACCATCAGCATCATTGATCCTTGGTGACTTGTCACCAGCTATGAGCCACTACACCTATAGTCCAGGACTTCAAGCATTTTGCTCAACAAAGAGAATGATTGCAGGCGCGAGGTGTGTGTCACTGTCACCCTGTCTGAAGGCTCATTCTTCTGGTGGTGAGGGACCTGCTGTGAGCTACTGCACCTATCCTAAAGCAGGAAGCGTCGACCCATTAATCTCCTCCAGAGGATAAAAGGGGCTAGAGAAACATCTCTTTTGACCATAGCCCTGTGATGAATGCTAACTCCAGCGATGCAGCAGTGAACAGCATTCTGCAGACCACCAGCACCCGTTCTACGAGTGGCCTAAACAAGAATAAGTGATCGATTCAGCCATGAACATCATCCACCATCTCATAGCATTCACCAGGGGTGTATCTTCAGGGGGTATAACCCTGAAACTTGAAACCAAGGGCATAGCTTCAGAGGGGTGTCTGGGTTGTTACACCCAACTAATACATGTATTTTCTGATAAACAGTTGGGTTAAGGTGCTTTTAGTCGGGATGGGAGCCTCTGCCGGATTTCACTAGGAGTTTTTACACACACACACACACACACAGACAAAAACGCACACAAACTCTCATTCTCTCTTTTTGAAAGTCCTCAAAAATGTTGGTTATTTTACAAAGTATTGCCTTTTCTCTCACTTAGTACTTCCATAGACCTACTAATCCGCATTCCCCTCCCTTTTCACTGCCCCTTAAGGCCCATCTCATGCATTTGTTGATTGTTGGAAAATCAGAAGTTCAAACTCCCCCCACCAAAAAAAAATCTTACTGATCAAGCTATGCCCCTGGCTTTCCCATCGTCACTCTTGAAGCACACAGTGATTTCAGCCTTCCCCGCTTTGTCCAGACAATTCAGTAGACCTGCTAGTGGCTCAAGACAAGCAGAAGGGAGAGGATGTGGCATAACAGCCTGAGCTGCTGACTTTGGAGCTGAGGGAATCAGGTTCGAGTCTCAGCATCAGCTCAACAACCTGTGATTCTGGGCAAATCACTTAATCTCCCCATACCTTCAATTCAGCACTTTAAGACCCCCACAGGTGATTTGCTGTGCTTTACAAATCCTGGATTTATTATTTTATTTTTTTAATGACAGCCACTCCAGAATAGAAAGAGGAGTTTGACAGCAGACAATGTATTTAGCCATGGTCTTGTGCAAATCATGACTGTATCATTTGTTAGCTGCAGGCTTTCTCTCTTCAAAGCACGGGCGAGTTACAGTGTAATGCAATACATACTCTGAAGTATTATCAATGCCATAAAACCTAAAGTGAAACATCCATTATCATAAAATAAATAAAAGCTTTATGTCGTTGGCTTTAAAGAATGACAGTGCTGAACAAGGTATTTATTGTCAGCTATGACATATACTGTCTGAAGTAGATGTTCTCCTCCATTACACCACTAAGCAGTGTGGTTTGACTGGTCAGCTCCTTCATTTCCTGAATGACAAAGCCTAAAGACGACTTACTTAGTTATTCATTGTGCTCACAATAGTACCTGGCTCCTGGGTTTCCACAGGCAGCAGCAAGTGTTGTAATATCTAACTCCTTGCAACAAGCAAACCCCAAAGAACTGGCCTGATAGAGAGATGTCAGGAAAGACACATGAGCCCAGAAGCGGCAAAAGCCTGGATATCTGGGCCAATAAATTCCTGACACTGCAAAAAGGTGCAACTGTATGATAATGCTGAGGAGGCAGAGAAACATGGTTACATGAAGTCGCAGATCACATTAAATACAGGGCTGGGATGAAACAGAGCTGTGAGGACCACCAACATGGGAAACAGTGGTTTGGGAATATGAGTATAGAAAACCTTGGTCAATACAATAAAGACAACAGATGCATGGAGATCCACAACATAGAATCATATCTACAAAAACGACAAATGTTCCTTAAATTTGGCTTAAAATAACAGAGAGCCGTGGCAAATCTATGATGAGCTACAAGGACTGCTAAATCATCTGGATCCCAGAAAACAGGGTTAAATGAAGGCACATGAGACTCAATTCAGGAAAGTAGGGAACAAACCAGGGAGGATTCAGCAAGACCAGACTCTCAAACAATATGAAATGATTCACAAATACTGCACTGCATGTTCTCTGTCACAGAACCATCTATGTTGTATAAACGGGTACCAGTCTGGTCAACCAAACAGAGCACCACTGTGACTCCTAGAGCATCAGACAACCATGCCACAGCTAAAACAGTTTAGGTGTACGGTCCTGCAACCCTCCGCGCCCTTATCTGTACGGCCTGCAGGGAAAATCCCAGGACATAGGTAATTTTCACACTGGTTACGTGGAAGGTTCTACAATTCTCCCCATAATCCCTAAAATACCAACAAAAAGAAAACCGCCAAACTATATTACAATAACATAACATCATATTTAGGAGGTGAGAAGATCAAAAATACAAAAGAGGGGGGATATGGGAATCTCACAGTGAGATGACTGGAGAAAGACAGAGGCAAAATTGTATTGGTACTAATTTAATAGTTTATTTGTGCTTGTCTTTGGGTGCACATAATAGTTTAACAAGGCTTGACTTTAGGCGCGCACGTGCGTCAGGTTCCTTGTTAAAACAGGCCTGAGACAGCTCTGCTTCTTTTAGGTGATGAGATTATATTCAATTAGTAATTTGATGTCAGGAATAGAGGGCCAATATATTTACTTACTCACGATGCCCGAAAGAGGCAGCAGCACAGTCTGTGTGAAGATCAAGAGTTAGAAAAAAAACTCGGGAGAAAGGAAATGGATGATGAGAACTAGACGCTGTATCTAATCAAACAAGATACAGCATTTTAGAGTGAAGGGTTAATGGTATAATTGCAATGAAGGCAACGACATTTTAAGGATTTCTGGATTAAGCTACATGCATTAGGATAAAACATCAATAGGCATAGCTTTCTGTTACAGTGAAATACAAAATTGTATTTTATTTTCACAATAAGAGGGCCTAAGCCTTTATATATTTGAGCATTTGAACTGGAAGATTGCAACTGTCAGATTTTTGTCGACATCCCATTCTGTACCACGCCTCTGTACCCAGAGATGAAAAGGCCATATGCCTGTCCAAGAGACATTTTAAAATGATCTTGAAGCATTAAACAGTAGATAGGGAGTGTTTGTCGGGTGACGTGTATACAAAACACAATCAAAGTTATTGCAGCTCACTGCTTAGACTGTTATTGCAGCTCACCACAGTGATCCCGATTACAAGTAGGCCAAAGAAGTAGGAGCTATTTTTTGTACCCAATAAAATGCGATGCAATGGGGTTCGGAATTTAGCTGGAGCGATAACATCTATTTTGAATTCCTTGGGGAATAACGTGTTTTTTGTGCGGATTTAGGTGCTTACTGTACAAAAATCCACTGTTATTATAAATACCATACTTTTTCCCCAGATAAATTCTGCCACTTTTGACTAGATGAAATTCACTCAGGGCTGAGGAATGTAATGCACACTGGGTGTGGTATATACAACCCAACACAGATTACCGGCCCCTGCACCACAGGGGTTGGAAAACACCAATCAAAGTGGAATCAGGGCCTTAGATTGTACTTTGGCTGTCATTTGGCTCCTGTGAGGGAACCCTGCTCCTGTGTCAGTGGCATCTTCTATGAACAATACAGTGAACACTCACCTGTGCGTGATGAAATGCTCCTTCGGAAATCTTGTACTGATTTAAAAATAGCTTCACATAATAAAAATTGAAGACACTGTTCATCATTCCAGCACCCAACGTTGTCATGGAATAGGCCAGCGCATTATGATGAATTCCAAACGTCTTCATTTTTCAATGTTGTGCTTGTTCTTCCTGGTTCATGAAGAGAAAGAAAGAAGCTTAGTTCTTCAAGTAGGTGGATATTCACCTTTGTGTACATGGCGCTGGGGTCGACAAATGAAGATGCAGATAACAGCGGATGCTACAAGTCACTGGTGAGAGGCAACCAGGCTCAATACTACTTCCTTGTTTACGAACTGACCTGTGAGACTGGAGGAATGTGACTAATCAGAGATAGTCATTTGACAACGCTGCCTTTACAGAGGTCCTGCCAGTCTGGGGGCTGGCCAAGTTCAACTGAAACACATAAACCAAAAGGAGAAATGAAAACAAATATGACACTAGTAGTTATTCAGAAAACACAACCCACAATGCCCTCTCAACAGGATACCTGAGCACCAAGATGCTTCGGGTGAGTTATTGTACTACATGTGCCAACAAGCTCTAGTTTACTGATGATGGCAAAGCCTTTCAACGTCAAAATACATAAATCACATGAAATAAAACATTTCATAAAACATACATACTCCCATCATAAATAAAACCCGATACCTAAATAAGTATAATAAAACACAACCAGGAGAGAGAAAAGGCAACATTTGTATATGTGACTCATTTCCATATTAGTAGGTGGCTTGCTTACACCGTGGGATAAGGAATGGATGAAGTTTTTTTTTAGTATTTTGCACATAATGCATGTTTGCTATATATGTAAGTGTTTGTATATACGTTTGTCTCCAGAGATCTTGTAATATTTTCACAAATAAGAATGTGAAAGAATTAGAGATCTACATATATATCGGTGGCAGTTTTAATAAATCACATTGAGCAATAAGTGGTTGAGTCACATTTCCAATGTGATTTAATGCAAATTAATGTCTCTATTGTGACAAATTACCATAGGTTTACAATTCATCCTCACTATTGACCTCATTTTCTTTGTTCCTGTCAGACCAGTCCGACAGCCACTGCCTGATTGCCCAGTAGGCCGGATCAACGCTGCCTGGCGTTGAACCTCGCTAAAAGACAAATAGAGATGTCTTGGAAGTCGACGGTGGCACCACAGACTGAAATCTTGATAAAAGAATTGTTAAAATGGGCTGAGACTGAGAACACAGACATAACCACACATTTTAGACAGACAACACAAGAACGATCACATGGGATGAGCTGAATTTCGGTCGAGCGTCCACGCGCTTTGGCCTGTTGTAAGTATTGTGGGCTTTTAAACACGTCCACGCACGCCCATCACTATCACTCGTTCATGGGCGTGTCTTTAAAAAATCCTTTGTTATCATTGATAAATGCTTTGCTGTTACATGTACATATTGCACGATTGACTGCGAGCGAACTTCTTTTTATTTTTCTGTCGCTCCTTCACGCTCAAGGTGGCCATGGCATTTTGAATCAGCTCGAATACGTCAACTAATGTTTTACTTAAAATTTTCAATTTATGTGGCAAGAAAAGTTCAGTTAGGAATTACAACGCTAATAGCTCTAACTTGAGTGAATGTGAGACCTATTGCATTGCAAATGCTTGTTGTTCATGAGGTTCCCAGCTTCCAGACCTTCAGAATATGACATACAAGTGTCCTCACTCCTGGTGCCTTTCTGTTTGCAGATGTTCGGCTTCTCAGTATTTCAGTGCAAAGCTCCAAAACAGTTTGCTGTTGATTTCTATGTCACATGTTCTGTTTAGCAACCTCGGACTCAAGACCATTAGCTTCCAGACCATATAGATGCCTGGCACTTGGTGATCCAAAAGATGGAAGCTACAGCATTCCTACAGGCATATTACCTTCCCAGCCTTGGGACTAGGTCAGGAAACTGGCTTGCCGAGCTCTGCTTGACTTGTTCTTTTCAGAAAACATTAGTGCAAGAAAAGTGTTTGCTTCTTCACTTAATTTGGCTATATCTTTGTCATCCAAAACTGCTAAAAGGTTCTGTAGGCCCGGCTGGTGTGATGTTAAAGACACCAAGGCACCAATTTTAGCATTTCTATAATGCTGCGTACTTAAAATTTTACTAAAGAGTGACATAGCCAAACCTTGCGAGATTAAGGGTAGGGTATTTGATAGCACTCCCTCTCTAACGTGGGCACCGTCCTTATCTTCCTGTCAGGAACCATTACAGCCCTGCGGTCCCCTTCCCTGATACTTCAAAGCAAAGACCATCTGGTGCGAGAAGCGCTGAAAGTAACCATTCCATCAGACTGATTGATAATAGTATATAATGCCATGAAAATTAATTATCAGCCAAAGGATTCCTCAGTTTCACATCGCTGCCACTAAGATTCAAGGCAAGGTCATCAATGCGTAGATGCCCTGTTTCAGATCTATATTAAACTAGCAAATTTCGAACTATGACAAAATATCATTTAGAAACAAGTTCGCACCAGACTAAATTTAAATTCATGAGTTTCATATACAATTACATTTCACTTTCACATTTGATCTGATATGTGTATTGTAGTAAACTGAACTTCTTTGCAGATCTCCCCACCTGTTTTGCAATTGGCACAGGACTTTAGCATCCATGTAAGTGCCTAGTAAATGGTATCCCTGGTATTTAAAGGGTAAGGGTACTAAAGAGGGCCCCTAAGAGCTGCAGCATATCTTCTGCCAGCCTAAGGGACGCACACACAAATTACGCATAGCCTGCCTTCGCAGACTGCATGTCAGGGTGCAAGATCTGAGTGAAAAAACAACATTCCACACTCATTGTGTGCTATGCCAAAATCACTGCATGTATTATATGCAAGTCACCCCTACAGCAAGCCTTAAGATCTCTAGGGCAGGGCGCATTAGAATACATGTGAGGGCACATCTGCATGAGCAGATATGCCCCTGTGATGTCTAGTTATATTGCGAGATATTGAAAGTAAACAGGGAAGCCATGTTAAGGTAGGTTCTTGGCACTGGTCCAGTTACCTAGCTACATAATGGCTTCACTGAAAACTATGGTGTTTGGGATCAAACACCTCGTACTAACAAGCCTACACTGATTCCAGTGTTCGATTTATTAATACATGCAACCAGAGGACACCTTAGGGGTACCCCATGAAACCTACTAGTCCTCAAGTGTGCTTGCTGACTGGTACTAACAAGCCTGCCACCACAGTTGAGTTTCTGACCAACTAGAGGTGACAGCCCCACTCTCAGAGGTCAGGAACAATGCCTGCTCTGGCAGGA
The DNA here is from genome assembly GCF_031143425.1 of Pleurodeles waltl. NCBI lineage: Eukaryota > Metazoa > Chordata > Amphibia > Caudata > Salamandridae > Pleurodeles > Pleurodeles waltl. The sequence goes on along the minus strand of NC_090449.1, from coordinate 243,387,734 downwards.
GGTACATCTTCTCCAGCAGGATGACTAGTACATTTCCATACCAAGGACAGGGACTTCAAAGTCCCTGCCACCTTTGATATGTGACCCCAGATTCCCCCAGACCTGGGAGAGACAACCCCCTACCCTGAAACCCATTTGCCACCAGGACAGGTGGGAAATTAGATAGTCAGGTGGTGTGTTTCATTGTCAGGCTAGTCACACCCTTAGGGTGGGCTACCTGAAGTGAACACGAAAAGGAAACTTCCACCATCTTGTGTGTGGTGGAATTAGGAACTCTGGGACAGGGTGATGACCACTCCCCACAGGAAGGAAGTGGTTATCTAGGGGGCGGAGCGTCCTCAAGGGTAATTAGCCCATTTGCTACTACTCTTCACTGCTGTTAACTGCCCTAAAATGAGTATTTAGGGTGTCCTCCGACACCAAGAAAGTAGATCAAGTCATGTTTGGTCTACTGGGAACAAAGAAAGAAGAAGGACACGAGGAGAGCGAGAACTGAAAACCTGCACCCAAGATTGGTGCAAAACACTGCCAGGCTGCTTCAACCGTCGCTGGGACAGACTTCGCAAAGAGCTCAACATCCTCCCCAAAAGCCTTCGATGAGTGCCCAGCACCTCAACAACTGGAAAAGATCTCCCTTGGAGTAGAGGATATGCTCCCCCTGCATGTGTAGGCAGCATTCAAAAACTACGGTACTCTGTCCCATTGGCCACCAGGCCCAGCAAGGGAACAATGAGCCAGGAGAAGATGGTTTGGTATGCAGGAGGTCAGCTGTGCCACTTCGCTGAAGTCTCAAGACACTGACCCCCGGAGTCTTCTGGCACCATACCCAGGGTACCGGACCTCTTGCAGAATCCAAGGCTTATTGGTGGTCCAACCCAGATTCCAACAGAACAAAGGCAGACCTAACATGGAGGGGCATCAGGATCTACAAGGCCAGCATTGAGAGTGGCCCCACTGCCCTGTTTCTCCTCTTCACCAAGACACAGAGTGAATCTCTGACCACTGCGACCAGATGCCTCAAAGTACCCCTGCACCCGAGCCCCACAGCCTGAGTCCAAGGGAAATTACGGTGCCAGTGGGGTCCTGAAACCTTCAAAGGATGAGCCCACCCTTGTGTTAGGCCAGACTGGTCCCCAAGTCACCACCTACAGCCTCTTTCTGCAGGGACCAAGAACCGCTAAAGCCTTCAGCAGGGTGACCCCACTGTATAAAGCACCACTGCACACAAACCCCCAGCCCGAGTTCAAATGGGCCAACAGTGTCCCTGCGTGCCCAAGACCCTCAAGACCTGAGCCCCCTTTGGGTTCAGCCAGACTGGTCTTCCAGTCCTAGCGTGCAGCCTCTTTTCCACAGGACCGTTTTCTATTGAAGTGAACAGGGCACCCGATGCACTTCTGCACCTGGACACCCCAGTGCCACCAGAGGTGGCCTGTTGGTGCTGCCTTGGATTTTGTTGCATACTCACCTAAAGTCCAGGAGAAAACCTTGCTAAATGACCCTGTGCAGTACATGTTTATTCCCCACAAGTTAAGATTACAGCTTGCAGCCGGCAGTATAAGTGTATTTTATTGTGACTTAAAAACTGATAACTCGAAAACCACTTACCTGATTACGATGATCTTAGTGTCTAAATTCATATAAAATCTGGGTTATTTTTACACATTGGTGTTGGATTTTTTTTAATTCAGGGTGTGTCTGAGTTGCTGGCTCTGTGTGTGAAATACATGCTTAATACTATCCTCTGATAAGCCTAACTGCTTGCCCACACTACCACAAAAGAGAACTTTTGGAATTATTACTGTAACCTCTGTAAACCAAGGGCCATCCTGGACTATTTACATAGTGTCCCCTTACACTGGTACACTACATAGATAGCCAGTTTCCTACATGTATGGTACTATTATTTAATTTAAAAAGTTATCAGACACACTTAAATGTAGGAAGCTGGATGACCATGTGATGCTGTAGCTCAAAATAATGACAGAAAAGGCACACGGAGAAAAATCAACAGTCCTCTTCGAGTCTATTTTACAATTACCTCAATATACGAGGAACATCTATGTGTTTTGAATAAACCAGTGCCACCATGTAAAAAAAATCTCCCTCTTAACTTTTACCTTTGAGTTTGGCTTGAGTTTCCTTCATCCTTTCATCCATTTATAATTTCAGACTTCCCTCCTTACACTGTTCATCTTTCCATTGACCCATCTAACCATACTTTCTTCCAATCATTCATCTTTTTGCCCTTTCATTTATCCAGCCACCCATCTGTTCTTTCTCTAACTTTTGTCTATTCTTTCACCCTTCCATTTGTTCACCCTTTAAACTATTCTTTCTTTCACCCTTCATATATTTATTAATTCACCCCTCCTTCTACCATTTCCTTGTACATTTGATCTTTTCTTCCCTACTTTCATCCAATTACCTTTCTTCCCCCTCCCAACCTTTCTTTTCACTTTCTTTCTACACATCTATTTTTTTCTCATCAATGCTCTTTTAAGTATTGCTACGGACAACTTTAACTGTCTGGTAGATTGCATGTTACCAACACTAAAAATGTACACGTAAGAAGTAATACAGAGAGAGTGGGTTTTAGGACAACATACTTCAAACATTGCCTTCAATCTGATTTTCATGGTGTACCATTACATTTGTTTAGTAAGCAAAACCTGCCTTAATGGCAGACATGTGACATTTATTAATCAATCTTGCAGGTCCATTTGTTTTACTTGTGCTGTCTTGATAGCATGCTCCTGGCTTCCAGTTTTTGGGCTCACAAAGTAAAAACATGCACCCACATAAGCTTTATTCATCTGCACCGAAAATACTGGCCCTTTCTACAAACAATATTTTTCTGGTTACCCAGTTTGTTTTCACCTCTTGCAAAGCAAACTATATCTTCTACACCCCCACTAGAATCTGTTAAACAAAGGAACTTTACCCCTAGCTTCCACATTGATGTAGCTCAATAAGGGGCTCATTCAGACTACGGAGGGCGGCCCGCGCCGCCCGCCGGGCGGGAACCGCCACTTGGCCGCTCCGCGGTCAAAAGACCACGGAGGCCATTCTGGCTTTCCCGCTGGGCCGGCGGGCGACCGCCAAAAGGCCGCCCGCCGGCCCAGCAGGAAAGCCCCTGCAACGAGGAAGCCGGCTCCGAATGGAGCCGGCGGAGTTGCAGGGGTGCGACGGGTGCAGTGGCACCCGTCGCGATTTTCACTGTCTGCTAAGCAGACAGTGAAAATCTTTGTGGGGCCCTGTTAGGGGGCCCCTGCACTGCCAATGCCAGTGGCATGGGCAGTGCAGGGGCCCCCAGGGGCCCCACGACACCCGTTCCCACCAGCCTGGTTCTGGCGGTGAAAACCGCCAGAAACAGGCTGGCGGGAAGGGGGTCGGAATGCCCATGGCGGCGCTGCAAGCAGCGCCGCCATGGAGGATTCCCTGGGCCAGGGGAAAACCGGCGGGAAACCGCCGGTTCCCCTTTTCTGACCGCAGCTTTACCGCTGCGGTCAGAATAGCCCGGAAAGCACCACCAGCCTGTTGGCGGTGCTTCCGTTGGAATGAGGGCCTAAGTTCCTTATTATGATATTTCCTTTCAGATATTTATTGTATTGACATGACAATATTTTAGTAGCTGGATTATGGTGTGTTCCTTAGCAGGCACCTCCTGTCTTTATGGCAAAATAAGGCTATTTATTCACTATTCACACTTGCAAGTTCATTTGTTTTACTTTGCTGTCTTGATAATATTTTATTGGATAAACAGCTTTTTGCTCACAACATCAAAACATTCATCCAGATAAGCTTTCTTACAGTTCCACCGAAAATACTGGCCCATAGTCAAAAGCATTTACTACATACATGCCAATTGATCTGGTTCAGGACGGAGACTCCTGATTTCCAAAGCCAAAAATGACTATTTCGCCTGTCTCCTGCCTGAAAATGCCTCGTCTTCAATAAAAGTTAATGGGAGAAATATTCTCCTGACATTTTTTTTTTTTAAATCTCCCACTTTCATCTTCCAAAATTTTTGGCATGTATGCTACTAAGCATTATTATACAGGTCACATCTTTTACTTTCACCACTTACAATGCAAACTATGGGAGTCATTATGAACACAGCGGGATTCCCCGCTGTGTTCATACTGGCTGTCTAAACACAGACCGCCAGCCCGTTGAAGACTCGCTGGCCCTATGATAAACATTCCACTGGGTCGGCGGGCGGAAACAGTGTTTCCGCCCGCCGGCCCAGTGGCATGCTGGGCCTGGACATTGCCGACGGCTCCACATGGAGCCATCGTCAATGCCACAGAGCGGCGGGTGCAGCAGCACCCGTCGCACATATCACTGCCCGTAAATTGGCCAGTGACCGACGCAACGGGGCTGTGTACGGGGGCCCCAGAGCCCCCCTTCCGCCAGCCTTTCCCTGGCAGGGGAAACCGCCAGGGAAAGGCTGGAGGAACATGGGTTCTCTATTCGGAACAGCGCTGCTCTGTCGGATAGAGAACTCTGCCATCGTCAGGCTGCCTGGCAGCGGTAGCCTGGCGGTGGCAGAGGGCCGCCTGTGGCGGTCCCCCAGTGTTCATAATATGATGGTCCAGACCACCATGCCAGTGGCGGTAATTTCCGCCACCGCCGGCATGGCGGTCTGGACCGCCATGTTCATAATGAGGGCCTATATCTTCTGACTCCTTTTTCTAGCAATCGTCTTCTAGGGTTCTAGCTTAACTCTGCTAATGGAATTGGTTCAACCAAAATACCTTACTCCCAGCATCAATACAGTTGTAACTAAAGAAGTTACTTCTTTGTAGTATTTTCATTCTATGACAACTGGCAGCCATAGGAAACTGGGTTCTGGATGCAGAGACCCCTTACACTTTTTACTTGTTTTTTATGCAACTTTGACTGAAGTGCACAGGGTTCCTGCTGACCACGTCTCCAGTGCCAATGTTCCTTCCCCAAAACAAGACACCTGGCCACTTGATCCCCAAGTGGCCAGGCCTTTAGTACCTCTGTGAGTCCCTAGTAATGGTACCCCTGGTACCTAAGGCATGAGTATTGAAGAGGGCCCCTAAGAGCTGTCGCACAACTCGTGCCACTCTAAGGGACCCAGCATCAACATCATACAGACTGCCATTGCAGGCTGCATGACGACGTGCTCCCAATAGTGAAAAAATGATATGGCTCCCACTCTGTGTGCCATGTCCCCTAAAACGCTGCCTGTAATATTTGTAAGTCACCCCTACAGAGAGGCTTACATCCCTCAGGCAGGGTGCATTATATTACACGTGTGGGCTTATCTTACAAGAGCAAATATGCCCCTACTCTGTCTTTGTCGATTCTTAGACATAGTAAGTGTGGAAGTAAGCCATTTTAAATACATGTGCTGGACACTGGCCAATACGAGTTCCCCAGCAACAAGATGGCATCACTGACACTAGGGATGTTTGGTAACAAACATCTCGTATTAATAAACTCTAACTTATTATTTACTTATTAATACATGCACCCAGAGAACACCTTAGAGAGGCTCGGCCACACTACCCAAAAAGAGAGCATTTGTGATGTCATTTGTGCCTCTATGATTCTTCTGAGGGATTGCTTTCACTCTTTACACAGTGTACTTTATTTTGGTCCACTATATAAAGAGCCAGTTTCCTACAGCAGCAACACACAAAGGGGGTCATGGCCACGGAAGCACCGCCAACAGGCTGGCGGTGCTTCATTTGGGATTCCGACCACGGCTGTAAAGCCGCGGTCGCCCAGCCGGGTCTGGCGGTTTCCTGCCGGAATTCCCCCAGCTGGGAGAATCCTCCATGGCGGCGCTGCTTGCAGTGCCGCCATTGGGATTCCGACCCCCTCCCGCCAGCCTGTTTCTGGCGGTTTTCCCCGCCAGGAACAGGATGGTGGGAACGGGTGTCGTGGGGCCCCTGGGGGCCCCTGCACTGCCCATGCCACTGGCAGCAGACCGCCACTGCTTAGCAGACAGTGAAAATCGCGACGGGTGCAACTGCACCCGTCGCACCCCTGCAACACCGCCAGCTCCATTCGGAGCCGGCTTCTGTGTTGCAGGGCCTTTCCCGCTGGGCCGGCGGGCGCTCTCTTGGCGGGCGCCTGCCGGCCCAGCGGGAAAGTCGGAATGGCCTCCGCGGTCTTCTGACCGCGGAGCAGCCAAATGGCGGGGTAATTTTGGCGGGCGGCGACCACCGCCCGCCAAACTTAGAATGAGGGCCTAAGTGTCTAACAGTTGCTTAACACTTCCTGTAACAAAAAGCCAGAGCTACTAGTTTTGATATTGCTTGTTTAACAAAAGCAAGATTTTTTGGCTTCGCCACAGTTGGAGATTCTTACTATGCCTGGGCAAACTTTAATTATTTTAATTTCAGCAATTCTGCATTACTCTTGCTATGGAGAGGTCCAGGAGGATGAGGATCGCCATGTTTCCTCTGTTCAGTCATGCAGATGTCTGCTGTGGTTGCGATGAGGACAGTTTCCATACTATGATTGGGTCTGAAATAAGACTGAGTGGTGTTGAAGCGCTAGTGTTCATTGAGGTATTCCTTAAGGTGTCTACCTGTGATTTTCTCTAAGACATTGACTGGGAATCATAGCAGAGAGATCAGTCTATAGTTGGTGAATACGGACTGGTCTGCAGAGCTTTTCTTCAGCACTGGAAGGACAGTTGAGTGTCTCTAAGCATCTAGGAAGATCGCGGAAGAGGTGGAGGCATTCAGCATGGGGTTAAGCATGTGTTCATGGGTTGCAAACCTCTGGAGTAGGCATGATGAGGGCAAGGATTCACTGGGGCCCCCTTAGTGGATGGACTTCATAGTTGCAGCAGTTTCTTCTGCGGTGATGACAGTACATGTGGTTAGCATTGGTTCTTTGGATAAGTGTATAATATCGGGAGGTGTTTGGCGAGGTCCGTCAGGTTCAGTTGGGGGCTGAAGTTGCTGTAAATGGCGGAGATTTTGTCACAGAAGAATTGAGAGGGATTGTTGTAGAGGTACTCAGTAGGAGTGATTGAGTTGGAGGTGGCCAATGGTGAAGTGAAATTTTTCATAATGCCGGAGGTCTCTTTGCTTCTGTTGGCATCGATGTGGTCCACCAGAGCAGCGCATTTAATGGCCTGGATCATTTGGTGGTTGCGTCTCAAAGCGGATTTGAACGTGTCCCGTCTGCATTGTCCTGGCTCATTCTTCATTTGTGCTCCAATTGTTTGCAGTGGTGCCTCATCAGCTTGTGTTCCTCAGTGTACCAACTGGCCTGGGGCCTAAATCTTGTTGTATTGTTGTGTTTGAGAGATACATCAAACACAACAATTTTTCCCAATTCCCACATCATCCTACACACGTGTACAATACTTTTGTCTTTTGTATAATGGTTGGTACCCCTCTTCCTCACCCTTGCAATAGCAAAACTAGAGTACTGTTCTTCAGCATTTGCAACAGGGTACCCCTCTCATCCTATAAAAGGAGTGCCTCCTGTGAGTGAGTCTTACAAAGGAACGCACAATTACATTTGTTTACAGAATACTTTCAATCCATATAGTATTACAGCAGTCATATCTCCACATAACTGCCATCTGGCTCAGGCAATGCCTAGAGAACCTAACAGACTCTTATCCATACCAACACTGGCAACACTGTTTTGCAATTAAGGAAATAAAAACATAAGCACTATATCAACACTCTTCATGCAGTATATCTAAAATGAAACAAAAGTAAATAAATTATGCAAGCAAGCTTTTTTTTCCAATGGTAACAGAAAAAACAAGCATCCTGATCGACCATCATACAAACAAACAAAAAATGTTTCCTGCCTAGAAAACTGACACTGGGCACTACATACATATTTTCACATGTATTGTAACTACACTCATGCATTTCCTTCACATCTTGCGGAACATATTCAACTCAAGTATACCAGCAGCCACCTGACTACATTAAGGTTTACTACCATGTGGCTTATCAATACGATCTCACTGTCTAGAAATGCCAGCCCCATCAAAAGGCCAGACTACTCTACTGCTTTAAAAGAGCCACAGCAGAGCCATAGACAATAAAGAGGAACAGCAAGTTCCACTCATCTCTATTCAATATTAACTTATATTATTAAGATGCACTCCTCTCAGCTTCACAACTGCGTTTATCCTGAACAAGGCTTATGAAGCTGGACGTCAGCCTTGTCTTGTGCTTGCCTTGCCGAACAAGACCTAGACAGCGATAGTCCCTTTTCTCTTGCTGTTAACAGTATAGGCATTGCAACAATGACATAAGAAGTATAGTTCTCCATTGGCCCTTTTTATCTCACTGCAATTCCAATACACACGTCAAGCAGCTTCCCTCGGACTTGCTCGCAGGCACTTTCTCCAATAACATGCACTTGTGCACTACATACAAGTGCTGAGAAGAATGGTACTCCATCCTGCACTTCGTAGGTAACAGCAGTTGGGAAATGTGCTTGCACTGTCATGTATATATTACCTGAAAAATACTTTCCAAGATCACTCTGTTGACGCTAACACACTGAGATGTCCTTTAGCGTCAATGTACCATGCAGTTAGAGTGCAACCATTTTACCAACCAGAGTAGTCTTTGCCAAAACACAGTGACTCCCAAGTATCCTGACTGACGTTTTATCTTAAACTCAGTGAAACACAGAGCGGTAGCACTTTCCTCCTGCTTCAATGCTGCTCATGAAAGCAGGTTGGTGGCTTCTGTTCTCGCTGCATTTGCCTTGGCCGAGGCTGCCTGGTGACTGTGCCGGCAGGATCAGAGCACTCCCTCTGGTCCTGGTCCTAAACATGTGCTCACTGCCCACTGGAGCTCAGCAGCCAATCTGTGGATACGCCTGCCCAGCAGCAATGCTGACAGCTCACGCAGGTAGACTTGAGGATGGGCGGCACCAGGCTTCTCTCCATCTTTAAACAGGTCTCCTCTGTCAGGACCCGTTCCCAGCTGCGACCAGAGACCTGCTGCACCTCCACCCGGGTTCTTCTAAAAACTTGTCACCAAAAATGTTATAGTTAAAGGGCAGGGTCTTCAACAAGAGTCAGGAGCCATTCAGACAGCAAGTACATTCTTTATTGCAGTTTAGGCCCGTAGGTTACAGCTCAAGTAGGTAGGTCTTGTTAGGGCTCCTTTCTCCTTCCAAAAGTAATCAGGTCTCTTAGTTCACCTAGTACACATGCACCCATATTCCATACATACAAGACACATCCCGTCACCAGGGGTTAACGTAATCAGGTCAGATCAATAATCCAGCAATTCAGGGCCACATTATGTGTCAGGGATGAATGAATTATGTACAGAAAAAGAGCACAATATAATAAAGTATGTGCTTAAAGTGTAATTGTGCAGCAGATTCTGTCTAAAAAGATCTAACTCATGTGGCACTGTGAACATGAATATAAATTAATGGAAAAATATCTAAATGCTTTATAAAACACACAGTTTTCTTTACAAAGAAAATTATAAATATTCAGCATACAGCAATAAACCTATTGAAAATATTATTCACTATTTAAATGCAGTAAAAGAAACACTTTCAGTAGTAGCCCCACCCCACCTTCCAGACTAAAACACTCTCTATAAAACATATACATGAACACAAACATACACGTGCACATTTCTTTTAAAAGTGCGCCACTTTTATTCTGCGAATCCCAGCTTGCTTTCCAAACCTGTCTCCTGGAACACGGAGACAGGTTTATTATGTATTCCCATGGTAATTCTAAGGGCACCATTTCTATCCAACATCAAATAGCCCACAGAGCAATATTTTACATTAAATATTTATTTTGTTGTTGTCTCACTGGGTGAAATTTATAAAGTTTCGAGACACCGGATATTACAAAAGACCTGTGTTTGATGAGTACACTCTTGAAACAGCTATTAATTTGTAAACAAAGCAGATTAAAATATTTTTTATGACAAAAACGAAACATAATAGGAAGGGTTTTTGATCATGGCGTAAAGAAAAGTACGTTGAAAAATTAATTATAGCTATACCATTATATGATTACACCAGTTATGTGACAAACGTACTTCTTTAGTGCCTAAGTAGAGTAAAAAGGTAAAAGGTGGCCAGTAAGACACTCTTTTATTGGAATCTACAGATCATACAGCAGATTATGTAGTAAATTTATAATCGTGCCACAAAATACATCATGGTCGGTTATTACCACACATAATCCTTAGTCACTGCTAGAGAGTTTTGTTTTTAGGTGGATGTTTCTCCCGTCCAACATTATCCAAAAGACCACGTTTTTATTACTTCTTTACATTTGCATTTTATAAATCACAAATATACTCTTATCTTAATCATACTTTTAGTGACGTTTTGACACAAGATAACTGCTCAACCATAACTTGCTAAGAACTGGTTTTCTGGACATGCCTTTTTTATCTTGAATCTGTTAAATAGTATTTGTAAAAGCCCTTCTCATCAAAGAAAAGCTTCCCCTTTACCTTCCCCACCCCAAACACTCTGGAAAGAATGTGGCAATACACCAATATTAGTTTCCAACAGCAAGTCCCTCTTACACAGTTTATTCACTTAAACCGTCCAGTATCTCTACCCTGGTACCCACCCCTTTGAATCTGCGGACTCCAAGTGCAGAAAAACAGTCACAAAGACCGCCATTCTATCCAGGTTTTAATTTATTTCTGCATCATCTCCCAGTATCCTATTAGTTTAGGACATATCTACTGTATCAGCAGAAAGGAGCCTAAATCATCACGCCTCACTCATACAATTCTCTTTCACCTGTTGAAGGTATATAATGGAAACGCTACAATAGAAATAGCAGTTTAAACTAATGTTTCATCATTTGTACACATCATGAGGAGGCTGCCAACTATTAAATGGGCATCTTAGACCACCAACACATTTTACTGTTAAAACTGCTCTAAACATTTTGAGATAAATGGCTGTATGCACAGGGTGCAGTAGTCATTAACATAATGAACACATAAGTAGCACAAAGTGGTCAATTCCTAACTGAAGATCAAAGTGTTTTAAAGCTGAAATGTTTCTTTAGGGGTAGAGTTAGGTTTAGTATCACGGTCTTGCCACTGTTCAAACAATCAATCAATCAGTTTTTGTAAAGCGTGGATACTCACCCGTGAGGGTCTCAAGGCGCTGACGGGCCTCATCCAAAGAGCCACATCTTCAGGTTCTTCCTGAAGATAGTGAGCAACGGGCTTTGTCTGAGGTGTAGGGGGAGGTTGTTCCAGCTCTTTGCTGTGATGTTAGTGAAGGATTGTCCTCCGGCAGTGGTTTTACAAATGCGAGGGATGGTGGCCAGGGTCATCTGGACAGAGCGGAAGGATCTGGCAAGTGTGGTTCAGGTAGGCTGGTCCTGTGTTGTGTGGCCTTGTACGTGTGGGTGAGTAGCTTGAAGGTGATTTGTTTCTTGGCCGGGAGGGTCCTCAGGTGGTGGAAGATGTGTTCTCGGCGTGGGAGGCGACTCTGGCGGCGGCGTTCTGGGTGGGTTGTAGTTTTTTGATGTTTCTAGTCGAGGTGCTGGCGTAGAGGGCATTGCCGTAGTCGAGCTTGCTTGTGACTAAGGTGTGGGTGACTGTCCTGCGACAGTCTGCTGGGATCCATCCAAAGATCTTTCAAAGATTGCGGAGTGTGTGCCAGCAGGAGGAGGTGACCGAGTTTACCTGGCAGGTCATGGATAGGGAGGAGTCAAGGATGATGCCTAGGTTACAGGCGTGCTCAGTCGTGCGGGGGGGCACTGAGGGATGTGACCAGCAGGAGTTGTCCCAAGCTGAGGTGGCGTTTCCAAATATGATGAGCTCAGTCTTGTTGGAGTTGAGCTTGAGGCAGTTTTCTCTCATCCAGGTGGCGACGGCTTCCATTCCTGAGTGGAAGTCCCTTTTGGCCGTGTCCGGGGCTTCGGTGAGGGAAATGATGAGTTGTGCGTCATCGGCATTTATAACACGATGTTCATACCGTGGTTTCTGACAATGGCTGTGAGAGGGGCCATGTATACGTTGAACAGTGTGCGACTCAGTGAGGATCCTTGGGGGACTCCGCAGTTGACTCCTGTGGGTCTGAATGTAGGGGTCCTCCCGGAGAGGAAGGAGTAGATTTATTCCAGGGCTCTCCTGCGGATTCCTATGTCTTGGATTCTGGTATGTAGAGTGCTGTGGGAGACACTGTCGAAGGCTGCTGAGAGGTTGAGGAGTATGAGCGATGTTGTCGGTGGCTGCCTGGAGGGCTGTCTCCATGCTGTGGAAGCTGGCCTGGGAGCTGTCCAGGGAGTTGTTGGCCTCAATGAAATTCCATAGTTGTGCGTTTATTGCTTTCTCCAGTAATTTGGTGGAGTAGGGTAGCAGCAAGATGGGCCGGAAATTCTTTAGTTCTGATGGGTCGTCCGGTTTCTTCAGAAGGGGGTGTATTTTGGCGTGTTTCCATTGCTCGGTGAAGGTGCCAGTGTTGATGGAGCAGTTCATTATGTTCCAGAGCTCGGGTGTGATGAATGCACTGGCTATGATGTATATGTGTTGTGGGCAGGGGTCTGTGGGGGCTCCGGGGTGGCTTCTGCAGGGGTGGATCAGTCACAGGTTCCGGTGCCAGGATTTTCCGGGAGGAAATTGTTGTAGATGTCCTGGATCTTGTGGTGGAAAAAGGTGGTGAGTTTGTCGCAGAGGTCCTGTGATGAGGGGATGCTGGTGGCTTCGGAGGGGGATCTGTGAACTTGTTGATGACTGAAAAGAGCGGTGGGCGGCCGTTTTGGCTCTGAAGGAGGTGAGGTCTTCGCTGGTTTGGCTGTTTCACCATTTTTTCTCTAAACGTCTGTGAGTACGGTTTGATTCTTGGAGTTCAGTGGTGAACCAGCTGGCTTTCTTAGGTACTCGTTTGGCCAATGTCAGCCGGAGGGGGGCTAGAGTGTTGGTGCATTTGGTGATCCATGCATGGAGATTGCGTGCTGCTGTGTTAGCGTCATCGGAGGGAGGGATTTGGCGAGAGATGAGGTGAGTTGCTCGTTGAGGATTTTGTTCTATTTCCTGTGGATGGTCCTGGGGGTGCGGGTGCGGCTGCTGGGTGCGGTGATTGTGAAGTGTATGCAGCAGTGGTCGGTCCAGTCTGGGGTGGAGATGGTCTCGATGGTGATCCGGGTGCTTGAGGTGAAGATGGGGTCCAGTGTGTGTCTGCGCTGTGTAGAGGTGCAGAGACCAGCTGTCTGATATCAAGGGTGGCTAGGTTGTCGAGTACAGCGGTGGTGTTTGGATCGACGTGGTCCTCGAGGTAGAAATTCAGGTCGCCGTGGAGGAGGTAGTCCTCTGACGCCAGGGCCTGGGGGTAGCAATGTCTACAACATCGTCTATGAAAGCTGGACAGGGGCCAGGTGGCCTGTACACAAGGGTGCCGCGTATGGAGGAGCTGTGGTTGGAGTGGGCCAGGAAATGAAGGTGTTCCACGGTGGTGCATTGTTCTTCTGGGACTGGTCCAGGTATCGGTAAGGAAGGTGATGTCTGGTCAGGCGGTGTTGATCAAATCCCAGAGTTCGGTGGCGTGTTTGCGGAGGGAACGGATGTTCAGGAGCAGGCAGTTGATGGGGTTGTGGAGGTTGTTGGTATTTCTGTGTCTCGAGAGTACCTTCAGTTTGTTGAGGCTGGCACTGAAGTTGCAGTTCCTGCAGGTGAAAGGTCCGTGAGTGTCTTTGGGGGAGATGATGCAACAGTTGCTAAGACGTCCAGTGTTGAGGCAGAGGAGGGTCTCGGATTCATAACGGAGGCAGGCCAAGGGGTGGTTTAATGGAGATCCAGCGTTCCTCCTGGCGCTGGACGCAGTCATGGTGCGGCCGGGCGCAGCCAGGCTTGCCTTTGGTGCGCCAGCAGCGCATCCACGCTGTGGCCGCAATTAAGAAGCGGAGGGGTTGGGGGAGGAGGCAGGGGTTGTGGTCAGCTGGGAGTGCGGGAAAGGTGCTTCGCGGGGGTGGGGGGTGGGGCCGGAGGGGCCGGAGCGGTGCTGGAGGGGTGGTCAGAGGAAAGGAGGAGAGATGGAAAAGAAAAGGAAAAACAAGTGAGAAAAGGGAGAAAAGCAAAAGTGAAAGGGCGACAGAGAGAAAATACTTACTTGTGATGGCCACTAGTCCACCAGGGATGAGGCGCAGGGACGAGCCTGCGGGTGGAGGAGGGCCTCGAACTGAGAGTCAGGAGGCTCTCAGTTCATCCCAGGGAAAAAGCAGAGGCAGCAGCAGCAGCCAGAGGAGATGGGGAGGGCAGCAGAAGCTATTAACTGTTAACATTGAGTCCTGACATTTCACCATTTTAATCTATTTCTTGTGAGAGATTGGCCAGGGGCTCTTCAGGATTGGACCAAGCAACAAAGAAAACATCCTTTGTCAGAGTTACAATATAGTCTCTCTTGGTGTAAGAAGTCCCTTTTATATCATCCTCATGTCTAATGGCTTGTGCAAGGAGAGATTGAATGCACAAACAGAAGGGGAGAGGATCTTGTTCCACTTTCAACAACAGTGATTCAAAGTTGAACCAATCAAGACAAACCCTCACTTTATGGCTGTCATAGAGTGCTTAAGAAGTTAGAACCAAAGCTGCATCTTTGTAGGACTTCTGCTAGAAGGATCCACAAGGCCCAATCATACTCTTTTTCTGCATCTAAAGAAACACGACTCAAGGCAGCTCTTGGCCATTTAGCAATATCAATTAGGTCTAAAACCTGCAAACATTGTCATCCCCTGTCTTCCAATTACAAATCTAGACTGATCTAGATGTGTTACCTTAAGATGTTGTTCCTTGCATGCGGTTACAACTTTACAGTAAAATTTTGCATCAACATTCAACTAAGCTATTGATTTATATACCTCACATAGAGAGATGTTCTTAGCCAGCTTTGAAATAACTATGCCTCGCGGAATTTGAACTACGACAAAGTAATTTGAGTAATTTCAGTAATTCTCTTTCACTCCTTGACGTGGAATTACACATAATTACGAAATTACACACAATTACGAAATTACACCCACTCGTGTATTTGGGGGCAAGAATCCTACTGCAAAAGCACATTTAGAGAGTGTGAGTTGCTGCTCTTGCTCGCTATTCGTGTTCTCCTGCATTCAGTGCTCTTTCTTAGGGCAAAATGCATGGGGTCCATTTTGGACATGGGAAATAGTGCTAAATGCAGAATTAATCTTCTCACGTAATTCTGTGTAATCTCGCTGAATTCTTTGGTATTTTCGTTTGATTACACTACACTGAATTACGCAAGTTATGCCCACTCCTAGAAATAACAGCTATTAGGTGGTCTCCAATACAGAGTGTTGCCCTTTCCTTCAATATCCACAAATTTAATAACTCATGGCTTGTGGGCACAATGAAATGTAGCAGGACCAGGTAGGCACAATGAAAGTTTATAAAGACAAAGAAGGAATCAATTGGGCCAGCAGCTTTATTAACCTTCAGCCATTTAATTGCTCTATCAAGATTCTTCCTTTTCTTACTAGACAACTTGGCAATGCAAAGTCTTTTAGGTAAGGGTCGGTCAATAGGATGGGGGTTCCCCCGGGTTGGGAGGGTAGGGAGGGGAGGGTAGGGAGGGTAAGGGAGGGGGTCACAGTGGGGGCTAGAGGGGTGGGGGTTGCACCAAAGGTGGGTTGGTTGGGAGGAAGCTATAAAATGTCCTTATGCACCTTAGGTCACTTACACACATTTGTGTAGGGTTTTAGAGGGTCGGGGGAGGGGGCGTTTCAAATAATGTCTTGGAATGTTAATGGTTTAAGGGTGAAGGCTAGGGCAAGAAAAATTCTGTTGTTGCTCAGGGAATGTCCAGGGCATATAATAGTTTTGCAAGACATGCATCTAACCAAAGAGGAGATGTCTAGTTCATTCTCCAGTCACAATGGACCCAACACTATGTTTGTACGGATCATAATTTCAATACAAGGGGGCAGCGATTTTAGTTAAGTGGCAGGTAAATGTATCATTGATAGGAGCCAAAACGGATAAGTCAGGTAGATGGCTTATGGTTACCCTCCAGTTGGAAGGAAGAAAATTCACATTGGTAGGGTTTTATGGCCCTATCTGTGATGATATAGAACCTCTGCAGAGGGTTTTTGCGAATCTCTTGGATTGCATGGATCTGGTTATTATGGTTGGGGATTTTAATGTGGTCCTGGATAATAAGTTGGACAGATCAGCCAGTTCTAGGTCCGCGGATACACCAAAATCTCAACAATATCTTAAATTAATGATGAAAGAGTTTCAATTATGTGACTTATGGTGGGTAAGAGCAGGGAAGGACCGGGAATTCTCCTTTCACAATAGAAAGTACGGCCATGTGTCACAAATTGATTCTTTTTTAGTAGATACATCTGGGTGCGGTTTAGTAAAGGATATTATTTATTCTCCTGCACATTATTCTTATCATGCTGCAGTGATTTTAAGATGAATTGCCCTCTGGAGATGAGCGGGAGAAGGTGGACTCTTGATAGGACTCTACTGTTAGAAGAGGATATTATAGGCCGGCTTCAGAAGGATACCAAGGAGTTCTTCACAATTAATTACGGTTCGGGTCCTATAGGTGTAGTGTGGGATACTTATCAGGCAGTAATGAGGGGGAGGATTATAAGTATTGCTAGCTATAGAAGAAGGCAGTATAGGGATCAGTTGGAGGGTACTGAGAGGCAAATACGGTTGTGCGACTTAGATTTGAGAAGGGGGGTTATGAGGAGTCCTTGAATAAAAAGAGAAGGGATTGGCGGCAGCAGTTGGAGTCAGTTTTACAGGCTAAAATAGAGGAGAGATGGGAGGCAAACATGCAGACTCAGTTCGAGATTGGAGATAATATGGGGAAATTACTGGCCTGGAAAATTAGGAAAAATCAGGTCTGGGGCAATATAGATGAGTTTGTGGATAGTTATTCCGGGGTCAGATTGACATCCCCTGATGACATAAAGGAGGCCTTCCTAAAGTTTTTTGTGTCTCTATATAGGGAGGGTAGGGAAGTAGAGCCCAAGGCAGCTGAGAATTGGTTAGATATGGATGTCCTCCCCCATCTTACGCAGGTCAAGCAGTCATATTTAAGCAGACCTATTATGGATGTGGAAATGAGGACAATTCTTAAAAAGAGTAGTAAGGGGAGGGCGGCAGGACCGGATGGTATCCCGGCTGAATTCTATCAGTTATTGGGCGACTCTATAATCCCTCAGATGGTCCAACTATTTTCAGAGATTTTTGAGGAGGGTGTTCCACCACCAGTTTCAAGCTACTATTTCTCTTATTTTAAAACCAGGAAAATCTCCACTGAGGTGTGAATCATATAGACCTATATCTCTGTTGAACACTGACTATAAAATTTATGCTAAGGTTTTGGCAATAGGTTGAGTGGGGGTAATTAGTGAATTAATTCACCCAGATCAGAAAGGATTTATACGGAATAGGTTTATGTATGAGCAAACATTTAACCTAATTGGTGCTATTGACTTAGCCACTGCGTATCAAGAACCGTTAGCAGTTATAGCACTGGATGCTATGAAAGCATTTGATAGGATTACCTGAAACTACTTAAACTTAGTTCTTAAACGGAAGAACCTGGGTACTAAATTTTGTCGAGCAACTTGGTTGATTTACCAGGCACGACAGGCAAGGGTTTTGGTGAATGGGGGGCTTACAGATCTGTTTGAGATTACTAGAGGCACTAGACAGGGTTGTCTTCTTTCCCCTTTGTTGTTCGATCTGTATATAGAGCCCTTTGCAAGAAGGATCAGGCAAGATCCAAGAATTTCCCCCTTTAGCAGTAAAGGATGGGTGAAGAAAGTTGCTTTATTCACTGATGACCTCTTAGTTTACACTTCAAATTTATCTGACTCCTTTCCAGCAATATTGAGTTTGGCAGAGGGTTTTGGGAGGGTTTCAGGTTACCATATTAATCCGGATAAAACAGAAATAATGGTATGGAACCTGGAGGTCGATAATTGCCGCACGACAAAATCTATGAGATACTTAGGTTTGGTAATAGATCAGGAGGTGGAGTGAATTGCAGAGGTTAATGTCAGGTCTGTAGTAACAGAATGTAGTAAGTTAATGTTAAGATGGGCACACCTGCCTCTTACAGTGATTGGGAGGGTAAATTTGATTTAAAATGATGACCCTGCCTAAGTTGAATTTTCTTTTTAACTCTATTCCATTATTAATGGATAGTAGGCTCTGTCTACCTATGTCAACAAAAGGTTAATTTGTTTATTTGGGCACAAAAATGTTCTGGGATTGCATGGAAGAAACTGTGCAGAAGAAAGGAGAAAGGAGGCCTTACACTTCCCGATTTACAATATTATGCATGGGCATTCCATCTTAGGAATGTTAGAATGCCATTCTCTGATCCAGATCGCTCAGCGGTTGGAGAAATGCTTAACTGTATGGTAGCAACAGTAAAAGGTGCAGCTACATACTTTTTGTATACGTTTGGGGGTCCCAAGAAAGTGAGACTGAAGATATTGCAGGATGCAGCTAAAGTGTGGTATAGGGTACGGCAAGTGGCAAGAATTGAGTATTATAGTTTTTGGGCACCGGTCTGGGAGTCCCCGGGGACACCTCAATCTCTTACAGCTGTACTAGCTTTGACTCTCAAGAGAGCGGGGATCCAATACTAGGGGGAGTTAGTCGGCAGTGGTTTGTTATTATCTTGGCAAGATCTTATGGAACGGACGGGTGGAAATTTGTCAAGGTTGAAGTACATACAATTGAGGAGTTGGTCCCAGAAGGTTCCAGCTAGGTTGGGGGGAGAAAATCAGTTTGTAGATAATATAATAAACAATCAGGCGAATGTAGGGAAGGTCTCTAGTTGGTATTGGGCCCTGGATGAGGCGCAGCATGGAGAATTTAGCTTGCCGTACTCTCTTGGGGGGGAAAGTTATGCCTGCGGATCAAATATAAAGATGGTGGGGAGATTCAATGCGTATTGTATTTAAGGGAGTCAAATTAGCATCATTAATGAGAAACCATCTCTTTACTTTACATAGAGTCTTTGTTACACCAGCGAAGCTCTCGAAGATGAGAGGAGGGAACCCAGGGTTTATCGAGAGCATCAGACATTCACATGTTTTGGGACTGCCCATTGGTACAAAGTTTTGGGGTAAAAGTTTGTAAGGTTATCACGAATGTGGTGGAGCAACAGATCCTGCCAAGTCTCCCCTTAGTAATTTTTAGTGCTCCGAAAGAAGGTGAAGTTAAGAGTAGGGTGAAGAAGAGATTAATCTGTTATGCGATAATTTTGGCTAGGTGGGCAATATGTTGTAAGTGGACATCCTCTCCCCCCCTTCATATATGGATTGGTTTGGTGCACTTGATGGGATTTCTAGGTGGGAGGTAACAACTAAGGATCTAAATAGGGAAGGGAAGGTGGAGGTATGGTCATGATTATGGGTCAATGGTGTACAGCACAACACTGTTCAATAGGGTATCATTATTAATTTAAGTATTGTCCGATGATTAAAGGCTAGGTCAACTTAACTCTCAAATGGACTGGTGTTAAGACCAAGTGAGAGAGACCCGGGCCCCCCCGGAGTACGCATCTCTATATGTGAGTGAGGCCGTTTGCTCGTTTGGACAATATAGAGTTCATTCAATCAGGGGTGTACGAGGACAAAATAAAAAAAGATTTGGTGTCACCCAGAGGTACCTCCTCTGATGAGTAGGGCTAATATTAACACCTCCTGAAGGTCTCACTTTGTCATCCTCTCTTAACCTAGGTTCACCAATATCATCCTTAGTACCCTAACTTTCAATTTAGCTATAAGCAGTTTATTTGGATTGTTGTCTTTTTCATTAAAATGGTTTTTTAGACACAAAGAATGAAAAATCTGTATTGTCTGGCAAAATTGACTTCAGCTGTCCCCTAATGATTGTGAGTTTGTGGTGTCCGTTCTGAAGAAAAAGAGTTTAGGTACCGACTCTATCTCATCCAGCTAGGTTTCCGGCTTCCCCTGCTTTGCCATTCTTATCTGTATAATAAAGGTTTAAATGATTCTCTAATGTTTTGCTTTTGAAAGAAGCCCCATATCGACCGTTTCCTCTTTGACTAATTTGTCAATCAGCAGAAATGGTAAATTCATTTTACATTTTAGATCTTTGCTTCTTCATAACGAGAGCTAAATCATGTATCACTGTGGTATTATCTAATAAGGTTAAGGGCCTAACTCCACCATTTGGACCATAGGTCTTGAATTTCCATTTATAATAACACGGTCTATCCTAACGTATGACGCACAAACCTTACAATGCATCTCTCTCCATCAGTAAATTAGAGCAATTTCAGCTAGGATGCCTCTTTTAAGAGCTATACATATCTTTACAGAAACCCTCAAAATCAGGATGTATATTTTATGCCTCAATCAAGAATTTAAATCTCCTAAACACACAAGCTCTGCCAGGGAAAATATCTCAGGTAGCAATTATTTGAGAATATTTTATGTCCTCTTTTGGGCCATAGTCATACATATAATTAGGAAAATGCAACCTGCAGTGCCCTTCAGCCTTAAGAACCTTCCATCAGTGTCCCCTATCTGACCTTCCTCAATGAAGGGGATATTTGTTCATAGCATATCGATAACCCCCTCTCTCTTTCATTAACACATTAACAAAACTGAATCAGAAAGGCTCCAGAAGGCAAACTCTGCATATCCACTTAGAATGAGTATGTTTCATCAATAAGAACTATATCAGTACTTAGACTATCAGCATATGTTTTAAAGTGTGACTCTTTTATCCAGGGGATTAGGGCCCCTGGGTTTGAAAGTCACAATCCTTAGGTGAGAGCCTACGTGTATCTGTACTGTTGAGCTCATCCCTACCTGAAAACTGATTTATTACTCTGCCTTAAGCCACCTAATTCCCTCCAACAACCTCAATCGCCAAAAACACATCAATAAGAACAGATGCATTACTCTGACCATATCCATCAGAATCCACATCCAGAAGCCATCATAAGCCTTATCAACATCAACGGTTAAAGTTGAATAGGTGAGCAGATCTAACTCAAGATACCGGACACCGCGAAAACAAGACTCTTCTTTTATATTACTCCAAAAACACCTACTGTTCATTGCACTCTCTATCTGATGGAACATTTTCTCCATTTGTCTAGAGTCTTTGTGTTAGTTGTTCACTTTCTGAAATGAATTGGGCCCAGAAGTAGAGAAAGAACCACGTTTGGAATGACCTGAATCTTCTTCTTCACACTACAGATTCAGTAGCTTTTACTTTCCTAAGAAAAGAGAAGGCAACATAATAAGTCCATTTATATCTGATGTAATCAGTAAATACTGGCATATTGACTCCGTTTTTTTAAATATGGAGTATGAATGATGTGACATTCTGATAAATGTTAAGTACTTGTTCCTGCAGTGCGATGAAGTACAAAACCTGGGCCACGTTGCAGATCTTTTCTTTGACCTGAAACAAATGGAACTTTATTTCTGTATCTCCAGGATCTACCCCTTTCCTTTGTCTCCAAGGGCCCACTTTGTGATCTGCTTCTATAATTATCCCATGAACATGTACATTTGGTTCAGATGTGCATACCTGACGAACATAGCTTCCAAGCTCTGCACCAATCATACCCTCAGTAAGGTCATAAATATGTAATTTACCCCCAGCCAAATCCCTAAATCTTTGCACTTGTCAAGAGTGCTGGCAAAGACTTCCATAAGCTGTTCAAATATGTATTTATTGTGTAATATGCTTACACTTCCTCTTTGTTATCATCTACTCTTTGACCTACGGACTCAAAGAATGTTGTTGCTTCTAATGCAATAACATTTTATGGTTGCAGATTAGAAGAAGAAATATCACACATTGCGTCAAAAGATGTAGATTTGCTCTTTATGGTAATGTGAAAGTGCTCCAAGATAAAGAACAATAAAGAAAAAACTCAGCCTTTTTAACACAATGGTAAAGAAGAATTTCGGGGGGTTAAGAAGGAACATAGGAGGACAGGTGTATGAAAAAACAAACACAAAACACAAGATATGTGTCTGTTCTCTTCTTTTGCTGATCGAGGGGTATCAACATAATTTGGAGAATAAACATAAAACCCTAATGCAGACCAAGAGTCCGGGATCACTGGGTCCATGGGCGCATGCTCTAATTTTCTAGCTTTCAGAAAGTTTCGGTCTGCTCTTGGCTGAGAAAAGCAAAAGAAATACTTCTTTTGTGGGGCACTCGAAGTTGTGCTGGGAACCATATCAATCCTTAGGGTGGATGGCCAACATTTCCTTTCTAACTACTTGTTTTTCTAGTCTATTTTCAGTGTAGCACAAATGATCCCTGGAAAGAACAGGATTTTACACCCTTTAAATGTTAATTCCTTAGATTTGACTGCAGTGTTAATCACAATGTTACCCATGCAAGGTTCCCCCAACCTATATTATGACAGTCCCAGCACGAACCCTCTTCATATCTGTAACTCTAGTTGATCATCTCATCACCCTGCATACTTTCAAAGTGCTTTTGGCAAACCGTCAAGACGCGCACCCTCAAAATTTGTGACAAAAGAGCTTCCAGGTGTCCACACTGTCACACAGGATGTCACACCTAATAATCCAACATTAGCATCCCTATAAGGGTTAACGAGGTGCTTGACCCTACACTCCAACCTAACCACATAAGTAAATGCAACATTTAGAAAATCCTTAAAGGAATGGGTGGTCTCCCCCTGTGACCCTACCTTGGTTTCCAACTCTGGATTTGAAATTCCATTTCATGGACGTTTTCTCAGTCTGGGTCACTGTTGCTTTCATATCTTTAAACATCTCCTTCACGGAGGAGACATTTCTATTAACAGTCAATGCTCTGGATTTAATTCCTCTATGAAGTCGCAGAGGAGGGATTCCCCCTAAGTTAAGGTAGAGAAACAGGGGACCACATTGTTGTCCGCATCCGATGTATAATGTTCAAAAAGTACTTTTGTCTAGTGCCCTCTTTGGGGGCATGATGCAGGAAGTAACCACTATATACACTTGTTATTAGACCCAAGATTACCAGTCATGCTTCTTCCTCATCTTAGTCATTCAGCGGATTCTTGGCCATGATCATCTTGCAGGGAAACTGAGGTCATCAAGCGCTCGAGCCCCTTCACACTGCCAAATACTCCCAGTGCTTTTTGTTGCCATTCTGGGGCTGCTGATGGAGGAAAAGTTTAGACGGTGCCAGTATCAGGAAATACAGTTGGGAAGCTACATAGATCTCCAGCCTCAATACCATACTAAAAGCCAGCAGTCTTTAGGGTATAGAGAAGCTAGGGAGGCCACTGTCACAATGTCCAGCAATCTTGGTTCACCGAGTGAGCTTGTGGAGTGGCGCAGCCAATTCCTCCCAATCTCTGCATCACTCCAGCTGATGGGGCAGTTCAAACTCATATCACCCAAAGCAGCACTTTCCCCACTTCAAATGCCCTAGTCCTAACCAGCAACTCAGCTGTCCTCTGCAAGAGCAGATGGCTCAGAACAAGAGCAGCACCAGAGCTCCACGCAAGCACATGCATCTTGGAATGTGGCAATCACTGACTTCCCACATGCCTGTTTTGAGGGACTGCAGACAGCCAATTAGGTCTTCTTTCGTAATGGGGTTCTTGAAGCTCTAAGGCCTCCTTCCAATGGAGCTGACAAATACATGTCGGGTGCACCAACACCACTGCTTTCAAATCTGGCCTGTAGTAAGTTGCTTTGGCCCCATCTTGCCTCACCAAAGCCTCAAAGGAGTGGCTCTATGCTGCTTTATATTTGAATGGCAACGCTTACAGTTAATACCCTTTCTCACCTTCGTACTAGAATCAGTGAACAGGTACACCATCTTACAAATAACTCTTGACCCACCCTAAGGTGTAAGGTGTTCCTCCTCACCGCAAGCACTCACCAGAAAGATTTGAGAGTAGTCTCTGGTGGTCATTATTTGTGGCTCACAAGGGTGGTGCAAGGGTTCGACTAGCTCTCACAAGCGAGTTGGTGAACCGGGTAGCACCAGGGGGTAAAAATGCATGCAATCATAACTCCACTGGCCCTCCACTAGCTGAGCTTTGACTATTCAGAAGAAAGTTGGGCTCCACTCGGGTTACAGTTAAGTGTTTTTTTCAGGTAGTAGAATGCACAAACTAATGTCCGACCTAAGAGCTAAGCATGAAAGACTGAGGACGTGCACAAAATTGTTGCACGGTCAAAATCGCACTACAGTAATACATATTGGAAGCAGATTTTATCTCAGAGGATTCTGCTTTCTCGACCTCACACATACATTTTGATTGACTGCAGGAATATTAATTCAATGTGGCTGCTGCGTGACATTGTCTTACCCTGAAGCGTTCAGATAATGGCCATCAGAGGACAAAGAATTCCCACCCAGGCCTTCTGCTCCTTCCCATTATCTTAATGAAAAGTATTACCTATTTTTAGAGCTGAAACTTTACTAATGCATGTTTAAAAGAACTCAGAGGGAGAAAGTGTAATGTTTTTATTTGACTTACATATGGGTCTACTCATTTTGAATCAGCCGGTTACCACTTTGATGCATCCTGAATTTTTTTTTTAATCTGTAATGAGCAACCACACAACCCACGCCGATTATATTTTGGTCACGCCCATGCCCATGTCTGGTCCTTCTACCATTATCCTGATCGATTTTGAAATTGCCTTTGACTGCAAAAACCTGGATTACATATTCATGACCATCCAATGATTGTACCTCAGTGCCTGCCTTTTAGCAAACGCCAGGCTCCTATACTCTAACCCTCAAGCCCAAGTATTGGTGAATTGTGTTTTGTCAGATCCTTTTCACACAGAGTAGGAAAACAGGCAAGGGTGCTCACACTAGCCTCTTGCTCTTTGATTTTGCTGTCAGGCCACTTGCTGTCTGGATTTGGTGAGATGCTTTTTTTCAATATCTGGATTAGGTGAAATGGCCCGGATAAAGAGTTACTCCCTACGTGGTGGATCTGCTCTCATTCGTACAGTATCATCGATGGACTGGCCAGTCCCTCATTGAAATCAAAAATATATGTGGGAAAGCCTCAGAACTATTGCTAAATTGCTACAAACCGCTGATATATCCTGTGCAGGGCAGACACAACTAGGTCAACTGGGGTGTCCAGACTATCGGTGACTAGTGATAGTTTTAAGTAGCTAGGGATCTAAGTGACACATGACCTGCAATGATGCTGGTACCTTAACGTATTACCCTGCTAGCCACTTTGCATACAGAACTCATGGGCTGGAAGTCATGTTCAATGTCCATTCTACATTGTTGGCTGTCCTCAATATTTTTGTGCTCTCCATCTCCTCCATGCCCCTTTTGCATGCCGTTACTTTTTAAGAAAGTATGTGAATATCCCTAGGCCTTCCTTGGTCAAAAGTTCACCTGTATTAATGGGAGTCACAACTTGCTGTAGGTACGTTTGTTTAGAACTAGCAAGTTTTGTTGAAATAAACTTATGGTCTGTTATCCTGAAATCTTGTTGCACAGCTGTACAAAGCAGTAACTGCAAAGAGGTGGAAGGAGGTTGTCAGCACTGGGATATATTAGCTCAAGTAGCATCCGAGAAGGACAGTAAGTCCTTCTGAACTGCCGTAAGTGCCATGAGAAAAATAAATCACACTGTGAGCCTGATTACGACCTTGGCGAATGGGATACTCCGTCACAAATGTGACGGATATCCCGCCTGCCGTTTTACAAGTTCCATAGGATACAATGGAACTTGTAATACAGTGGGCGAGATATCCGTCACGTTTGTGACGGAGTAACCCATCCGCCAACACTGTAATCAGGCCCTGTGACCCTGTGACTCCGACTGGCTGCCGTATTACCAGTGAGGTATGGGAGGCTCACTTTTCCAAAATATATTCTGCCACAGTATTGACTACTCAGCCTAGCATAAACGTTATTAACTATCAGGGCTTCAGGACAAGTGAAGTTCCAACAGAGCATCAGTGAGAAGGCTCCTCGTCCATATGGAGTTCCTACTGATTTGACAAAGTGTAAGATCGAAGTCAAAAATGTCTTCATCAATCTTGCACACTCCCTGGTACTGAGTTCTTGGACTGCATTAAACTATTGTCCCAATATTTTAAAAAGGCAACCGTTCACAGACCAGTTTCTATCGTCCATTTTCATTCATTGACACATCAGTCAAATACTTGGTAGAGTTTTTATGATAGGATCAAGGAGAGGGTGGCAGAAAAGGCAATCTTACATACTTTGCAGTACAGATTTAGAAATCGTGTAGGCACAATTATGAAATGCCTGAACTTAAATTTCATCACCGGCAAGTACACAATAGCTAAGCAAACACAATTGCATCTTGCATTTATGGATTTGGCTTCGGCATTCGACTGAATGAATCATTCAAAGCTTTGGCAACTTCTTCTTTCTAAGGAGCTGGATGAAGCTCTTGTACATTTCCTAGCCTATTGGCATGCAAACATGAAAGCCAGAATAAAGTTTGGCTCTATGGTGAAGACTTGGGGGAACACAACAGCAAAACAAGTGTTATTGCCCCTTGTCTTTCTCTACATTTTTTCTTTCCAAATGTAAGACATTGTGTAAAAAAGAAGTCTATTTGTGAAATGCCCTGTAAATCACATGCTAGTATGGGCACACCGGAATTCAGAGATGTGCAAATGTCCACTGCTTCTCCACACCTTATCTTGTGCTCATTTTGGAAATACAAAGATTTTCTTGATACCTATTCTTCACTCTTTATATTTCAGCAAATGAATTGCTGTATACCCAGTACAGAATGAAAACCCATTGCAAGTTGCAGGTAATTTACTGGCTCTGAGCACCTAGGGTTCTTGATGAACCTACAAGCCCTATATATCCCCGCAACCAGAAGAGTCCGGCAGACGTAACGGTATATTGCTTTAAAAAATCTGACATTGCAGGAAAACGTTACAGAGTAAAACGTTGTGAAAAATGGCTGTTTTTTTACCTCAATTTCAATATTTGTTTATTTCAGCTGTTATTTTCTGTAGGAAACCCTTGTAGGATCTACACAAATTACCCCTTGCTGAATTCAGAATTTTGTCTACTTTTCAGAAATGTTTAGCTGTCTGGGATCCAGCATTGGTTTCATACCCATTTCTGTCACTAACTGGAAGGAGGCTGAAAGCACACAAAAATAGTAAAAATGAGGTATGTCCCAGTACAATGCCAAAATTGTGTTGAAAAAATTGGGTTTTCTGATTCAAGTCTGTCTGTTCCAGAAAGCTAGGGAGCTGGTGATTTGAGCACTGCAACCCCTTTGTTGATGCCATTTTCAGGGAAAAACCACAAGCCTTCTTCTGCATCCCTTTTTACCCATTTAAAAAAAATATATATATTTTCACGGTACTTTGGCTAATTACTTGGTCTCCTTCAGGGGAACCCACAAAGTCTGCGTACCTCTAGAATCCCTAGGATGTTGGAAAAAAGGACGCAAATTTGGCATGGGTAGGTTATGTGGACAAAAAGTTATGAGGGCCTAGGTGCAAACTGCCCCAAATAGCCAAAAAAAAAGGCCTGGCACCTAAGGGGAAAAGGCCTGCCCGCGAAGGGGTTAAATTTGGGAAATCTTTTAAGGTTTTCTTTCTCCCATTTGGCAATTTACCCTTTTGTTCCATTACGTTTATCTTGTCTTGAATACAACATTCAAACTCAGGAACTAACATCTTTGGCAGTGCAGGATGAGGTGCACTTTACACTATCAATTTTCTAAAATACTATTTTCTATGGGAGGTCCAATATAATCGTCCACATTATATTTGGCTGTCATCATGACCCATTCCAATGCCTAGAGTGTCATCTGGGATCCTCTGAAGTGGAAAAGCTACACTAACTTTCAACTCTACATGATCAATATGAGTTTAATCTAAAATATGAACTTCAGTAAATAAGTTAAATATCTCACAAGTGGAAATTAAATAATCATATATGGAACTCCTGTGGTTTCCTTTACAGGTCATATGAGTAGGTATATTAGGTTCCAATTGACTGTAAATTAGCATGTCACCACTTTCCCTTAGATTTTCAAGTAATAGGCCTCCAAGTTTGTCTGTCCTACTATTATAAGAGACAAATGTTTCAGGAATGTTTCAGGTATCTTATAATTCTATTTTCTAAATATTTGTAGAGCTAAATTAGAGATTTTGCATTAAAATAACCTACAATTAATACCCACCGAACTTGCTCCTTTTCATTTATGTTATTTACGGACTCAAACATAGAAATTAATAGAGTAATATTTTTGTTCTGGAGGAAAATAAACATTGAGCAGTATGAAGGGGATAATTCTTGGCATTTATAGCTTCTAAAATAATCAATCCTAATACACTGTACGACATTACAGGAGTGGGGAATAGAGTCATAATTCCAAGCATATTGCTTATCTCCACTCGTGTGTCCTCTTTCATAACACTTCGCAGAAGTATTATTAACATAACAAAATAATGTTAAGTTATCAAGTTTCCGGTTTCTTTGATGCAGATAATAGTTGCACTTAGATTTGTTAAGGAACTAATTTTTCAGTATAAAGCCCTACCAGATTTCATGAGAGGGCAGAACATGTGTGGCTAAATTATTGATCTGATTTTGTGAAATATTTTATTTGCATTCAGAGTTCCAGCCAGTAAGACCAAGATTCCTCTTTACTATTATTATTAGACTTAAAGATCTGGCTGCTGAAGAACATGAACTGTTCTACCTTTAGAACTGACTTGCACCACTACTGACTGCACATCGTTCTGTGTGAATGTATAGAATGTATCAGAACATAAATTGTACCTAGAGGAAGATTTAAGTTATTTTATCAGAAATATAATTTGATACAAATAATTTGGCATCCCCGCTGAGTTTCCGAGGTCCAATGACTGCTTGGTATCTTTCTTAGGTACTAGAGGTTGAGGTAAGTCTACGTCAAAGGACTTCAAACCTTTTTGCTCTGAGCCCTCCTATGCAAAATATTTTAAAGTTGACCCCTCACCAAAATGTTATGGCAAGAATAGGGAGAGCAGGAGGGCCAGAGCTGAGCTTTGGGGTGGCACTTAGGAGATCATTTCAGGGGTATTTATCTGTAGCTCACAATCCACACTATATGTGAGACTTAAGAAAGTGCAAATATATCACACAAAAAACAGAAATTGACCAAAAACACTGAACCCCATAATTGAGATGTTGTGAGCCTGGGTCCCATTGCAAATGTACCTGCTGCACTAAAGGCCCTTAAAAGAATTTGCCCCATTAACTCTACACCTTCCTCAAAGCATCTCTCAGAGGAAGGTGTCTCTATCATTTGCAAACTAAAACAAGCATTGGTAAAGCCAATAGGTTTGCCTTTGTTTTTTCTTTTGCATTCTATTTTACCAACTGGATTATACATATTAGAAAAAGGTTATTATTATGTTTTACATTTGATAAACTGTTAATAGATGTTTATATTGTCATGTATGTTAAATTAATATCCCAGGGTTCTAAACCCAGAATTTGTCCCTAATTTAATATGGCATTGTATTAGAGTATAGTAATGTGTAGGTAGTTAAGTGCCACCCACAGCACCTGCTGCACAATTCAAATCATGCCCCTTTTAACTACAAAGTAACGACAATTGTGACTGCCTTTTTTGTAGTAAAATACAGCATGATTAGGTGTTTAGAGAATTTTTGACACCTTGTGGCACTGGTGCCACTGCACCTGCTGCACCATTAAACTCATGACCATAGTGCCTGCAAGATAACTGCACTTGTGACTGTTTAGAAGTAAAATGTAGTAATAAGTTGTGTTTAGTGGGGGTTCCTAGAGCCTTTGGGCACGGTGCCACTGCACCTGATAAACCATTTAAATCATGATCCTAATGTCTGCAAGGTAACTGCACTTGTGACTGCCTGTTTAGTATAGTATAATATAGCAATTTCTGGCGTTTAGAGGAGTTCTGACAACTTTTGGCCCTGGTGCCGCAGCCCCTGCTGCACCATTCAACTCATGACCCTAGTGTCTTCAAGATAATTGCACTTGTGAGTGCCTGTTAATAAGTCACTGAGAGAATAATTCAAAATAAAACGTCGCCCAATTATACAAATGACTTTCCTTTAAAAATGAGTGAGTGGTAATTTAAGAAACAAACACAAATAATTTTAATATTTGCAACTGTCATTCATCAGAAATGTAATTATTAAGTCATGGAAAAAACAACAAAATGAGCCCACTTGCTGCTGGCTTTAAATCCGCACTCAATGCTCCATTGCAAGATGGCCAGCATATTTACACACATTTCAAAGCAAGCTGACTTGCGTTCAGTTCATCTTTTTGTGTACAAACACTAACAAGTAACCAATCACCAAAAAACGGAATGTGTACTTCGTCCATGAGAAGGCAAAAAGAGGACAGGAGAGCAGGAAGTGACGTGATAGCCAATAAAACGCAAGTAAAGTCAAGCGCGGTTGGAGAAACATTTGAATGAACAAATGGGAAGTTCAAGTAAGTAAGGGGTGAAGTAGGGACGGGTTCTAAGTCCCTTTAAATATTATTTCTTTAGTAACATAAGACTTTGCAGGCGAAACCAAAAGATGTCCATACCTTCATATAGCGCCGCTTCATCAGGGCCATCTCCTTGATGCTATTCAAGGATCTCACTACTTTCCTCTTTTTCCTGGACCGTTACTCAGAGACCCAAGGGACATAGACGATCTGACTGTTGTGTCTGAACATAGCCCTGCCGGCCTCCTCCCTGTCAACCTGTCAACTCACCTTCAAGGACAGCTGCATGTAAACAGAGGTCACAGTTGACAGACAGTATGTATGTGGCCTAATTGCTCATGCTCTTTTAATTTTACAAAAGCAGTTCCCCTGCTTTTCGTTAAAAAATAATCACCCCTGATCAGTTATTGTCGCCCTTGAAGTAAACTAAAGGGAGGGCTGGGGTGGAGGGAGGGGCTTACTGTTGTGAAGCTCAGGAATGGAGAGCGAGAGAAGGAAGAAGCAGGCGTTATTACCAGGGTGCTTTCTAACTGCAAGAACGCAAATGCATTTAATTGGTTAATCACCAAATGGAAAGGCTGCTTGTGAGCCAGAAAAGCCTTTCATTGATATAATAGCTTGAAGTTTCATGGTGATGAGTTATTCTTTTTGATACTTAATGTCAGGGTGTTTCAAGCAGAGTTCTAGAAAGTCACCTTTAATAGACACTTATACAAATGTTTGCACTAGGTATAGTTCACCTATTACTAAAATATAAATGTTGAAAGCACTTCTTTAGTCTTAAAACAGCAAATCATTTTTCGACTGCCTACCTTATACTGTGTATATTATGAGATTGTCCACATATTTTTTTTAAATCACTTAAAGGACTGCATGCAAATGAAGACAGTCGGGAAACGTGCCATGTGGCGCTTCCAGGCCATCTCCATTTACAAGTTCCTGTTGAGCCATTTGCACCCCCATAGGGATGCACTTTCGGAGCCCCAGGTGGGGGTGCACCCCACAGTTTAAAGGACTCTGGATGGGAATGAGGCTAGGGGACTTTTGCTGGATATACTTGCTAAAAAAGAATTAATGAATGCAGGAAGATGATCAACGTTGGCAGCTCCTAATATCCTATGCCATTTGTACACTTGCTTCCACAGAGTTCTATGGCAATCCTTGGGGTGCCATTTTTACCTCCTCCTCAATAGGCACCTTGGCAGGCACACTCAATGCAGTTTTCCATTTTGGAGTGAAGTCAATCCTTATGCGGACAAGTGCCCCATATAAAGAGGGTAACATGCTGCCTTCTGTCATCATATGCACACACACATTTTCTCCTTACAAACACCAAAGATGCATGGTCCCTCCCTGGCTTGTACCCTCGCTGAGACCACCCAGCATAGATTGAGACGGTGTGTCCCGGCTTAGGAGCTCCCGTCATGCTCCGCGGCTGAGTCATCGGTCGACACATAGAGAGAAGCCACGATTGAGAGGAACGAACACGCTGTGCGAGCTGAGTGCAGGTTGGCGAAAACAGCTCAGAGGAGGCAGCCTGGAACCCGTGGGGGACCAGTGTTGAGACCACGACCCGCCCCGAGTGCAGAGCTCAAAGAATATCACGCATCGGACGAAGGTACAGAGCACAGAGGGGGCAGGATAAGTGAGGAGAGAGGCGGAAGCGGCCTCGGCAGGAGCACTCTCGGGACCGCAGGAGGAGTCGAACCCTCCCAGTTAGGATGAGCGGCGAGAGAGAGGTACAACCACGTGGGTACCTCCCCTTGCCCGCCTCCTCCAAAATAACCAAGGTAATCAAAATAAACAAAAGAGGATATGAAAGAGAGGGGATGACGGTGCGAGGCACAGGCAAGACAGGTTAAGTGAGGGGAGGGGTGGTCTTCGGCAGGAGTGCCCCTAAGGGCCACAAGAGATAAACAGTAACCCCGCCCCGCCTCCAAAACAACAAAATTAAAATCTGCAATTACGGTGAAGAATACCTCCCCTAGCTCTGGGGACGCTAGGTCTCCCTGTTAGGCTGTTGGAGCACGGTGGGGAGTCACGGAAGCGGCCGGTGTAACCACAGGTGCGGCTTGTTGCCCCCAGGTGTCTCGGACTAATCAGAAGGAGGTTCTTAACTACTGGGAGCTATCGCCTGCCAGCAATGCGGCGTTCTCTCCGAGACCTACAGAATAAGGGCAGCTCGTCACTAAAAACTCTCAGGTCAGCGTGGTGTATAAGAAGTAAACGTCCTATACTCTCGTATAAGATGGCAAACATTGAGTTCAGCACGAGTACAAGCGGACCTCAACAGATGGTGGTCAATCTCTCTAGATCTCGCCTGGTCTTGGTCCCTAGTTCGATCGACCCAGCTCAGTCAAACCCCTGTTATAATGTTGCATTAGAAAAGGGGTCCATTGGGACAGCGGACGAAGAGCAAGAGATGCAAGACAATCCTGATAATTTAGATTTAAGTAATCTGCTAAAACCAGGAACAAGCCGAGTATTGGACAGTCTCCAGAAGGGTGGGTTAAGCAGCTATACCCACTATTCAGTGGCTGGGTTGGCAGGGGACCAAAGGAGACCTTTACAGGACCCCAGCTCTCCAGCCATACTTCAGTCCCTGCAGAAGATAGCCTCTCTCCTTCCGCCCAGCACAGCTCAGGTGTACGTAGCGTTAGGGAGGCAAGTGCCACTAGCCCCTCCATGAGTTCCGACAGCCACGTGGAAACCAGGACCAGAGAGCAGGGGCAGGACAGACAACAGGCAGAATTACAGCTGTAGGTGGAGCGAGTTAAAAGAGGAGGCTGCATTCATTCGGAACCCCTGATTCTTCAAATATAAAACGAGCTGAAGTCCTTGAAAATTTCACAAATGGAAGCAAATCACAAAACAGAGGCACAGCTAAACTTGATAAATGCTAACATCCAGCAACTTAATTCTCGTATCATGGAGGTAGAACAGCGAGTCTCAGATTTGGAAGATGGTCGAGTGCACCTGGCGCCAGCAATCTCCTAATGTCAAGCGGATCTGCTGGAATTGCAGATCCAGATGGATGACGCGGAGAACCGTTCACATAAATCTAATTTAAGATTCACGGGGTGCTGGAAGGGCGCGAGAATGGGCAGACTAACATAGAACTGATTACAAACCTTATTAAACAACATGTAGTCCCGAAACTAGCAGACAGCCACCAGGATCTCTCCATTATGCGAGCTCATTGCGTACTGGCAGTGCAACCACTTAATGCTAAATGCCCTCAAACAATACTGGTGAACTTTGGTGATTTTTGTATCAAAGAACCCATTTTACATCAGGCGATTAAGATCAAAGTACACAAAATCCCTGGCGATTACAACTTAAAACATTTTTCAGACATGTCAGCTGCTGCTGCATGAAGGAGGAGGGAATTGAAAGAAATTATTCTGGCATTTAAAAAAGCAGGCGCTCCGGCTGGGCTCGTCCAACAATTAAAGCTAAACGTTTTTAGAAGGGGGGGTTTGAGGTGGGAAATGGGAAGGAGGCTCCGCTCAGAATAAGAATATCTAATTTGGGACACATAGATGTAGTATGAGAGTTGTGCAAGATGGAACACATATCACAGGGCACAAGGCTCGGTTGTCGCAACAGATGGCTATTAAGGGAGTTATAGAGTTTATAAAACAGAGCATACCAAAGTGTGGGTTCAATCAGTGGGTAATTTGTTCAGATGCTAAAATGATCCCATGGCAGGGTTAAACGCCTCCTTGAGAATTGTTTCTTGGAATGTTAATCGGCTAAACAATAGGAGAAAAGGTCTGATTTTTATTGAAGATACACAATCCTATATGTGAACTATTTTACCCCACTTTCTCAGTTTGTAATAAGGTCTGGGGCCCAGCTTAATCCAGAGACAGTCAGGAAGTGGGATAATGCAGGTTTCAGGAAAATTGGAGACTTCCTGGTTGGTAATAGATGGGCAATATGTTTGAATATAGGGGCCACAGTGCGGAACAACTTTTTGCTGCTGGGGTCTTATAGGCACCTGCTCCATAGTTTTGAGGATTCAGATATAGATCAGATTCTAAATACCCAGGAGATAGTGGAAGAATTGATAGGTCCTGGGGGGAACAGGCACATGGGGGAATGGCGAAGTTTACTTGGGATCGGAGAAGTTCTAATCTTTGGGTTAAAGCCTCTAGGAAATGGGAGAAGGACGAAAATTTTATACTATCCAAGGACAGCTGGGAGACAGTGAATCGATTAAATTTTGAGGCACTAAAAGGAGATAACTGGCATTGGATGCTATATTTTGCTAAATGGGTACTCTACCTTACCCCGCAAGCTCGGCTGTGGATTAACCCTGGCCACCCAGTGTGCTGTTTCCGTTGTCATACAGATGGTACAGTTAATTGGACGCACGTGATTGGGACTTACTAATTTGTCAAATAATTTTGGGGGAAGATCGTCAGGTTTTTTAATACGATTTTGCAGATCAAAATAGTCCCTAGCATCTGGCTTCTAATCTTGGGCTATGACCCAGAGGTACAACTTTCTCCTAGACGGGTAAAGCTCATTTTTATTGCCACAGCGGTTCCTCAATCTCTTTTATTGAAGAATTGGTACTTGACACAGATTACAGCTGCAGAAGAATGGCAAAACAAAATGGCTCTGGTGAGAATGCAGGAGTGGAAGTACGCCATGAGAACTTGTGGGCTTAAGAAGTTTGGTCAAACTTGGGGTAGCTTCTTTAAGACACAGGATACCAAGGATGTGTAGGTAAATTGAGATGAGCCACTGAAGTCTAAGATGTCGACACAGTGGTAAGGATGTAGGCGAACGCGATGTAACTGCTTCATGCGCCAGTAGTATAAGTACGTTACTGTGAAAGCATGTGTTTTGAGTGGTCTATGTTGTATTGGGTTGGATGTCTAAATAAAAATTAAAAAAAATAAAATTAAAAAAAGAGACTGTGTACCATTTATTTATTTAAAGAAATTGTTGTGTATGTTCACCAATGTCACAAATATAAGGATCGTAATGACAGACAGAGAAAGAGACATATTCAGGGCCAGGGTTAGGAACTTCACACTGCCTTTGTATATATGAATAAATCTCTTCATTTCCCCCTACTCACAAAGGAATCATTAATGCTAACACAAAGCTTTAGATAGTCAATGTGCCAGCTGGGAAGTTTGGAAAATCATAGAATGAGAGCTGGATTAATTTTTTAATTGGCAAATACCTCCTTTTTGATATTCAAGTTCAACAAACCCACCATAATTCCAGGAATACATGTTTTCATTATTTTCCCACTGTCTCCACAGTTCCAGTAACTTGTCTTTCTAATAATACTTAATGCAAATGTTTTGTTGCCCCGTAATGCATCTCAGCAACAAATGTTCCCTTAACAAGAGTACTTTTATAGGTTTCGCCACAATGTCACTGTACAGCAGAGAACTGAATTAAAAACCAATCAAGGAAGGGAAAATGAGCCAACTGCATGTTTCTAGGGGTACTGCATAAGCTATGACTATGCAAAGAAAAAAGTGTATTCTGTCTCTTGCACAGTAAGGAGTTCCTGTGCACCAGTGCCTGCACTGCCTCTCCTTGCCCGTGGAGATGCTGTGGTGGTGGGAAGATGATCCATCCGGCAGTGCCTCTGTGGTTCCTGCCTACCCCAACTATCCAGAACACCTAA
This sequence comes from Pleurodeles waltl, assembly GCF_031143425.1. Taxonomy (NCBI): domain Eukaryota; kingdom Metazoa; phylum Chordata; class Amphibia; order Caudata; family Salamandridae; genus Pleurodeles; species Pleurodeles waltl. The sequence goes on along the minus strand of NC_090449.1, from coordinate 243,351,611 downwards.
AGGATGATGACACTGCCCTCTCTCTTTCTGTTTAGTTCACATTTCCCACCCCCTGTTCCCAACAACAAGCCCAACAACCCCACTTGGTTACCTTCCCAACACCCTGCCTCACTGCTGTTAGATTCTTAGGAATTCAAGAGGCATTCGCTCCCCCTCTCTGCTTCACATTTCTGGTCCATTCACTTCTCCCCAACAAGCATGTATTCTCTTTCGGCCCTAACTACTTGGTATCCCAACGAACTACGCTAGGCATGCATACCTGCTATCCACATTCCATACCCTTTACTTCCCCTCTGTCCAGGCTGCCAGGGACACTCATTCTCCCCTTCCTGGAAGTGCGATCTTGAACTGTGTGAGGTATTGGGGGAAAAGAGACAGGCCAAAGGAGCAGCACACTTTGGGAAGGAAGCTAATAAAAAAAAATGTCTGCATTGTGTGCGCGCAAAAGTATGTGTGTGTTTTTCTGGCTATGCAAGTGTGTGTGTGTGTGTGCATGTCTGTATGTATGAGTGTGAGTCTGCATGAGTACGTCAGTAGGCTTGAGTATACATGCGTGAGGAGCGAGTGTTTTACCCACTGCCCATGCCATTGAAAATGCGACATATTGGTGGTGATTGCTGAGAACATGCTGGTACTGGCACAAAGATGGCACCTCTCTGCATATTGTGGGCAGCCATAGTATGAGGATGCCAATGCACAAATATAAACCATTTTCTACACATTACAGTTAAGATTGGGTAAGAGAAGAGCTGAATAAGTGCAACAGAACATATGTAGCGGATATGTTCGAGAAAATGCAAGGCTAACTTCTCCATAGCACGACAAGCGTTTTTGCTATTGTCTGGGTTTTGTGGCGAGTATTGGACAAGACAAAACCTACTGCGTTTGTAAATGCTTTTTAAACTTAATATGTGGTTTGTTTTTTGATGAAAATTACACTTAAGAGATATTTCAAGGCAATCTCTGTGTTAACTTATAGGAGAGATAGGCTCTGCAAAAGTGAAGACCCAAATTAGCAGTATTTCAATATCAGGACATGTAAAACACAGCAGTATATGTCCTACCCTTGAAATACACTGCACCCTGCCTATGGGCCTGCCTTCAGCCTAACCTTAGGAGTGACTTACATGTAGTAAAAGGAAAGGTTTGGGCCTTGAAAGTGGGTGCACTTGCGAGGTTGATCTGGCAGTAAAAACCACACACACACAGACACTGCAGTGGCAGGTCTGAGACATGTTTACGTGGCTACTCATGGGAGTGGCCTAATCAGTGCCGCAGGCTCACTGGTAGCATTTAATTTACAGGACCTGGGCACACCTAGTGCACTTTACTAGGGGCTTATTGGTAGACCAATAATGAAATCATTGGTAAACCAACCATCAATACCATCATACCAGACAGAGAGCACTTGCACTTTAGCACTGGTCTGTAGTGGTAAAGTGCCAAGAGTCCTAAAGTCAACAAAACAGGTCAGAAAAAATAGGAGGAAGAGGGCTAAATGTTTGGGGAAGACCCTGCAAAGAGGGCCAGGTCCAACAACAACAGTTAAATTCACTGATGCTCCTGTAGAAGCAAAGGTGGAAAAGAGGACGGAAGAGAGGCAAAAGTCTTTCATAGTCGTTGTCTCCTTCCCAGAGCACAACTCACCTGAGTGTGCCATTTATGGAATTAGCATCCATACTCAATTAACTAAAGGTGCATTGAAATTAGGGCCATATGTACGAATACATTTTCCCATAGACAAAAAATGGGTAAAACCCTTTGCTACATCTGGCCCTAAGTGTCTAAAATGTCAATTCAGGTAAGAGTTTAAGCCTTCCAGAGACTATACAACTGATTTTGAATAGAAGTATATTTTTCCCCTTAAACTCTCAGTCGAGGATGGACAACTTTCCCTTATCACTTTGCAGGACACAAGGGTGCACATGGAGACCTTTTGCATGGGCAGATACATTAGAAAAGGTATGTTGGAGAGCAGGGATTATGAGTCTACCCCACACCTTATTGAGGGTGTGGGGCAGAAATAGATGCAACACAGGTCGGGTGCTATTTAAAAAACACCCTGTGACAGGACCATTAACAGGGTGAGCTCTTCACTGAGTTGGGCTGATCTGATCACTATTGTTAGAAATTGGGTCATTGGTTGGCAGTCAGGTTACCCCCTGTCCAAGCAAGAACCCTCACTCTAGTCAGGGTAAAAGAGAATCACCCTCAGCTAACCCCCGCTCACCCCACTTGGTAGCTTGGCATGAGCAGTAGGCTTAACTTCAGAGTACCAGGTGTAAAGTATTTGTACCAACACACACACAGTAACTTAATGAAAACACTACAAAATGACACAACACAGGTTAAGAAAAATAGAAAATATTTATCTAAACAAAACAAGACCAAAACATCAAAAATCCACAATACACAAGTCATCAATAAAAATGCAAAAAGAGTTTTTATGTAATTTTAAACACAACACTAACGCTGTTAGCGTGAAAATGTACGTTGGGCGCATCAAAAATAACTCTGCACGGGCAAGTGTGCGTCAAAAAGGGCTTGCGATGCATCTATATCACTCACGAGCGAGACCATGCGTTGTTTCTCTTTCAGTCAGATCAGTGTGCCTCATTTCTGTTCTCCGCAGGAGAACGATGCGTCGATCCGGTCAGCACTCTCGGGTCCGGGCAGGCCTTGCATCGTTTTTACACACCCGGCGGTGTTTGCCTCAGAAATCCAGCTGCACGATGATCCGAAAACCACACAGCGCAGGTTGCGATCACACCAGCCTCCGTCAGCGATGCTGCGCGCCATTTCTCCCGCCACGGGCGTCGATCTTCCGAGTAGGAGTCTCAGCAAAGGCTCCAGGTGCTGGCAGAGTGAAGTCTTTGCTGTCCCTGAGACTTAAAACAACAGGAGGCCAGCTCTAAATCAAGCTCTTGGAGAGTTCTTCACAAGAAGGAAGGCAACACAAAGTCCAGTCTTTGTCCTCTAGCACAGGCAGAAGCAGCAACTGCAGGATAGCTCCAAAAAGCACAGTGACAAGGACGGCAGCTCTTCTTCCTCAGCTCTTCAGCTCTTCTCCAGGGAGAGGTTCCTCTTGGTTTCCAGAAGTGTTCTAACGTCTGTCGGTGCGTGGATTTCTCACTCTTGGGCTGCCAGCTTCTCCTTTCAGGGTCCCAGGAACTGGATGGGCACCACTTGGCAGAGTAGGAGTCTCAGCAGAGGCTCCAGGTGCTGGCAAAGAGAAGTCATTAATGTCACTGAGACTTCAAACAGGAGGCAAGCTCTAAATCCAAATCCAAATGAATCACTGCCACACCATTGGGGTCAGTGGGCTTGGTGGAAACTGTGAAACAAGGCAAACATGTTTTTTAACCACAGCATCTCTAGTTGGATAAATTGTTTGGTCTTTGGCATTCACCTTTGGAACTTATTTATTTGCACCATTGTGTGGCCAAGATATGGAATATTCAGTGTTAAGTAAATTTGTGGTAAAAAAATAAAAACAAAAACTGTATTGGATATTACCTCTGGGGAGAATGGGTACACAGTACCCCTTCTCATGGACTATTTATTAAAATATAATATGGTGGTAAACTAATAGCCTTCACGACAAGCGATATGGTATTACCATCTCAGCTCTACAACTTCATCAAATTGTTTGACCTTGGGCAAATCACACTCTCCCTGTGCCTTTGTCCCACGGTCTGACCATATGTGCGACCCGTAGAAAAGGCTTAATGAAAGAAACAAACACAAAGGACATACTTCAAGCATGTACCCCCAGCATGATTTTCATTTATGCATTCAAGGGTGTAGATCTCCACATTCCCTTTTAGCATCTCTAAAGGTGACTTGCCCCGATATCTTCCCTGTGCATGACCGCTCATATGCTGCAGCTACACTTTCTGACCAGAGACAGGCACCTCTCTCACAGTTCATAGACTGGTGAAAAAGTGAGAAGTGGACACAAACAGATAGCTCCAGGCATTCTGTCAGGCAGCTAGCGGTGAACATCAAAGTGTTGGGCATTTGTCATCCCACATTAGCTGAGTGCAGACAAAGGACAGGCCGCAAAATATGGGACAAACCTGCAAAATGAATATGGCTAGCCATGTTACTCCGCCCTGTGTCTCACTTGTATCCTCAAGGTGGCTATTATCCCAACATCTCATTTCTAGTATCCACTAGAGATTGCTTCCTTGTCAATGTGCTCAGATCAGGTACATGAGAATACAACAGTTGCCTAACATCACCCTGCTCACATCACCCGCTAGTTTTGAATCGCTTTACACGAGTGCGGTTCCTTAAGTTTTTAGTTTTGACCACTGCCTCGATTGTCCCGTCGTTGCCAGCGTCTGCTTTCTGGCACCAAAAAGGAAGTTTGGTTGCCTTTCTAATCAGTCTGAAATGAGGCCCCTTGTGCAACCCTAATAGCATTTTGTATACCAGATCTTCAGGCACGACCTCCACTGGGACTCTCGGCGTTCTAAGACTCGGACTTCTATACAAGAAGTCTTGAAGAAAGACTCAAAACACACTGTTGAAAAGTGGATACTTCTTTTATTCGTGTTTGTGCAGCATTTTCTATGACTGCCAAATTTCTGCACTATAATATCTATAGACTGCAATTTTTGCTCTATTCTCCACAATATGCCAGAGGTCATGGTGCACGACAGTCGGTTCACAATCATCCAGGGTGCCCCATCACCTGGTGCCAGCTGAGAATCATTAATCCATTTCATGGGCTAATCTCCCGGGGGGGCATGAGCCAGGTGAGTGTATCCAAGAAGAACCACAGGGTGGAAATCACATCCATTGATGAAGCACCATTGGCACTACTCCAGCTCCATCACTTTACTCCAAGCCCCAGGGGCTCTGGTCGTAGTGGCGATTTCGTTGAGACCGAGGGTGGGTCTACCCCTGCAATCCTTCAACTGGGTCGGAAATACTGACAGGATGACATGGATTGCAAGGCAGGGCTGGGAGGAAGGGAGGGGCCCGCATAGAGATCCATTGTTGTGGCTGAGAGGCAACGTTTACTTCTGAATTATGATGTTCAAATGTCCCTTTTTCTGTGGGAATGTCCCATTTTTGGGGTGTTTGCCCCGAGTCCTACACCCAGCTGAGGCAGGACTCTGAATGACTTACTTTTTGCTCCTCACAAATAACAAGCTCGAGATCCCACTGTGAGGGGTGAGTGTTTGTTTATGTGGCACATAGGAGGAAAGCGATGCACTAAAGAAGGTTTCATGCACAATGAAGCTTTAGGAGCAGTTTTGTCTTTGGAAACGTATTAAGGAGGACAGCTATCAATTGCAGCACAGTTGCTAAACCACCAGGAGACTGGTGACAGACTGTATTCCAAGATGTACGTATTGGAATTTCACAATACTTCACAACAAAATCCTGACCAACTATTGCCTGTCGGTAACTTGGGTACAAATTAGACAGAGAATGTTATTTACACCCAGGCAGTGGGTGCACATGCGTGTTCAGATACGTCCAACTTGGAATCCCATTTCAGGAGCAATATCGACAGTTTGCACCTGAAATAGAATAAGCCTTGCACTTGTAATTAGGTCAAAGTGTCCTGTGAAGTGATAGTGTAGAGTTCATCACTACTTTGAAAGGTAAAATTGAGTGGTTTCGCAAGAAGGGCATATTTAAATCAATGAAAATGAAACATTTTTAGATGAGAAAGAATATTGTCAAAGTCGGTGAACTCACTTGAAGTCTATGGTAGGCATCCCACTTGTTCAGAGGATGAGCAGAGGTTTAAGAAGGGTGATACTCACAATATTCGGGATCTGTAAGGATAATGAAGAAGCATGGGTGGGCCTGGAAGAGGAATGATTTTGCCTAGTATCTCCCAGGTGTCGGAGTGCTGGCTCTGGACGTGCACGATGCTTTCCTGGTTTTACTCTGTTTCCAGGATTTCACCTCACCCCGCTCACTCTCTGCCTCACCCCCTCGGTCCATCCAACGTACTCTCCTTCTTTTCTCCACGTCATCGCCCTCCCTCCCTCTCTTCCTATCCTCTACCTCCCCCTTACCTTCTTCCTCTCCAGCTACCTCTCCTCCCTGTCATGCTCACCTCTTTTCTACCTTCTCCTCTTGCCAACTCACTCACTACCTCACCCATGACTCTCTCCACCGCATCCTCTTCTGTCAGTCTCACCTTCACTGCTGCTGTACGTGCGGTAATAACTTTGTCTATGTAAGGAAAGTGTGAATTGCAACAGCACAAGCAGGTGTGTGTGTGTGTATACTTGTGTGGATGAGCAGGTGGACATAATCGGACCTTGATGCCCTGTGCCCTTTTTGTATTCTTCACTGATAGTCAACATTTTGAACAGGTGCAGCACCAAGCCACGGATAATAAAGAATGAGCTACAAAGACCTGGGGGGCATTTGTATTTTAAAGTGGTAGTAAGGCTTTGAGCAACTTTTTTACATATTGTCTAGTGACTACTACTGTACATTTACTCCAAGAAGGCATGATAACTGGAAGGGAAAAGAAAGTTGGCAATCTGAGCAAAACTGATCAAATGTTGGCCTGTTTTATCCATACCTACTCTTTGTGCAAAGATTACAGCTTTCAATGTTGACAATTGGAGTTCTCATTTGGTGGTTAGCTTCTAAACCAACATTCTGTTGTCAGTTTCTTCAGTGGAATGTAATTTAATGGTAACACAGAGGAAATGTATAGCTCATTTGAGTGCCTCAAAACTCACCTTGGGGTGACATGTTCCTACCTCTTTATCGGTTTCTTCTTTCCTCCCACTAATCACTTATTTTCTCATCACCCTTCTATCTGAACTTTCCTTTCTCGTCATGCTCATCCTTCACATTCACCCGTTCCTACTTCTCTTGCTCTACTCACCTCCCATTGTCCCTTACTACGTATCTACCATTCATCCTACTCCCAACACCCGATTCTATGGACACTTTCAAATACTTTTCTTGGGATACCATAATCCTATCAGATTGTCTCTGTCATATGGCATTCCTTAAGTTCTCTCTCTAATAGGTAAGCTAGTGGTCTCTTCTGCTATAAAATGAGTGTTCAAGATAACATTGCTGTTCCCCTGGGCATGATAACAGCCACCTACCCCCACTGACTTCGCACTTACCCAGACACTTCAAATAGGCTGAAATACCAAGCTAAAAAACAGACAGCATGCCCACGTGAAACATTACCAAAAAGAACGTCTTAATACCACTGAAAGCACAGTAAATTAAACGATTCTCCTAACTGGTGGTTCACATTGTAATTGATGTAGCATCTACCAGACAAGTGTTTAACACCTGTCATAAAATTATTTTTCAGGGTGAGCAGAGGAGTAAAGGTGAGAGCTGATAACCAATCCTTAAAGTATTCATCATCGCGCATACCAGCCAGCAGCACCAAGAACACTTCAGAAGCGAGAACAGCAAACAATGCCAAAGGGGGCGTTGGAAGTGATATACGACGCGCTACAAACAGACAGCGTTTAGATAAAAGAGGAGCAGAAGTAAGAGGAGCATAACAAGAACGAGAGAAGCACACATGAACACGCAGCAGCAGCGCACATTCATAAACTGCAGTACTTGCGTAATCGAGGGTCTCACTCTCAGCATTCCCAGGCTCCTATTCGCTGCATCTTGTTGACATCTGACAGGTGCCGTTCGAACCCGGTAGTGGGCGTAGTCTGTTGCTATGACGCTTGCAGAGTTAGAGCAGGTGGAAATACTCTAGGATGCTGAGATACAGTGGCGTCCATGTTGGATGGGGAGCTCGCCAAAACACTTTGTCCAATTTCACCAACTATGCTGAGTACATCGATTACATTCTCAGTCTTGGGAAATGGGGGCCCGTTTAAGGAACACGTACAGATTTAGTCATTTCAATATGGAGTTAGTGCGGCAGCTATTTATATGTACAATAATTAATAGCATCAGAGTCTGGTGTTTTTTGACCGAGGACTTTTACCATACAACTGCTATATACAAGCAAGGTTATGTGGGAATGGAGTTGCTGTCCGTCTCCGTGGACCACAACCCACAAACCCTTCAGTCACAGAACTTTCAGGATTCAATATTTATGATCGCATTATTTATGGGGCTAGGTACCGTGTCAAACTTTTTGACCGTTCCCGGGGTCTTACAATTATTATTAAATGTATGTATGACTTTAAGCCCTGCATGACGGATCTCTTATTCTGCTGACTTTACTGGTAGTTATGTGATGGTGCCCAAGTAATTTTGAAGTTTAATCTTTTATCGCATAATTAATAAAAATCATTGCAGTCAGCAGCGTACATAATAGCGTTATCAAAACACTCACCTTTGTCACTAATTAACTACACCTAACATGGCTTCAATCGTTAATCGGCGGCCTAGCGTTACATAGGACGACGGAAGCATTGCACGTGCATGTTATGGGCGGGTTGCTCAGTAATGGTTTGAATCCTTCTGTAGTAACTGCCACGTTGCGCGAGGAGCGGCGCTCGGCCATCTCCGGACAGGCTCGGCCGGCTTGGAGCGGTGCTGGGCGGGGCAGTGGTCTCGTATTGGCTGGTTAGGGAGCTGTCCGGGGTTGGGGACTGCCGCTCTGAGCGGCCGCTGTCAGTGTGCTGGGGAGGACCTCTCGAGACGGAACTCAGAGATGGCTGGTGTGCTCGCTGGTACCGCAATGGAGGTTGAGTTTGACATAAGGGAGGACGAACCCTGGTACGACCAGCGGGACCTACATCAGGGTGAGTGTGGTAAGAAGAAGAGAGTGCGAGCTACAGATCGGAATGTGTGAGAACGGATGTCGGGGATGAAGCACATTTGATATGAGTCATTTCCAAGAAAGATGGGAGAATCAGGACGCATATCCAGGGAGGGGTCGAAAGTCCCAGTCCTACCGAGGTGGGATTGTTAAAAGGAATTAAGAGTAGGGTTTTTTTTCTACAACTTTTGAAGGCATACCATGTATAATATCCGCTCATGTATGTGTGGAACACATTCTGTAGGTGTGTATAGCTATCTGTATTATCTACAAATCTAAAGTTATAAGGGTGGTAAGCATGACCAGCATGTTAACATAAAAACTTTAAAAAGTTATACATAATATTGGCGAGTTGAGGTGCTTCATTTACCTTCCGCCCGTATCCCAGTGTAGTTAGTAAACCTTAACTCTTGTTCCTGTTACAACTTGAGAAAGGTTGACATGATAAGTTGGAAACGGAAAATTGTTTGTAATTTATATTTATGTGCATGTATTGTTGTTGTTTTTTTTTAAATTATCTTACTTCTTCCATTGATGTTCCTTTGTGATGTCATGGATTCTTTTGTATACACGTATAGTTATAGAAGTCTAGCTATTAGTTAAATCTTGTGGTTGCTGGGATGTTGCATGTGGTCTGCGTATTTGAAACACAGTAATGTTTACTGTCACAGCATCAATGCTTGTGCCTCCCTATCACTCTACATGTAGCCTTGACCCAGTGTGTGTTTCTGTCCCGGTGTTTGGGTGTCTCCACCGTTGCATTTCCCTATCTGTCATTCGGCTTTGGTATGTGTTTATGACGGAGTAAAAGCCCTTGCCCTAGTGTTTTGGATTGCAGGAATCACATTTCGCCTTTAAATGTGGCAGTGTTTGACAGGATACCATCACATTTCAAATCAGCTCCGAAAAATCACAAATACGTACAATCACGATGTTTGCCAAATATTGGGGAATGATTTCATACTTTTAAAACCCATTTTATCAGTTTGTTTTACTTCTTAGCATTGCTGCTCTATACAGCATTCCAAATGTGATATGTAACACAAGGCTTCTTGTTTTATAAACTGCAAGGAAAATAATTTTTAATTGGGTTGGGAGGTTGTGTTTTTTCCCCTTAAATAATTCTGAAGACATCGTCTATAGTGTACAAAGTCATACCCCGCTGTTTTACGCACTTGGTTAACACACTACGAAAATATTCACTCTAAGGTTATTTTCTCTGGTTAATTTAGTGCCTATAAGAGCAAACAAAGTGTTTTCAAGAGTGAAATGGACTATGTTTACAGAGTATGAAATGTGCCGTCTGCGGATGCTTTCTCACCCTAATTTATTGTTTATAAGAGGAAGCTAAGACTGCATTCCAGACTGAAACAAGCTAACAGTGATCTTAAATACTTAGCTTCTAAGAAGTGCTTTAACTGACTTCCTGTATTAAAACAAACACCGATATTAACCCTTTTGAAGTTTAGACCGAATCAAAGCCCTACATTGTCTCTTATTATCGTTTCTTTTTCTTCTTTCCTTCGTCTCCTCTGTTCTTTTTCTTCTTCTTTCCTTCGTCTCCTTTCTTTTTCTCCTTCCTCCCTTCTTCTCCTTCCTTCTGCTTTCCTTTTTTTTCTTCAGACTGAGTAGTTTAATAAACGGTATTAAGCACACAAATTGATTTTAAAAATATCCAGTTAGGACCACAGGACTCCGATATTAGCACATATGTAGATCATTGCTTGCCAAGTTATAAAGATTTGTTTAAAGAAAACAATGATCTTCTTTGTTGCAAACTTGTAGTTTTATTCCCGTCAGCAATAGCCCTTTGTAACTTGTTTGTTCATTCACTGCCCACAATAATAGTCTTTCCTAGTTAATTCATTCATTGACAGCCAATGCGTGTTTCGTCACAAAGTTACTTTTTCAAGGCTGTAAAATATAATAATGGACATATGCTCTTATTTGGAAAAGAGTTTAAAACACAAGGACATGACATTACCCGACAGACAAAGTAGCGGGATCTCTACTTACACCAATTTTTGTCTGTCTGGTAATGTCATGTCCTTGTGTTTTAAACTCTTTTCCAAATAAGAGTATATGTCCATTATTATATTTTACAGCCTTGGAAAAGTCACTTTGTGACAAAACACACGTGGTTGCCAATGAATGAATGAACTATGAAAGACTTACTGTGGGCAGTGAATGAACGAACAAGTTACAAAAGACTGTTGCTGACGGGAATAGAACTACAAGTTGGCAACAATGAAGATCATTGTTTTCTTTAAGGACCTGTTTCAGATCTTTTTATAACTTGGCAATCCATCATCTTCATCTTATGTGCTTATATCGGAGTGCTGTGGTCCTAATTGGATATTTCTATGTTGTGTATTCTTGGAATACATAATTGTTTTGCCTTGAGGCAGTAAGACAATTGACCACATAGCACCACATCTACAGGTAACTATTTACGTTAAATACTGTAAACACATGGGAAGTGCTTTAATTTACTATTACTACCACTATTTCTGTTTTTTTCTTTTTCTTTCAAATGTCAAATTTGTGAAGCTCCTATGGCTCATTTGGACCAGGTTGTGCTTTTAAAGTGGAAACAATAATGGAGACATTTTTCAGAAAGGAATTTCAATTAGTTCTGTACTTATGTATAACTCGGGTATGCACGGAATGTACAAAGCTATTGCAAATGCTTTTTTTGGAAACTATCCAGATATGAAAAGTTATATGGTTAAACATGCTGCGGCCAGGACACTAGTCAGGATGTAGCTTGCTATGTGTGAGATTTTTAAAAATGACTTTACCTAATTCCGCCCTGCACTTATTAATCACATTTGTGAGCACCCCATACAACCTTCATTCTAGTTGAAACTTTATTTTCCAATGTTTTTCATCCTGGAATTTTAGCAAATAGTTTGCTGTTCCCTTTATACACGTTTATTTGACTGCTGCAGAAGAGATGGTGTTCACATACAGTGCAAATGTACCTTTGTTGTAAATTTGTTGGCCCTAATGTGCAGTCACATGTCTTATTGTATATTGGTTGTGACAAATGAACATTTGCTTGATCTCAGTACATGCTTTCAGGATACTGTAGCACAAAGTTCTGTGTACGCCTATCTACAAGTTCAAACTTATTTGACATGATCTAAGTATTCACAATAGGAGATAAAGTACAGTTCCAGATGTCAAGGCTTACAAAGTTTAAGCCTAAAAAGTACTGTCATACCTATGTTTTTTAGGTGTTACAAAATTGTTTATCATGAAACATCACACAAATCCTTTTTTGTTGAAAAGGTTACCACTTTTTGGCCCTCCAGCTAAACAAAGAAGCATTGATATTTCTCATTCAGTGGAAATGGAGCCTGTGAGAAGGGGTTTATCTCGGTCATTGTTAGAAGATCATCAATGAGGTCATTTATTCAACTCTTGTTGCTAATTAGGGCGTAACACAAGCTCCTGCTGCCCATGGGGTCCACCAACCCATCAGGGGCCCTTAAACTCTTAAGAGGACACCCACTTATCCTAAGGTCAAAGACTATCGTTTCAAGTCTCAAGGGATCTGAGGGGGCCATCATTTTGGATCACCCCACTGTTTGACATTTTGCTTTCAAAGCGCATATAAAAATAGAATGCTTTTTATTCTTGTGTATTTAGCAATAATATTTTAAAAGTGCAACATGTTGTTTCTTTTAAAAGGCAACCTGGGACCTTTTCCTGGTGCTCCATTTTCCAAATTAATTCTGAAACAAGATAGGTTGTCTTGTAACAACCATACATTTAAATGTCAAGTTGTTTTGAGCATAGACCTTGATGTAAGAAAATCTCTAGTGCTCTAAATTTTAGGAACCAAGAAACTGAGGTGTAGTGAGCTTCGTTGATTTGCCCAGGTACAAACAATGAAGTCGATTATGCCACTATGGTTGGATTATAGGTCAGACAGCAGTTGCCAATTTAGTCACTGGGCCAGATCACTTCCAAACTGGAGATTTGATTGCCTTTTGGCTACACACTTCTCAGCAGAATTAAACTCCTCAAAGCCCAGTAGTGCTGGGAAACGGTCACTTCATACTTCACTTCCCTTTTCCATATAATCTAATGACCCCACCTTAAAGGAATAAGAGAAGATGGAACACGAGTGTGCTGCTAATTTAGTTTTGTAAATATTTTAGGCTGCGTTTAGTGCCAGTGAACACATGTTGAATAAAGTGCGCTACCTTCACAGTATGACAGTCCCAATGGAGGATTTGAAGCAGTTCTTTGGTTGCCAGTTGTTTATTAATTATTCTGATACATGTTGTTTAGCTAATTTTCAGGGAATTCCAATGTTGGGATATGCACCTATTTGACCAGAGTTCCACTTTGTGGTTCAGTGGCACATATGAAATTAGTACCAGGACACCAGCAGGTCACAGTGCATTCATCTCCATGGGTAATGCTTCTGAGGTCGATACCACACTTGGTAACATGGTCACTACACCATCTCTTTCCAGGCTAAGGCTTTACCTACTAATATGGAAAACAAAAGGTTTCCTTAACAAGCCAGTCCTTCGAAATGGCCGGCTTTGCAGGAGAAAAGCCAGCATGCCAATTATAATGCACCAGCTCTCTGTATTATCAAAGTATTGTTTGTAGTCCTACCTACAAGAATGAACACATGAGTTTTGCTCTGGGGTTTGATTTCAGTGGACTATCGGAAGCTCAGGCTAAGTCAATTGAATATTTAATGACATCCTACAATGCTATTTGATCCAACTCTGAGTAATTCTAGGTAGAGCATCTAAGAATGTTTCTAGTTAACTTTTTCCATGCTTGAAGTGAACTGTGTGCCCCACCTTTCCCCTAAATATTTCACATGAAACCGGGTTTCTGGATTTACCCAATACTACACTCTATGCCCCAAAATTCTTAGAATAAAAGACCCAACATCCCACCTAAGTCTTTCTAAATTAGTCTTCATTATTTCTGAGTAACAAGTCGTTGCTGTGGTATTAGCAGCCTCATGGGCTGTTTGTAATTCTTCTGATAATAGGCAGGCTGTAAATTGTCCCTAACATTCAGATGGCCAAGGCATTGTTTGTGCAGCGCTTTCAAAGTTCATGAAACAATAGTATGTTTTCCACCTGCTTGGTATTTTTGTAGGCTAGAACTAGTGACATTAGGGTGAACCTGTACATTGACAGTCACACCTAAATCTTAAAATGGACATGTCCTGAATTTGCTGACAGGTGGCAGAAAGGAGAAGCCAGTTATTTCATTTTGGTTTGTAACGGTTCTCTGTCCTTTTGGGAAATATGCTTATTTTCTTCTATGACCAACTGCTGATGTCTCTCCCCTTTGGTCAGTTGCGGTTTCATCAACTCACTAGTGACTGGCAGGGACATATCGGAAATACATACCCACTTTTGACACCATTGTCCCAGTCATAGTCTGCATTGCTTCTTTATGCCCTGGTGCCAAATATTCCGACTGTGTTCTCTCTTGTCTTCTCCTTTAACGCTTCTTCCCATGAAGACATTCCAGCACAGCTTCTGGAGTCCACTTCGGGCGTTCGTAACTTCAGTATGTCAGTTACTGACAATAGTATAATTTATTCTTTGTCTTCTCACCACCTTTCTTCTTAGTTTGGCAAATCTGAGATTACTTCTTGAAGTGTGCTTCTATATCTCTGTCACTCTTACCAGGGTTTTACTCAAATTGCTGTCTTTGTGTATACAAGCGGTTATAAGCAGTAGATTTCATAGGGAATTATATTTACCTGGGAAATTCCTCCATGCTTTCTGTCAACACCCTGGATGCACAGGACTCTCCAAAAAAAAGTCCAGTAACTTGGAGATTATCCGTATGGCCCCATTCTAGGAGACACACAGGGGTGTGGAATTCCTATAGCCCAACACCCAGAACATATTGTTTGAGTTCGGGGACAACAAGATTTCATGTTTACTATGTTCTTGGGGTAAGTAGGTCCAACCCCCTGCTGCACAAACCCATTTGGCTGCCAGTTTACAGTACCACATTAGGGAGCATGGAAGGGAATTGTCTGCAGTTAAGATAATGTTTGTGTCCCCATGTTAATGCTGTTTGAGCATGCATTTGTGGTTCGTTAATGCAAAGCTTTTATTATTAGGATGAGCGGTGTAAATAAATGTAAGCTCAGACTGTACTATTGACTGTGGTTCCAGTAGAAAAAAAAAACTGTACACATGTTAGCAAAGTTTAACAATAAGAGGTTACTTATAAACTCCCAGAATTCTCTGATCAAATGCAAATATTTGGAGTAGCTTGAAAACAGGATTGATGATTCTTTGCTTTCAAAATAAAATGTTCACCAAAAAAGCAGCTAGGATTTTTTTTTGCTAAACTACTCTGAAATATTAGCAACCATTTATTTGAAGCATCATTTAGTGAAATGTATCGATGCATGCTAGTATTTCCAAAAAATATTCATAATGGAAAATCATTGTACCCAGTTTCAACAAGATTATGGGAAACGTGAAAATAAACAAGCATTGGCAAAGCCAATAATGTTGACATTTAAGGTCAGCTTTTTGGTTTTGTCAATGCGTCTTGTTTTTACATGGCTTACTCTAATGTTGTGGGAGCGGCTGAGCCATCACCACTGTACGAAACATTGGGAGGGGAAAAGCAAAAATATTTTTCGTCTCAAAACATACACACCTACACAGTTGTTCCTGGCACTGAACAAAATTACTTAGCATGCCGATATGCTCCTTGTGAATGAGCTGATTGCTATCACTCACAATTAACCCAGCTGATAGATGGATAGAGAGGGAGAGAATTTTAATAAAAACAAAAGGCCTAAGTTAACGCCAGACCTAATTAGGGGCCCAATCCTTAAAGAAAGTCACAAAAGTGTACCCATGGAATATGTCTTTGCATTAGTGCATATCAACGTATTTCATGAACTCACAGGAATTTACAGAAGTAGACCAGAAAATCGTACTACTAGAAAGTATTTATGGACTTTATTTTAGCACAAGCAAATATGCATGTGTATATTTACTCATCAGAAAATCTGTTGAGCGTGTTCAAGTTCACTTTCCCTTCAACCACTTTTTTCCCCCAGCCATAGAAGAAGCTTCACTTCTGCCCTTGTCAGAAGTAAATTTCCAAACTTGCAAATTAGTAGGTTTGCACAGACTCAAAAGGGCAGTCTAACCTTTGAACTACTGCTTACCGCTACCTCCAGCCCCAGTATGTAGATATGCAGAAAGGTGGCAAAATAATGAAATTGCTGGTATTAAAGCCCTACTATAGTATTAGGACTGGCACATTCTGAGATGTTATTGTGAGAGCTCTTACATGATTGGATTTCTGCCATAATTTGTTGCCACGCTACATGGCACCAAAAGGACAAGTAGATTTTTGTACAGGGCAAGAAGATTTATGAAACATCCTGCCCCATGGGCAAGTAGATATTTCATTAAATTCCACACCCCTGTGATACAGATTTTTATTTTTATTTTTTGTATTTGATTCTGTCCTCTATGAACACCAGCTTTGTATTTGAATTTAAAGAGCAATCGTGATCCCCCTGAGCTATTAATATAATTAGTCCTTCCAAATTGCACTATAGCTGTAAGAGACTCGACTACTGTGGTATGTCTTTGTTTGGACTTTACCTGGCGGCTTCATATTGGCAGTCACAACTGGTCTTTTGAACTTTACATAAGAGTAGTAAAATGGCATAGAAGAAAAATACGCCATATCTGTACTCTAAGAAGTTATTTGCAAAACCTCATACTATTCCCAGATAAATTAGTGCAATTGCACCTTCTAATTTTATATAGCCGTTTTTGAAGCTTAGGTTAGGACATGCTTTGCTGTGGTCTGCAGTGAATGCTCTGTGGGAATTGTTTAAACAGTCTGCCATCATGTGTGAGCTCCTGGAAAAAAGACGAAAGGGGTATTCTTTTGACACGTATGACTAATGAATTAGGAATAAATTATATAAAATGTAGGTTTTTTTTTTTTTAGACTTTTATTGTTTGGTGTTTATAAAAGGCACATTTCCATTTATTTAGCAAATGCGAAATTGTGTGAAAACAAAGTCCACTCAGTTGTTTTTAAATATTCTGTCAAGGCCTGCTTACCATCATTTTGCCAAGCCAGACATCAGCTTATGTGTTCAGATTTGAGACTGCCAGTGTTATAAGTTCTTCACATCTTCTGCTTCTCTGTACTAGAATAACCTGTAATTTTGCAACACTTGTATTTTTTTTAATCAGTAGTGTTAGTCTCTCGTTATGTTTGTATTCATTATCTTCTGTAGGTATAAGAGCAGTTAGCAAAATCCATTGACGTCATAAAGTACTGTTAACGTCTTCTGGATGGATTAAAAACCCTGTCACCATGCAGACCTTTACGAGCTCAGCTCAGGAAAAATGAACACTGCATTTGCTCTGAATATGAAATCTCTTGTTTTGGACACTACGGGTAAAACTTGTTTCTTCACTTGTAATCCTTCATTTCAATAATTCAATATTCTAATACGATGTTTGGAGACAACTTCTGAACCTCAAGTAGGTAGTCAAAATGCTACATATACTTCCATTTTCTAGAAAGGAAATTTGGTGGCCTGATATCTGTTGAACCATGGCCTAACTTCCTTGGAGTGATAGGAAGACTTGGATCTGTATATTCACTGCTTTAACATTGTCTTTCCGCCTTGGCTTCTTTCTCTGTGATGGCGATAATTGCTCAATTGTGAATTTCTAAGACTCTTTCCATTGTAATATCTATGCCTTTGCACACACAACCACTTTCTTAAACCTGCTGGTAATACCTTGAGTTTCATCATTACGTATTTGAGCATAGATTCCATCCTGTTGGCCATCATAGGAACTTTTGCCTCGCTCCTTTTGAGAAGTTTCTTTGAGTTCCTTTAATAGGATGAAGTAACATGAATTCCTTGTGCATGAAGTGTCCTATTTCAATTGCCAGTCTGATTACTTTACTCAGCTTACATGTGCAAGGTGCTGACAAAAGTACTACCTTTCAAGTGGAGTGTTTTTGATCGTCATTCAGTGCAATGCGCAAATCAGGCATGATGAATGCTGGTGCACGCTAATACATTTTTCTTAGTGAACCACATAGAATTATACCTGCCCAGGCGAACTCCCTGTATTGTTAAACAAGTGTTGGAAGATCACTGGCTTGGTACAGATGCCATGCCAGATTTAGTTTTTGTGAGCTGCTTTTGCACTCCTCTTACTAGGCTCTCTGCATCAGCAATGGTATTCAGCATAGGACAGCCAGGGGCGCAGCTTCAGGGGAAGGTGGTGTTTGGACAGTGACAACTACAAATAAATGCAATTCTTGACTTGGTAGTTGGGTCTAGGGGACCTGAGTCGGGTATGTCTTGTTTGTTTTTTCTTTTTCTTAAATACATATCCTGAGTGGTTTACCAAAAAAGTAGTAAATCTACACTCATACGTATTTATTGAATGGATGCAAGTTTACTGCCTGTTGTTCGCAGTACTCTGGTTTAAATGAATCATGGCACCAAAATTGATGTGAGGATGCTTTTCACGTAACAATATAATTGCACAAATTTTTGCACACTTCTAATTCCAAGCCATTGTTTTCACCAACTATGCCACTTTAGACAGAGTTCCACCTAATGCAAATTAGTACTTACCCTGTTGCTCATTTGAACAGACCATCTCGAGCCTTGATCATTTCACCCCTTCGGCCTGTGGCCCATCGCCTTTTAGTTGGGAAATTTGAGACTCGCAACCCCCAGATCTCACTGACTTAGCTACGTTCCTGAGCAATCCTCGCTACAGCTTTCACATACCGGACGTCATCTTGTCTCCGAAATTGCGGCTGTGTCTGGCCTTACCATCCAGAGTAAAGCAATCGCACCCTGCTGTTACTGTACAAAAGCATGTCCCTTCTTGAAAGGTTTTTTACTTCCAGGTGGGCTGTGACTCTGGACTCGCTATGGGCCAGGTGTTCTGCACCTCTATGCTCTAAAGCAGGAGCACGTGCCAAAGCAAAGCAGCCATCTCGGAGCCAGTTGGCTTGGCTGAAACATATATAGCTTTTTTTTTTTTTTTTAACAATTTGAAAAAAAATATCAAGCATTGATTTTGCAATTATTTTAAATGTACTTATTTTCCCCTTGACCTTTACATAAATGATACCATGTTTAAAGCAAAACGTAGGTGGATTTTATAAGCTTTGTAATATACTGCACCGAATAAAAGGGAAATATCAGTTATTTCACTTTTTATTGATTGTGTGTTGCATGGCTCATTTCTTGAATCATGTCCCTCTTTCATTGGAACAGGCTGCAGATATCTGCTCATGCATTTTTAATGGGGTTGTTTGGTGTTTAATGTGTGGATTTTTTTTTTACACGGTGATTGAATCCTAACGAATGACTAAATATAAAGTGAGGTACAACAGGTGATCAGCATGTTAGGTGATAGACTACGAAATGATTATCAAGACTATTGTTTTTTGCAAAAAGGTGACCTTTTCTGCGCTGTTTTAAATGGAACACTTCCAAACAAATCTACATCGGTCATTCAAATAATAGGTGTTACGTCCATCAGCTGTTGTCGCACTCATTTCAAAATGCTCTTAACATGCTTATACAAGGTAGGGTAAATTTAAATATTTTGACTGAACAGTAGGGTTGTGTACCTCTTGCAGGAGCAGTGAAAATGTGTTCTTTTGAGTCCATAACTTTCATATAGCTGGATTACCCAGCCCATTTGAAGAGAAGTGTTTCGATGAACAAACTGACAATTGCTGCATTTGCGTGAAAATGTAGGTATAGTGTGCTCAACATTGTAGAAAGATATGCCAATCTTAATATAGGTTGGCTTTTTTGAAGTTTTGTAAAACTAATATTCTTTCACAGCGGTGTTATACAAACATTTGATTGTTAAGCATAGTTTCCATCAGTTTACTGGTGGTGGCTTGGGCTTGCGTATTTTCGGAAATGTGAAACCATAATTAAAAGTTTAATGTGTGAAAAAAGAGAACGGAAAAGTTACTCTACTGCCTGCAAAATGACTATTTCTCCCACAAAGGCCAGAAATATGTCTGTACTTCTCATGCTTTAATTTTCTTCAAGCAGGTCGAAGTTTTTCAGGCTGTTGAGGTCACATCTCTCTTGGATTGGTAACCCGTGGTCCCATCAGTTTTCAGTCAGTAATGCAAGCAGCATTTCTTTATATGGTATTTGCTCAATCTCCAGGACTGTACCCACCACATCCACTCCAATTGGGGCATAGTTTCTGTGGGATTACCACAGGTTACACAACTGACTACAAAAGTCATGCAGTGTACCATCAAGGCAGGTAGCATTAATGCTTCCCAGTGGACTGCAGGCTACCTCTCTCTTCAGGAGGATTCAGCTTCCTTGTGAATTCTAAACAGAGGTCATGCTCTGATACCCGACTTCGTAGTCCAGAGAACCAATTGGGCTTGGAAGGTTGTCAGGACCCTTGTATTATATAGAGGTGAAAGTAGGATTTCAGTGGGTTTATTGACAATCTGAAAAGGTGGACAGCTCCTTGAGGTATGCCACTAAATTCTATAATTGTTTTTTATGGGCTGGCTCTACAGTGTAGCTATCGCCAGACAATTATGTGAGAATCACAAGATGGAGCTTTGGTTCTACCCACATGTTGGGAGAGTTGTATGTTTGCATTGGACAGAAGTTGTCTGCTTCCCCAAAAAAGGACTTGCCCTCTAAACAGCTGTGATCATTTTTATTTATCCAGCTGCCTGAGCTTTACCTTTCAGGTGCAAACAATGACACAGTAACCCTTTTAAAGTGTCTTAGATAGGTAGATAATGTATGGTGCTGTTCTCTGGCAACAGCACATATGGTAGAATAGTCATTAGCCTTGAGAGATGTTTAGTTCTGATGAATGTGTAATTCTCTCCTTCTTTCTCTCTCACACACACATCCATTCCCATCCTATTTATGTATAATGCTTCACATCACCATAAAACATTCCTTTAAAGCAGACGTATTAACATTTCCAGTGCTTGTCTTTCTTATGTCCTTTCATAATTTACTGAATATACTCTCCAGCTGTTTGTTAATTAGTTTGCCAGATTCAGTATTTAGACCTAGGTGTTTGTTTTAGGCTCGCATCTATGCTTGTAAAATATTTCTTGGTTTCTACTAATTAAGAGGATGACCCTGGTATATAGGGTTGAGCCTGCAGAAGTATGCACTAGCTCATGCACTTTGCTTGCAAGACACTATTGTTTACAGAAAAGGGCCTGGAGCCCGATCATGCCTACTCTTTCTGCACTTCAGCATCAGTCTTCTTTACAGGTTCCTTAATTGGACAGTGCAGGCAAAACATAATTTCCAGTCATTTTTGTGGAGCAGGGACCAAGCACAGATTGATTCAAGTTAATCTGTGCCTGTCCAGTGCTCCCGACGTGATTGTGGTACTATTTCTTCCCCTCTCCCTGCCTGCTGCTCTCTCCATAACGCTTGCAATTCTTTCCTTGTTTTTTTAGGCACGGAGAGATAAGTGACTTGCCAAGAATCACAGGATGTTGCAGTAGCAACACTATCTCTGCTTGTTGTAATTGGATTCCGTCCCAAGTGGCAGCGCATCTACCCCTTCACACCTCCACCCCAGTACTCAACCAAACCGTTACTTTGAATGCAGGTGTGGAGAAGAGGAGTGGGAGCACTTTGTGCATTGACCTCTTTTCCCTTTAACATGTCAACACGTTTTCCTAAAAATATTTCTATAGTCTGTTTTTCTTTTTTGTTACAACAGGGCTGTGGGGGCTTAATGAAGGGCTTGGCGTGGCTGATCCAGATGTTGCAGTCCCACCCTGCCAGCAGTCAGTCCCCATGTGCTTGGATCCTTGCTTCCAATGGGAAGGAGTAGCTGCATCTGATGAATGCTCATAAGAGCTCTCTTATGTAATAAATTGCCAAGATCAAACACAAGTTTTCCTAATAACTTGTGCTACAAAAGCAACAGCAATTTGAGATCTGTGCAGGCCACCGGGGTCCAATTTCATTGTTCCCACCCAACAGAAAAAAAGTCATAGCCTTCACTTCTGTTTATTGCCAGAGTCGTCCTTTCTTTCTTGCAGCAGCTGTGTGGTGAAGCCAATAAGAACGCGAAGTAGCTCCTCTCAAATATGTTTGTTTGGTCTACCTTTTTTTAAAGTAATACCTCGGCGCTGAGTAGGAGTACAACATGGAATTCAATTATATTCTACTTTGTGCTGATGATAATAGGCGGTTTTAAATGAAGAAATATTGCCCTGTGGCTTGCTCGTAGGGCAGGGCACAGAGTACTAAGTTTGTGAGTGGCTTACTTTTTGTTAAGTAATCGGTGCATGGTTCTTGTGCACACTGAGCTATGACAGCAAAACGCTCATTGTTCCTGGAGCTTTTTTGGTTTCATTATCGTTTCTGAAACTTGATCTATAGTTCTGTGTTTTTTCTTTCATAACAGAGATGTTGATTAAATAGCTCCCAAAAAACAGGACCTTTATTCTGTCGTTTTGTTGTTGATTTTGTGTTGAAATATTTTTTTCCAACTATTTCATGCCCTCAACTACCGGACTAACTTTAGGAAAGACATGACAGCTGCGAATAACAACAATCAGTAACCAACATCGGCACATAACTGTAAAACCAATTCTGCTCACAAGCCACTAATTACGGTGCTCCTTCTGTATTCACTATTGGATACACTTTAAGTATGACACCCACAGCCTAAGGGTGCTCAACACTACAGCAATGTGTTAAGCGTATGCATTTTACACATTTACTTTTCACAAGCAGATGTGATGTGTTACTTGTCTTTGCTAAAGAAGCTCCTGCATATTTCTTGCCCACCCTGTGCTATGGCAGCAAAGCCGAGTGAATAGACAAGGATGTGGAATTCCTATTTCCTAACGCCCAGGACATATTGTTTGGGGGTGAAGGGCAACAAGTTTCATGTTTATTTTGTCCTTGGGACAAGTAGGCCCAACCCCCTGCAGCACAAACCCTTTGGCTGCCAGTGCACAGGGAAGGGAACTGTCTGCAGTTGAGCTAATGTGTGTGTCCATAAATTAATGCTGTCCGAACTTGTATTTATGGTTCATTAATGGAAAGCCTTCACTGTTGGGGTAAGTGCTGTAAATAAACGTTTTAAGGTCACACTGCATTACTGAGAGTGGTTCCAGCTTAAAAAAAAAAAAGTGTTCACATGTTTGAGAAGTTTAACAATATGAGGTTAAGTATAATGCTCCCAGAATGCCTTCTGACTAGATGCAAATATTTGCAGAAACTTGTAAGCAAGAGTGATCATTGTTTGCTTTCAAAATAAAATGTTTAGGAAAAAAAACGTTTTGCCACTATGACAATTCAGGTGCTATTTCTTAGAAGTGTCATTTAGTAAAATGTGTTGAGGCAGGCTAGTATTTCCCAAAAATATCCCTAGTGGAAAATCAGTGTAACCACTTTCAACAAGAATATGGGAAGCCTAAAAATAAGCAAGCACTGGCAAAGCCAACCGATCCGACATTTGTTTGAGAGTCTTTTTGGTTTCGTCTTGTTTTGACATGGCCTTTGTAACACTTTATTGTTGTGGGAGCTGCCTCGTTCTCACCATTGTAACAAACACTGGCAACAAGAAAAAAAAAAAAAGATTTTGGTCTCAAAAAGCACTCATTGCCACCAGTGGTGTAACAAAGGCCCGCGGGCCCCTCAGCACCTGCCCGGAGGGAGTCTGAATGGGGGGTGCCTCCATGTTTTTGCAGGGGTCCCCCTCCAGTTTTGTTACACCACTGAATGCCAAAGTAGTTTCTTGCTCTGAACAAAACTACTTTGTGTGCCAATATGCTGCTTGTAGAAGAGCAGATTGCGATCACTCACAGTAAAGCCAGACGACAGAGAGAGATAGAAGTTTTAATTAAAAAAAAGTCTTTAACCCCAGACCTTATTAGGGACCTAATTCTTAAAGAAAGTCACAAAAGCGCACCAATGGTGTAGGTCTTTGAATTAATGGCTTTAATGAATTCCCAAGAACTTACGGAAGTTGAGCAGGAAATTGTATTCCTAGAACATATTTGTGAACTGTATTTTAACACAAGAAAAATATGCATGTGTAGATTTGCTCATGTGAAAATCTATTGTGCGGTTACAAGTTCACTTTCCCTCCAACCTCTTTTTTCCCAACCCTGGAAGAACTACTATTTCTACCATTGTCAGGAGTAAATTTCCAACCTTTCTCATTATGGGAAAAGATCAGAGAAAAGCTGGTGAAAATCCTTATAACATGCAAGTTAGTAGGTTTGCAGACTCAAAGGCATTCCAGCCCTGGAACTATTGCTTACTGCTTCCTCCAGCCCCAGTATTTAGATCTGCAGAAAGGTGGCAAAATAAGGAACTTGCTATACTAGGGATTGAAATTGCAAGTATTCAAGCCATACTATAGTAGTATTCCTGGCATAATTAGAGAGGCTATTATCAGAGCTCTTGCATAATGAGATTGCTGCCATAATTTGTCACCACACTTTGTGGCAGCAAAGGGACAAGCAGATTTTTTCACAGGACAAGTGGATCTAAGAAGCAACTTGTCCCATGGACAAGTAGATATTTTATTAAATTCCACATCCCTGATGGAATTTTACTCGGCTGTACGGAGATGTAACCTGTGCCGTTCATGCACCAACCTCATTTCTACTTCCTTTTCGTTTAGCGCAAGCCTAGCTACTAGTAGATAGACGGGAGAACTGAAGGAATACATCTCCAGGCACATCTGAAGGAGAGAGCAGGACTTATGTGGCAGCGTCACTTGTTAGCAAAGGGACCTGTGCTTACCATTGGTCGGCTTTACTGTCACTGTCCTTGGTTTGCTTCTTTTTTTATGGCATTGCTTGTTAAGGCTTGTCCCTTGTGTCTCGGTCCCTCCCCTGAAGCATAACCTCTTTACCATTTCTCTTATTGGCTTGCTTCTGTCTTCTGCTATCCACTTTTAGGAAACCATGTTTTTCTTTCTTTTTGGTTAAGCACTCAACAAGAGTATGTGTGTTTTCCAGCTCTCTCCTTTTGTCCCTCTAATGCTCCCCTCAAATACTCGCCCCAGCTCTTCATGTACTTCTAGCCCTCAGGCCCTTTGAGCTCGGCTCCGTGTTCTTTGCCCTTTGTACTCCATGTTCTCGCACTTGTGTTCTTCTCCCTGGTACTTGTGTTGCTGTCACTTGTGTGTGCTTCTTTCTCTTACATGTCCCTAACGCCCACACTCTTTCCTTCTCTGCACCATGCTCTGTTCTTCTCTAAATGTGTGCTTTTCCATGCCCATCTGTATTGTTCTCTCCCTTTTGCAAAGCTTTCCTGCCTGGGCTGCCATCTTCTACTCCTATACGCTCTTCTTTTACCCTTAACACCTAATGTCCTTTTATATATATATTTTTTTGTAATTGTTTTTTATTTTGCTCATTTGTGCCAAATATTTTTATTATTTACTGATCCCAGTGGCAGTCCTCATCTTGGATTGGTAAATAATGACACTGGCGTCACTCTACTAGTACGTGCATACATTCTAACACATACACCAGTGGAATGACTACACCGCCTAAGCATCATTGCACCTTTTTTTTTCTTCTGCTGATGATGTCCATCGGTCAGGAAAAAGCCAGAACTGTAAAGCATGGCCAAAATGTATTGCAAAGCCAGTAGTTCACGCTGGCGAGACCTATTGGCTTTGCCAATGCTTGTTTAATGTGGGAGTTGTCCAGGTTTCCCGCCTCGAAGGTATGAGGTGGTTGAAGTGATGTAAGAGACTTTTTTAATTTTGTGTTTTTTGTTTTTTTTTTGTTCCGGGGGGGGGGGGGGGGGGGATCTTTGTCGTTTTTGTAATTTAGTTCTACCCAGACCCTGTCGGATTTTTCTGGGTCACCCTCTGTGGTTGGCAATAGCCTCGAAGGTATGGTCACAGCATCAAATGAGTCGGTGTCCACCATAAAGGAGAAAAAACAAATGCATATGGCCAGCTGTTGGCGACACGTTATCTACCTCGAAACCTAATGTACATTTGTTTTTTAATATGCCATACATTCCAGTTCCACCCGGACTCATGTCCATATGTGTCAGGTCCTATGTTTACAGAGGCTTTGGTGGTGGGGAACAGAGTGTCAAAGGCAAAAATAAATGTGAGGGTAAACCTGGGGCCTAGGGCATTGTTTCATGTAAAACACCTTTAACCTTCCTTCACGAAGATATGATGGCAAAGAGCATGATTGCTTCATATATTGCATTGTTCTGGAGCTATGTGTTGATAGGCCAGGTGACCTTTCCGTTTAGGGAAATAAAATACCCTGTCCTTACCTGAAGGTAGAGTTGTAGTTTAGCTCAAGCCAGCCATTTCCCTCCCTTTGGACTCCGTTTAAGGCCATACATTATCTTTTGTTTAGTATGATACGTAATAGGCCAATGCAACAGACACAATTGTTTTTTCCTTGTGTGCTTGCTGCAGTTGCCAAACGCAGACGTAGCAGCTTGCAAGCAATAACAGCCGTGATTACACGTGGACACTGAATTCGACCTTTAAGCGCAGTTGCAACATAGGATCCGTTAATCTCACTTCCAGTGGGCTATGGGAGCTATATGAACATTTCCTCTTAAAACACAATCTGCTGCTGGTGATTCCATGATGGTAATACTTATGAAACGTTACGGTAATGAACATGCATTTACCTCAGTACTTGACACCTCTCTCTAGATAGATAGATATATATACACACATGTGTATATATATACATATATAAATGCACACACTTGATGCGCGCGCCCAGTGTAATATGCTATTTATTTAAATAATTGATTTGTGTGCGGATGCCATAACTCACAAGAAATAGAGCTTTGAGTGACTCATGATTCCCCTCACTCAACAATAGTATTAAATGACATTGAACACTACACATGTGCCTGTAAGAGTGTATGCCAAGTTGTTTTATTGATATATATATAGCAGTTACTAAGGTACTTGACCATATATCCTGGGCTAAAGAGGTTAAATCTGTGAAGTATGAAAAATTAGACATTTGCCTTGTAATGAGTGAGTGAATGTGTGATTTTTAGTACACTTGTATCAGATAGCATGTTTTATTCGGCCACATTTATTTTAACTTGCATGCCTTATTAAACAGTGCTTATCATGCCCGCTCCAAGCACGCCTGCTGTCTGTAGAACCTCTGACCTGGAGTTTATAACCTGAAGTCTGCAGTGGATGGATTAATCAAACAAGCATTGGCATAGCCAATAGGCCTCTCCTTTGGGACCGTATAAGTATTTAGGCTTGCAGCACATTTTCCTGGGTGCTACAACATCTACGTTTAATACACTTCACCTTTGGACGGATGGTATTGGAACCCTATCTGCATGTGAGAAGTAAAAGAAAACTAATTTTGTACAGGGTTGTGCAGTGCACTTCTTGCTCAGACTGCACCCAGGTACATGTGCAGGCTACTGACGTGAGGTCGCATGCAGTAAAGAACAATCTGAAAATAGACAAAGAATAATTTTTTTTATATTATCTGAGACTGGGGAGGAGCGGCCAGAGGCGATGAAAACGACGCAGCAGGGAACTCCGCCTCCGGGCACTGAGACGGGACAGCGGAGGAAGAACGATAGATGAAGAGAATGGAGGAGAGGGCAGGAGAGTAGCGAAGGGTGAGTTAATGAAGAGGAAAAGGGCTGAAAAGAAGAGAACTGAGTCGATAGCAGGAATGAAAATACCAGAGAAGGGTGAGAGTTTGTGGGGAGTATTACAAAGTGCCAGTGGGAGAGGAAAGAAGGAGACAGGGAGATGACAAAGGGAGAAGGAGGAGATGAGAGTAAGGGAGAACAGATCGATGATGGAAGGGTGGGGAGAGAAGGGTAAAGTATTGAGGGACCAAGAACGAAAGGAGGAAGGGCATGGACGGTGAATGAAGATTAGGTAAGAATGGAATAAATGAGTGAAAGGAGAAGGGGAAAGGACTGGGGCCGGATGGTGAATGAAAGAGAGTGAAGGACATGAGTGGAGGGGGGAGGTGAGACCTAATAAAGTAGTGAGAGGAAGAGAGCGAGAGAGAAAGTGAAGGAAGGAAGGTGCGAGGATGGTTGGGTCAGACATTGAAGTGAAGAGAAAACAAATGGAATAGCAGGGAATGGGAGTGGAGACGAAATGGTAAAGGAAAGAAGAATCGGGGACTGCGAGGAGGTGTGAGAATTAAGTGGAAGAGGAAGGGGCGGGTCAAAAGAGGAAAGCATTGTGAGAGTTATAAGGATAGATTCTGCACTTCAGAAAGATCCTTATCGTTTTGTGAGAAAGAACTGCGTTGGCATAGATGGCAGCTTTGTAAGGTTGTGACCAACAAGAGGCCTAAACACTCCCGTGCGTTTGGAGTGGGCTCAGCCCCCAGGAATGTCTCAGGCTCTCTCAGCACTTGAATGCCCCTATGTCCTGCCAAAATGAGCATTATTGTAATTTGATGCTTTAGTAAAGCGATTCTGATGGATACAACTACCTGTGGATTCGTCCTTGCGCTAGCATCCGACGGAAAGTCTTCTTCCTAGCTGCCCACGTCGACGAGGACGTCATAATGGCACGGCTCCACGTGACTCCGTCTGACGTCACTGTGCCTATAAGAGATCCTCGTCGGCGTGCTGACGTCAGTTTTCCTTTTTTCCATGCCTTTGCCAACGGGTTTTCTTCCTGGCTCGTTGATTACTGTTGCGTTTTTGGTGGTTACAATGTCTCCGCCGAAGAAGTCCGGTTTTAAGCCATGTAGAGAATGTGGAGGTCGGATGTCAGTGACCGATCCACATTCGGATTGTATTTGGTGCCTTAGTTCGGAGCATGACGTTAAGGGATGTTCGTTGTGCCAGAGTATGAACCCTAAGGCTCTAAAGGAGCGAGAGGCGAAGCTTTTTCTGGCGAAAGCAAAAAAGAAGGGACATAAGAGGGATTCCTCCCATGCTTCACCAAAGAAGTATAAGAAGCGGCGTCATCATGATTCACGGCGCCGTCATGACTCTCGGCGCCGGTCTGAACGGAGCCGGTCGAGGTCTCCGTCTTCTCGACGCCAAAAGACATGGGAGATGAGCCCTACTGTGACGCCTCAGCCCAGGAGTCCGGAGTTATCGCTGGCGTTGCAGGAGCCTGATGTACAGCAGTCATCTACTCACAATATCCTGCTTTCCCGGCTCCAGGGGCGGATCTGGCTACATTTTTGAATGCAATGTATGCTATTTTTCAGTCCATGGCTCCTGCTGGTGCACCGGCGGGTCCCACGGGGCCATTGGCATTTGATTTGGGCTCTCCGGCACCGTATAAAGCGGCTCCATTCATGCCTTTTTGTCCTGCTGAGGGTGTCGGATCGGCGCCGAGGATATCTCCTCGTGGGAGATCACCATCTGTGACAATGGCTCCACCATCTCGTCAGCCGACGCCATCGCCATGCCATTCGACGCCGAGGATGTCTCCTTCCAGGCCGGCTCCATCGCCTTCCTGCCAGCCGACTCCGCGGAGGTCATCGTTGGAGTCCGTGTCGGCGCCGGGTGCTGCTAAGAGTCACCCATCTCTTCCTGTGCCTTTCCAGGATTTGAAGTCTTCGGCGTCGATGGATTCATTAACGACGCCGACTTTGGAAACACACCTTCGGTCTCGTAGAAAGGCTTTACGACTTCTGGAAGAGGAAGAGTACAGGCAGTTGGAGGAAGGTGAAATTGATCCTTCTGATGAGTACCAAGGACTGGCCACTGCAAGCGGCCTGGATACTTCCCCGGAGTGGGACATTGCATCTCCGGGGGAGTTTACAGAGGAGGCCGCATCCTTCCATACGGTGGTCAGGAAGGCAGCAGAGTTTCTGGACTTGCCATTGTCTGTGGCGGAGGTGAAAACTAACCTGCTCACTGAGGTGTTGCACCCTTCTGCGTCCAGCGCTGATCCTTTGCTGCCCTTCAATGAGACTTTGACTGAGCCTATATTGGATTTGTGGAGGAAGCCAGTTACGACTCCTGCAGTGAACAGGGCAGTAGCGAGGAGGCATAGAGGCGCACCAGGAGATCCGGTTTTCCTGTCCCGTCATCCGACTCCTGAAAGTTTAGTAGTCCAGGCGTCTTGCTCCGCGAAGTTTGCTCCTGGAACATTCCCTGGAGTTCCAACTGATAGGGAGTCCAAGAGGATAGAGCAGTCTTTGAAGAAGATCTTTTCATCCTGTAGCATGGCGCTCAAGGCTACTAATTCTAACTTTGTGCTGGGCAGGTATGTCCATGCCCTTATGGACTCCGCTGAGGAAATGGCCAAAGATCTGCCGCAGGAGGTACAAAGGTCCTTTGGGTCTCTTTTTACGGATGCGCAGGTGAATGCACAGCAGATTATACAGTCTGGCCTGGACACGTCTGATTCGGTAGCCAGGGCCATGGGGACATCTGTGGCTACTAGGAGGCACACCTGGTTAAGGTCCTGTGGATTTTCATCGGACGTTCAATCTACCTTGTTAGATCTGCCATTCGATGGTGAAAAGCTGTTTGGAGAGAAGCCGGACTCTGCCCTTGAAAGGTTTAAGGACAGTCGGGCAACAGCTAAGTCTTTGGGCCTACAGACTGCTACTGCTACATCTTATAGACATTTTTGCAGGTTCAGGGGGTTTACACGTGGTTCCACCTTTCGGAGGTCCCAATACTTGGCCCAGCAACCTCCTTCTTCATCCTCCGCCTCCGATGGACAACAGCAGAAGCCGCCCTAGTTTTCCCCACTTTATCATTCATACTTCTCCTGTAGGGGGGAAGGTTGAGTCTTTTTCTCCGCAAGTGGGATCCGATTACAACGGACTCGTGGGTGTTAAGAATTGTGGGAAAAGGTTATGCTCTCCCCTTTCAGGAGTCCCCCTCCTCCCTTCCCCCGTCCCTCATTTTGTTCAGAAGACCATCTTCTGTTGTTACAACAGGAGGTCCTGACCATGTTGTCAAAGGGCGCAATAGAGTTGGTGCCGGTGCAGGAAAGGGGTCAGGGGTGTTATTCAAGATATTTCCTGATTCCCAAAGCGTACGGTCGTCTAAGACCGATCCTGGACATGAGGATTTTGAATTTGTTCCTCAAACAGGAGAAGTTCAAAATGCTGACTCTAGCGCAGGTACTATTGGCGTTGAACGGAGGAGACTGGATGTGTCTGTCGATCCCCAAATTACAAGATGTAATTACCACAGCAAAAGCTTTAGAGCAGTCGGAAAAATGGATAAATTCAATACAGGATTCAGATAAAATAAACAATATGGAGTCTGAAGTAGTGGGTGTAATGGGGAGTTATATTGCAAGTGGCAACCTAAATCCTAGAAGTAATACGTTCAGTAGGAAATGGGATAAACATAAGATGGAAAGATTATCATGCTGTCGCTGTGGCAATATGAATCATCTTGCGACTTCACCTCAGTGTCCCGCGGTTGGGAAGAAGTGTCAGAAATGTGGTAGGATTGGACATTTTGCTCGAGTATGTAAAGATTAAAAAAAAAAAAAAAAGCAGCAATGGTACGAAAGGAAAAGTGGCTTATATGAATAGTAGTAAATATGATGAAGGGTGGCAAAGGTGTGACGGACAGGAGGAAGAACATAGAGGTATGGTTCTGTCACTTAAAAGTTGTGATGGGAAAGTGAATGGTGGTGTTAGGCAACCCAGGTGCGAAGTACAGGTAATGGGAAAAAATTTAGGACTAATGACAGACTCGGGGTCACCTTGGACAATTGTTACACAGGAATACTTTAAGTGAAAATTTGAAGGAGTTTGGGAAATAACTGATTTGAAGGCACCAGACATAATAGCTGAGAGTTTTGATGGTACTACTATCTATGTTATTGGTTTTGTTGAGACAGAAATCGTTTTTAAGGGAAGACCTGCTGTGATTAAGTTGTATGTAGCAATTAAAGGAGTTAATGTCCTGGGATGGAGAGACCAAGACAAATTGGGAATCATATTGAATCCTAGAAGTAGTGAACCTGTTTTAGTGATAGAGAATTGCGAGACAAAGGAGTGGATTATATCTACGTTTCTCCAAGTTTTTACTAGCAGGTTGGGAAAGTTGGAAAATTACAGCCACAAAATTAGAGTTAAGACAAATGACAAACCGATAGTGCAGAAAGTTTGGAATGTTCTCATTAGTGTCAGAGAAGAATTGAAACAGATTTTGTCAGAAATGGTTAAAGAAAATGTAATCAAAGAAATGTAATCTTCTGAATGGGTATCTCCGATTGCGTTGGCCTGAATGGGTGACAAATCATTGAGATTGTGTGGACCTGAGGGCTGTGAATGCAAATATTATTGTGAATTGTCATCCTTTGTCCAATATAAACAAGGTAATCAGCATGTTGGAAGGAGAAAGTGTTTCTTTCACCCTGGATTTAAGGTCTGATTATCATCAGATTGAATTGACAGAAGATTCTAGACATCTCACATCATTTATCACACCACAGGGATTGTACCAATTTAAAAGAATGCCGTTTGGGGAAGCCTCTGCGGCGCGTCAGTGTATCAGAGATCTATGTATCATCTGTTCAAAGATATGGATAGTTATGTGAAGTGTTTCCAAGACGATGTTCTGATATTTTCAAAAGATGAAAGTGAACACAAAGAGCATGTGGAAAATGTTTGTGAGGTATTGAGAAAGAGGGGTTTGACCTTAAAGGAAAAGAAATGCAAGTTTTTCTCTAAGTTTGTGGAGTACTTGGGTCATACTATATCAGGAGAAGGCGTGATACCAAAACGATCATTAGTGGAAGCTATTGTTAATGCTCCTTGTAAGGAAATGCCTCCTTGGCATGGTTACCCCCTGACTTTTTGCCTTTGCTGATGCCAAGTTATGATTTGAAAGTGTGCTGGGACCCTGCTAACCAAGCCCCAGCAACACCAGTGTTCTTTCCCTAAACTGTACCTTTGTCTCCAAAATTGTCACAACCCTGGCACTCGGGTAAGTCCCTTGTAACTGGTACCCCTGGTACCAAGGGCCCTGATGCCAGGGAAGGTCTCTAAGGACTGCAGCATGTCTTATGCCCTCCTGGGGACCCTTCACTCAGCACATACACACTGTTTGCCAGCTTGGGTGTGCTGGTGGGGAGAAATTGACTAAGTCGACATGGCACTCCCCTCAGAGTGCCATGCCAACCTCACACTGTCTGTGGCATAGGTAAGTCACCCCTCTAGCAGGCCTTACAGCCCTAAGGCAGGGTGCACTATACCACAGGTGAGGGCATATATGCATGAGCACTATGCCCCTACAGTGTCTAAGCAAAACCTTAGACATTGTAAGTGCAGGGTAGCCATAAGAGTATATGGTCTGGGAGTCTGTCAAACACAAACTCCACAGCACCATAATGGCTACACTGAAAACTGTGAAGTTTGGTATCAACCTTCTCAGCACAATAAATGCACACTGATGCCAGTGTGCACTTTATTGTAAAATACACCCAGAAGGCATCTTAGAGATGCCCCCTGAAAACATAACCGACTACCGGTGTGGGCTGACTAGTTTTTGTCAGCCTGCCACACACCAGACATGTTGCTGGCCACATGGGGAGAGTGCCTTTGTCACTCTGTGGCCAGGAACAAAGCCTGTACTGGGTGGAGGTGCTTCTCACCTCCCCCTGCAGGAACTGTAACCCCCTGCGGTGAGCCTCAAAGGCTCACCCCCTTTGTTACAGCGCCACAGGGCATCCCAGCTAGTGGAGATGCCTGCCTCTCCGGCCACTGCCCCCACTTTTGGCAGCAAGGCTGGAGGAGATAATGAGGAAAACAAGGAGGAGTCACCCCCCCCCCCCCCCTCCCCCCCCCAGTCAGGACAGCCCCTAAGGTGTCCTGAGCTGAGGTGACTCATACTTTTAGAAATCCTCCATCTGGTAGAAGGAGGATTCCCCTAATAGGATTAGGGATGTGCCCCCCTCCCCACAGGGAGGAGGCACAAAGAGGGTGTAGCCACCTTCAAGGACAGTAGCCATTGGCTACTGCCTTCCCAGACCTAAACACACCCCTAAGTTGAGTATTTAGGGGCTCCCAGAACCGAGGAAGATAGATTCCTGCAACCTAAAGAAGAACAAGGACTGCTGACCTGAAGCCCTGCAGTGAAGATGGAGACGACAACTGATTTGGCCCCAGCCCCACCGGCCTGTCTCCCTACTTCGAAGAAAACTGCAACAGCGACACATCCAACAGGGTCCAGCGACCTCTGAAGT
Source organism: Pleurodeles waltl (assembly GCF_031143425.1). NCBI lineage: Eukaryota > Metazoa > Chordata > Amphibia > Caudata > Salamandridae > Pleurodeles > Pleurodeles waltl. The sequence continues at coordinate 243,317,648 of NC_090449.1, read as the reverse complement.
CTCAAAGGACTACCCTGCATCTGAAGGACCAAGAAACTCCAGAGAACAGCGGCCCTGTTCAAGAAATTGCAACTTTCTTCAACAAAGAAGCAACATTTAAAGACTACATGTTTCCCGCCGGAAGCGCGAGAGTTTCCACTCTGCACCCGACGCCCTCGGCTTGACCTGCGGAAAACTAACACTACAGGGAGGACTCCCCAGTGACTGCGAGGCCGTGAGTAGCCAAAGTTGACCCCCCCCCCCCCACAGCGACGCTTGCAGAGGAAATCCAGAGGCTCCCCCTGACCGCGTCTGCCTGTAACAAGGAACCCGATGCCTGGAACCAGCACTGCACCCGCAGCCCCCAGGACCTGAAGGAACCGAACTCCAGTCCAGGAGCGACCCTCTGCCTAGCCCAGGTGGTGGCTACCTCAAGGAGCCCCCCCCTGTGCCTCCCTGCATCGTTGAAGAGACCCCCCGGGTCTCCCCATTGATTCCTACCTGAAATGTGGCACCCTGTTTCCATTGAAGCCTAAGTGTTTTGGGCACCACTTTGACTTCTGCACCTGACCGGCCCTGAGCTGTTGGTGTGGTAACTTTGGGGTTGCCTCGAACCCCCAATGGTGGGCTCCCTTGGACCCAACTTTGAACCCTGTAAGTGTTTTACTTACCTGTGAACTTAACATTTACTTACCTCCCCCAGGAACTGTTGATTTTTGCACTGTGTCCACTTTTAAAATAGCTTATTGCCATTTTTGTCAAAACTGTACATGCTATTGTGATTTTTCAAAGTTCCTAGAATACTTGAGTGAAATACCTTTCATTTGAAGTATTACTTATTAAGTTCTGAACCTTGTTCTTAAAATAAACTAAGAAAATATATTTTTCTATATAAAAACCTATTGGCCTGGAGTAAGTCTTTGAGTGTGTGTTCCTCATTTATTGCCTGTGTGTGTACAACAAATGCTTAACACTACCCTCTGATAAGCCTACTGCTCGACCACACTACCACAAAATAGAGCAATAGAATTAGCTCTTTTTGCCACTATCTTACCTCTAAGGGGAACCCTTAGACTCTGTGCACATTATTTCTTACTTTGAAATAGTATATACAGAGCCAACTTCCTACACTCCTGCTCCTGACAATTGGGAAAAATTGTTGTCTTTTACATGTCTCTGTGAATATTATATTAAATTCATTGAAAACTTTGTGACTAAAGTGAAGCCACTGAGAGAACTTACACGTAAAGGGGTTCAGTATGTGTGGAAAGGAAAACAAAACTGTGCGTTTGAAAGGATTAAAAGAGAAATTGTAGAAGCTCCTACTTTGAGGCCTTTTAGCATGGGAGCACAGTGTATTGTGACTGTGGACGCACTTATGTATGGAATAGGAGGAGTATTATCTCAGTGTTATGGCAAGGACAAGTGGAATGTTTCTTTAGCTTCCCGTACGTTAACGGATGCTGAGAGGATGTAGGCTGTGATAGAATAGGAATTGTTGTTGTTGTGTATTTGAGTGGTTGAACATTTTCGGAACTATATTTCGGGTTCATATTTAATTTTGCAGACTGATCATAAACCATGTGTAGGAATTCTTTCTCCAGGTGGTGGATGGAATGCTACTGCTCGTATTGCCAGACTTTTTTCTAGAAATTGTTTCAAGGTCGAGTATGTGCCTGGGAAGAGTAATGCTGCAGCAGATTGTTTGTCGCGGCTTCCTCAAGACGATGCAAAGAAAGTTGATGTATTTTAGAATGAGTTGGAAAATGATGTTGTATCTGTAGTGTCTGATTACATGACTTGTGAGTTTAGCGGTAGAAGAGGAAATGTGGAAGAAATGTGATGAGGAAGATTTTGTTTTGCAAGAAGTGAAAAAGTATTTGCAGTGGAGTTGGCCTGATAAGAATGGGGTTTCGGCAGAGATTATGCCGTTCCAAAAAGTCATGGATGAGTTGGAAATATAAAATGAACTCCTGTTCAAAAAAGGGAAATATGTTCCTCCTAAGAGAATGCAGGAAGTTATTTTGAAACTTGCACATGAGGGTCATCAAGGAATGTCTTCTATTAAGAGGTTGATACGGACGTGCTTTTGGTGGCCGGGGTTGGATAAAATGGCAGACAGTGATGAGGGAGTGTAGTGTGTGTGTCAATGCAGAAAAGATGTTAAGGATAGTGTCAGCTCCTCTTTTGCCAGTGCCCTGGCCGGATTCTCACGGTCAGAAGTTAGGGTTTGATATTTCTGGTCCATACTATTCTCTTCCTGCAGAGGCTCATTATGCGTTGGTTTTGATTGATTATTATTCTAAGTGGCCAGAAGTGAAGTTTGTTTCCCAAGTTACATCAAGTGCTATTATTGAGTTCATCAAAGAAGTGTTTGCCAGGGAAGGATATCCGGAGGTGTTGATATCTGACAATGGGGTTCAATTAGTGGCAAAAGAGATGCAAAGTTGTTTTTACATATAGCAATATCAGACATGTAAGCACTCCACTGTATGAACCGCAAGGTAATGGTCAAGTTGAGAGAGTCAACTGTGTACTTAAAGTATTTGCTGGGCAGTGGAAGGAGAAGGTAAGGGGACAAATTATGGTATTATCGTATAACACCACAGAGCACAACTGAAGTAAGTCCTTTTAAGTTATTGAAAGGAAGACATCCTGTATCTAAATTGTGTCCATGGTGGTTCATAAAGAAACAAGGAAAATATCGTGAAAATGTGTGTGTTGAAGAGGTCAGAGAAAGAGTGAAGAGAAAACAGGAGACATTCAAGGAAGTGTATGATAACAAATGGAGAGTGAAGGAATCTGGAATTGCAGTTTGAGATTTGGGTCAGAATACGTAAACCAGGGTTTGTGAGGAAGGGTACGTCCAAGTTTGGGAGAGCTTTGAAAGTGATCAAAGTATATAACAAGAGTGTTGTTACACAGGATGGGAAAGTGTGAAATGTGAGGAGAGTAGCGAAGTGCAGTAATGGTGGTGAGTGCTTTGGTGATGGAGGATATGATAGTTCTGTAGTATAAGTAGGAAATTATGTTGGTGTGAGATTGGTGCCGTCGGATGAACGCCATGTTGCAAAGTGTGAACCAAGAGCAGACGATTGTGGGGAATGAACTTGGAAGTGAAGGGGAAATCACAGAGACTGTCAGCGATGATTGTGATACTACAATAAATAATACTTCTATAGCGTCACATGTGAAATCTGATGCTAGAAGAAGATGTTGGCCAGCCAAATTTGAGGATTTTTTTTCCGGACTGTTCATTTATGTTGGCCAACCATATTCGGGGACTATGTTAGGACTGTTAAGGTATTGTACAGTATAAGTTTTCTGGTATTTGTTTTTTTTATTATTTGATTTTGTTTGTTTAAAGAAGTGAAATATGTTAATATGGTGGATTGTAGAGTGTGTAATGGAATGGAATAGGAAGTGTAGAATGCGAAGGGAAGTGGACAGGTGGATTTTTTCATTACATGGAGGACTTGGGAGGAAGAGGTGTACTGTGCTGTCTATGAATAAACACACACTCTTCTATACACTGTGTGTGTTTGGATCAAGCGATTTAGTGCCCATGGGCCAAGTTTGCACTATATGAAAATCTGCAAATATAAGCAAACTAAAAAAAACGCCGATGAAGAGGATTGGGCTACAAGATGAGGAAACATCCTCATGGTGATCATAAAGATGATTAAATAAAAATGTCAGGAACTTCTGCATTCAATGGTTTACTTCCGCCCTGAACCCTTGTTTTCGGGTGTCATCAGTAAAAGAGGGCGTGTACGCAGCCGTTAAAGACGATCTGCTCACTTCAATGGATGGCCACGCTAGGTGTATTAAAAATTCAGTACGTTCAACAGAATGCACACCACATCCTTTAAAGATGAATGGGTTTTGACACAAGGTTCGTAAATGTTCTCTTCAAAGGCCTCTGGGGGACAGACAGCAGTAGCATTCTAGGGTATGGAAATGAAAAGATACAAGCAAAGCACAAATGCTTCTACAGTTTAGGCTGTAATTGGCCATTTGTATTAATGGGCTGGAAAGACAAACACTACTAAGTTTAGCATTCTAAGAACACCACAAACCCCTTTCAAGAAAAGCCTAAAACCCACTGAAAGCTAGCAGAGTCTTAAACACCCCGCATCCCAAACAAGATAATGGCACTCACATATCCACACCGGGGAGGAAAGAAGACGATGACCTGAAGTGCGTTGTCCCTGAAGCAGGCGCCATGCTGATAAAATAAAAGCCGCACAGCCTCCCAAATCATACAAATAAACAAAGTTTGTGCAATTCAAAAAAGCCATACACGCTGCCTGCTCTTTAAGAGATGTGGGGCCAGATGTAGCAAGGGTTTAGCAAGTCGCAAACGGCGAAAATCGCCGTTTGAGAGTCGCTAAAGCCACTTTGCTATGTAGAAATGCATTTTGCGAGTCGGAGCCAACTCGCAAAATGCATTTCCGACTCGCAAATAGGAAGGGGTGTTCCCCTCCTATTTGCGACTCGCAATCCTATGCATTTTCATTTGCGACCGCGATTGCGGTCGCAAATGAAAGCGCAGTTACCATCCACTTGAAGTGGATGGTAACCCAGGCGCAAACGGGAAGGGGTCCCCATGGGACCCCTTCCCCTTTGTGTCTGGATAAAAAGGGACCACTACCTGCCCTGAAAAATACCGAAACTAAAGTTTTTTTTTTTTTTTGTTTTTTTTTTCACAGTGCAGCTCGTTTTCCTTTAAGGAAAACGGACTACACTTTGAAAAAAAAAAAACTGCTTTATTTAAAAGCAGTCACGGACATGGTGGTCTTCTGTCTCCAGCAGACCACCATCCCCGTGAGTGCCCTGAATCGCTATGGGGTCGCAAATTGCGACCCACCTCATTAATATTAATGAGGTGGGTCTTTGCGACCCCATAGCGACTCGCAGAAGGTGTCTGAGACACCTTTCTGCATTCCAAATTGCGAGTTGCAATTTGCGAGTCGCTGGGACTCACAATTTGGAATCTTCCTACATCTGGCCCTTGGTGAATTATGAACAGCAGTGGGCGATGACACAAGCAGGAGACACAGGGAGGGGCAAGTGGTGGTGGTGGAACGGAACCACGAGTCAAAACAACAAAAAGTAGTGCGCCAAACCTCCCTAAATGGTCAAAAGTAAACTGATCCATGTAACAGGGTCATTCTTCAGGGTGGAAACAGAGTCAAAAGGCAGGACAAAGACAACAAAGGGACCATAGTAAACCAAGATTTTTTGAGGGGCACTACAAGTAACCAATTAAAAGCAAAGGCTGTGCCCAAAGCCCATATGTTCAATACAGCATGTCTCGAAGACAGCACATGCACCTTGCCTAGGCTCTACCTAAAAATGAGCTGTTCTAATAGCTCGTTTTAGTACTGTTTGCCATTGCCACCATCCTAAACGTAATACTCCTATTTTATTTTCCAAATAAACTAATAAGATGAATGCTTCCATGCTTTTTCTCATGTGAAATAGTGTACACACAACCACACACTCTCTCATTGAAAAAACACGAAGGTTAAAGTGATGTTATAGTTAGGTGAAAACTTCAGTGACAACGTTTATACAAAAAAAAAAAAAACTGAAATTCACCAGTTAAATTTATCTCAATAAACTATAACTTGTGCACTAAGGTAACTATAACCCCGCCATACACGCTCTTGTCATCAATGATGTAATTTCAAATGTTGCAAAGATTTTATCAATTGTGTTATAGAACTTGTCATGAGTTATGTAATATGTGGGGTAATTAGCAGTGCATGGCGAGAGCGCAAGTTATAGTTACTTGAGGAACTGTAACTGGTGAAGTTCAGGGGCTTTTTTCTTCAGTTTCAAGGGTTACATTGTCACAGGAATTTTCACCTAACTATAACGTCGCTTGAACATTTTTTTTTTTTTTTTTTTTTGTTCTGTGAATTTCTAGCATTCTTTAATGATAAGTAATATTTTATTACCATACATAAAGCCAACCACCTGGCGTACACAGATTTTGACCAGACACTGCATCCAAACCCAAGCCACATACAGCTTTTGGCCAGACCCTGCCTCAAACTCATTGGCGTCTCCCCCTTCTGAAGCCATTTCGGGCCCTGGTACCCAACCCCTACAGTGTTGTGTTTTTTTTTTTTTTTTTTTTTTTAAAGGGGAGGTTTCAGGCGGCTCCTCTCACGATCCTGTAGTGGCCTCAAGGCCCCCATTGCCCTGGGATCCTGGGTGCTGGGGAGCTTGCATTTCTCCTGCCTAGTGGGAGCAGATTTTTTTCTATGCTTCTGCTAGGTGGGAGCAATCTGGAGCGCAGGTAGGGAAACTACTGTGTCCCTGAGTTGGGCTCTCCGGGACACAGCAAATTAGTTGGTGCTGTGGTATGGGCTCCCTGGGGCCTTTTTAGGCTTCGTGAAGGCCACATACCCCCCTCACCTATATTTCAGTAATGACCATGGAGGATGTGGTTCCCGAGGCCCATTGGTGGCTCGGGGAGGGGGGCTGCACACCCCCTCCCCAAACAAGTACCTTTGCTGTGGGAAATGGAGTCCCTGGGGTCCATAGTGGCTTGGGACCTATACAGGCTCAAGGAGGGGTGCCATACTCCCACTCCCCTTTATAATAAAAAAAAAAAGTGGCCCCAGGGGGATGGGTTAACTGGTGTCGTAATTGACCACGGAAGGGGTGGTGCCTCAACTAGGCTCGAGGAGGGGGTAGTTACACACACCCTCCGCTTACGTTTTCACTGGAGACCTCCTAGCCTCCATTTCATTTTTTTTTTTTTTTAAATAAAAAAAAACAGCACTCCCTTGGGATCGCAGCTATTTGTGAAAAATATATTTTCATTTTCGCCCCAGAGGTCTCCCTCTGGGGCCACCAACACAGGGCCTAGGGGTCAGGGTATTCCTACCTTGCCCCCTTTTTATTATTTTTTTACATTTAAACTTTAAACTCGGGACAGATGACCAAGTCCTGTAATAGCTGCCTGCAACATTTTTTTCTTGTTAACAGAGGCAGCCAATCAGAGTTCTCACTAGCATGTCTCCTGTGGGTGCAAATTGGCCCAGGGGGGCATTTCTCTCCCTTGGGCCAATCAGAATACTTCCTTTTAAAATTCGGTTTAAGGGACTCTCACAAGAGTCCTTGGAACCCAACTCTCAACTATACAAACCTTTTTTAACCTAATAATTCAAACTATTGAACATATTTACACCAAATCACAGAATCACGCTTCCTTGACCAAGCTATAACTTTCTGCCAAATTTTGTGTAGTTCCATTCAGGAGTCTTTGCATTAGCGCTGCCTAAAAAAGTCTATGGAAAGTGCATGGGGAAATTTGGTTTTGGGACCCCCTCATTTCTTGGTCCCCGCTTGACCGATTACTGTGAAACTATAGAAAGTTTCGTGAAGGTTCTTCTAATGGCACCGAAGTTTTAAGCAAACAAAAAAACACACTTCCTATAGAGACACAGGCCTAACTATTACTACCCAGTGCTGACCGTCACTGGGTAATACCCCATTATAGCACTCTTGCTTTTTTAAATGTGTTGTCTCTATTAATGCGTGATTTCCCGACATTTATTAACTAGGCCACGTTCAGGATGAACTTCATCTTGTTTAAAATGGAAGTCTTCTCTCTCCTCCCCCTCCCCCTTTCTGTCCCCCTGCATGCCTTCCTACTCCTCTTTTCCACGGAGCACAGTCACCCTGAGACAAGCTGGGTTATTTCTGTTGATAGTTTTTTCCCATTCTTGCTGAAGCTTGGTCACAAAATGTTGCTGTTTTTAAGGATCTTCAGCCATTTTGCTGTGGACTATTCATTTATAATACTTTGCTTTTGTTCATGTTACTACTTATTTCTTTCCTACGAAATACTCCAAAAGGTGGTGCACTGCAAGCTATATTAAAGACAGTATACAAATGGTCAAAGCCAGTGTTACAGTGTGAAAAACAACAATTTTCAATTTAATACTTCATTGACAGTCCAAAGAATTAATGTTGTGCCACCCAAGAGGGCAGAGTGAGTTCTGACCACAAATAATGAATAAACAGGAAAGCACAAAAAATGTTATGTCCTTGTAGTAAATTATAAAACAGAAAATAAGTAGACGATGGGTAGTCTGCAGTGAATTCTTAGACAGGAGGTAAGTAGAATATGAACAGCTAACGCGTTTCGCCCAACATTGGGCTTCTTCAGAGCTGTTAAGTAACCAGAGAGAACATATATATTCTGTCCCTAGTACGGAGAGAAGCAGGTAGATGTCAAGTGTACAGAAACCATAACCGGAGATAAGAGAAAGTTGAGAATACAGGGAGACCAATCGAAATGATCAATCAAAGATCTATAATGTGAACACACCCATGCATAGCGTATCTCAAAACCATGCATAAAATAATATGCAGTGTGTAACCCGTAATATAGCAAAGAAAAAAAGGTGATGTCGATGGGATGTGTATAGCAGGTAGTGAAACGTAAAATATGAAAAGTCGGTGAAAATAGTAAAAACGAAGCAACGTACCCTATAAGAACATTATTTTTAAGTCCAATCAAAAGTAACACAAAGTGTGTTAATGTATCAATCACCTGAAAGATAAATTCCAAAATAAATACGAAAATTTGTACAGGCGGCAGGACAATGAGATACTTAATCAATATAATCTCATGGTCCAGAAAGAAAGTCCGAAAAATAAATAAATAAGAAAAAAGAGAGAGGCTTACCGCTTATGTGAGATGTCAAAAAAATAACTTTGCAGAAGGAGAATTCCAAAAAGATATGGGGAGAGGAAGTGACCAATCCCATATGTGGCGCAGATTTGAAAAAATATATGTATACCTAAAAACAAAAACAGGTCTATAAGGTATGCACAGTGAAAATAAAGGGCACATGTAGTCCCCGAGGGCCAGTAGTGTAATAAGAAGAACCATGTGAGGTTCAAAAAACGCTTACCGTCCGTTGGTAAAAGGAAGGAAAAATGGCTCCAAATAAAACCGTTCTCAGTTGCGGTCCAAACGGCCGCCGGAGCGCGCGTGTGTCTGGCAACTCAAGAAGTTGCCGGCAAAAATACCAAAGATCAAGCAGTGATCAGAAGCCGGTCCCGGAAGCCACAAGTTATGTGCCCGGGACCCGGAAGTGGGAGTACCGGTCTCCCTATCCTAAAAATGAAAGACGGACTACAAACGCCGCCATGTTGGGTGTGGGGTGACGATAAAAAACGCATCAGAATCGTGTAAAGAAAAGATAAATGGATATTAAATTGAAAATTTTTGTTTTTCACACTGTAACACTGGCTTTGACCATTTGTATACTGTCTTTAATATAGCTTGCAGTGCACCACCTTTTGGAGTATTTCTTAGTGGAGCTCTCTTTCAGCCCCGTCGAGTTCCTTATTGCAGTAGGAACTATGGTGTTGTTGCACGCTCTTTGATACTTGTGTATTGTTTCTGCTATCTTACTGATATATTGTTTTTGCACTAGGGGGTACCTTGTGGGATGGTGCGTTGTTGATGAGCTTACTGCATACCTCTTTGCTTACTTATTTCTTTCCTACCTAGCACTAAGTGTCCTATACTAGTGAGAACATTTTGCCAGACTTGGGGCCTGATTTAAATCTCGGCGGAGGGTACATTGTCGCAACAGTGACAGCCCATCTGCCAAAATTCAAATATAATTGTTTTCTGTGGTATTCAGATTTCGGTGGATGGGATATCTGTCACCGTTGCCATGGAGTAACCCCTCCACCGAGATCTAAGTCAGGCCCGTAGTTCAAATGATCTAACCCCATACCTTGGTGTAATGTCCCAGGAAGGCGACCTCAGTGCATTAGTAAATGCACTCTTGTCTCAGTGGGCAAATGGGGCCTGTTCTAATTCTCAGCTCTCCGCGACAACATCCATCATAACTCTGGTGTGATGTGCTTCTCGCCTGAATTCAGGATAGACAGTGTTTAAATTAAAAAATACCGGCCTTATTCCTTTTAGCAAAAGACTTAGATAAACATTAGTCTGGGCTGGGGAAAGAGTTGTCTCTCATGAGCACAAAACAAAGAAAGGGCGTTGGATTTGACTAACTGTGCAGACGGAAAAACATCATTATTATTTTTTTTTTTTTTAATAATTGCATGCTTGGCATTTCTCATGCTAGTGGAAACCTGTTCAGACCACCATCTCAAAAAGGTACTGAGTTAAAAGAGAAAACTATAATGACGACTTAACACAATCTCTATAACACTTTCACCTGCAGCCCCCAAAGAAAATGAAACTTATTCTGACACCCTCCCAACTCACATGTACTTGCGGACACACTGATAATATTGACTCTGGACTTTGGCAATACACTCCTACTGGGTGTGCTACAAGCTCCCTCAGTACATTAATACCCATCATCCGTGCCACTGCAAGACTTGTATCCTCAGTGATACAGTACAGCCAACTCCTCCCTCTCCGCCCCCAGGCCTATCTAGATCACATTGGCTTCCTGTTGTGGTAAGAGCAAAGTTCAAACAGGGATGTCTTACGTGGCCCTACAACTTAATAATCCCTCATACTTCAAGCACCTACTAAAAAAGGTGTATGAAGTAAAAATACACTGTTTCTAAAAAGACTTAGATTTAGAATCTCCCTCTTCAACACCAATCCTTTTCAGAGACGGCCACTACCTCCTGGATCTCTCTTCCTAGCAACTTCATATTGAAACCCAACTTGTAGTTCTTCTGTCAAGAGACTCTCCTGATCAGATTTGATCTTTCCAAAACGCACTTGTCTTCATTATACCTGCACGTTTATATTCTGCTGGTACGTCTTATGTTCTCAAAGTTGCAGCTTTCCCTCCCCAGCACTTCTTTTTGTTTTTTTTGCAGACTGGTGTTGAGACCTTAGCACTCCTGCCTGTTGCTAAGGTACAATAAATAACTAATATGTACTTTGCTCAAATTAACCCATATCATCCATATATGTATACCCTACCCTTGGTAAGTCACAGATTCCTACCAAACTTAAGCTTTCATCTTCCACATGAGACCCAGATGTTTTTTAGTTCCAGAGAAGCATGACAACCCCCCAGAATACCAAAATAGGCCTCCTACGATAAATAATAATGCACAATAGTTTAGAGTACATGCAGGGGATTGCCTCCTGGATAAACCAACCAATACCCAGTGAGATGGGAAAACATGAAGAGGGATGTGGTTACTTAAGAGGAGTAGATTAATTCTGAGAGCATAGTGCCTCGTCCAATAATCAATGTGCTGTCACAAAAGCGCTAAAGTTGGGAAAAAAAAAAAAAACTACTGCATGATTCGTAGGAGTGACTACTGTGAGTGGTGATTTGGTGTTTTTCTGTATTCCCAGGCTTCTGTTTCCAGGTCAAAATATTATGGTTTTGCATGCATGAAGCCTGAGTAAATGTTTGATTAGCAGAAGGAACAAAGACTACAAAATTGCAAATTAATGTAAAGTACAGCAGTCTCTTGGAGTTTCTGGTGGGCAACAGCTCCACTGAGCAGGTTTCTAGTGAACTGATCGATCATCAGACCATGTAGCTTCGGTCTTCTGGCCAGCAGTGAGGCTCCGATTGTCCAGCCTATCATCTCACCAAACTCCCACTTTGATTGTGAAAATATGAGAAGTAAGGGCAAACTTTTAATTCCCACAGATTGGGCCACAGAGTTCCTGTGCTTACGTTATCGGGGAGCCATTGTGTTCAAACCCATTGTTACTGTGTGCTAACTTTACCACATAGACTAGGTTGTGGAGCTTCACATCTGGTACTACGCTGGCCTTCTCTCTCGCTTGGTGTTAAACAGAGTGACTTGTGTAACAGTTGGAACTACAATTGTCGTAAGCTGGCCTGGTGTGTGGTGAGTACCCTGCAGCCAAGACTTATTTAGGAGACATGCAAAGCTTATGCAATACCAATGTAGTCACACAACACTTACACACATGAAAGAACCACACAGTGTTACAAAACTAAAGGTACTTAATTTTTGGAACAAAGCACCACAAAATACTACAAAGACAACTGTTGGGAATGGACCTTTTTGCATGGTTATCCCCAAAAGTTTTGCCTTCTTCCTCCTATTTTTTGAGGTCTGTTTTTGCTGGTTTATTGTCTTTGCACACTTTACCAGTGCTAAAGTGCAAGTGCTCCCTATAAAGTGTACTGTTGATTGGTTTATCCATGATTGGCATATTTGATTTACTTGTAAGTTCTTAGTAAAGTGCACTAGAGGTGCCCAGGGCCTGTAAACCAAATGGTACTAGTGGGCCCGCAGCACTGGTTGTGCCACCCACATTAGTAGCGCTGTAAACATGGCTCAGACCTGCCACTGCAGTGTCTGTGTGTGCAGTTTTTAACTGCCAATTCGACTTGGCAAGTGTATCCACTTGCCAGGCCTAAACCTTCCCTTCTACTACATGTCCGGCACCCCTAAGGTAGGCCCTAGGTAGCCACAGGGGCAGGGTGCAGTGTATGTTTAAGGTAGGACATATACTAGTGTGTTTTATATGTCCTAACAGTGAAATCCTGCCAAATTCGGTTTTCCCTGTGCAAGGCTTATCTCTCTCATAGGTTAACAAGGGGGCTGCCTTTAAAAATCCTTGAAGCGCAGATTTCCTTTGAGAGCAGATAAAAATGTGAAGTTTAGGGTCTCTGAACTCACAATTTAAAAATACATCTTTTAGTGAAGTTGGTTTTTATATTGTCTGTTTGAAAATGCCACTTTTAGAAAGTAGGCATTTTATTTCTTATACCATTCTGTTTGAGGATTGTCTGTCTGGGTCAGTTTGACAGTTGGGCTATTTTGCACCTCTCTAGACAGTGACACAAAAGGGGGCGGGGTTTAGCCTGCATATCTTGATGAGCCATCTCAGCTAGAGAGGAGGGAGGAGTGGTTTTTCAAACCTGAAATTTCTGTGCCTGCCCTCCCACAATGCAGTCTCCGACCCCCTGATGTGCACCTGGGGCCCGGCCTGGACAAGGAAGGATCTTGCAAACACTTGAGACTTTGCTTTGAAGTTTGCCGACTTCAAAGGCAGAACTGGGTAAAAGAAGAAGACCTAAAACCCCAGACTTTTAGAATCTTTCTCGAATCAAGAGGAACCTCTGCCCAGGAGAAGAGCTGAAGGAGGAGTACTGTCCCTTTGCTGTGTTGCTTTGTTGGACTGGCCTGCAGTTACTGCTTCTGCTCGAAAAGAGTGCAAAGGGTGAACTTTGCTGTGTGTCCTGCTTGAGAAAATTCTCCAAGGGCTTGGAGTAGTGCTTGCCTCCTGTTGGAAGTCTCAGGGACACCAAAGACTTCAGTTTTTCAGTTTCCTCGACCTGCAGCACTGGGAACTGTGTGTTGTGTGCTGTTCAAGAGGAGAAACCATCGCGACTCCACAAACGACAACGCTGCTGGCCTGCACCGTGACCTGCCGAGGCCACACAGAGTTGCATTGCCCCGCTTCGCCCTGCGCCCCTGGTCTCACCGATGCCATCATCGGACGACTTCACAGAGCCACTTTTCGCACCGCGACCTGTGGGCCCCGCACTCCGGCATCGCCTGCTCACACCGCAGCCTGGGCATCCTCGATGATGCCGCTCTTGCTGACACCGGCGCCGCTGCCTGCACCGAGGCCTGTGGACGCGGCTTGTGAGGTACACGAAGCACCGTCCCATCCCGCACCGCAGCCCTGGTCCACCGACGCCAGCACCATTGACTCCTGTGTTGTCACCAGGCATCCTGCCTGCACCATGACCTGTGGACACTGCACGTCGCACCGCCCTGCTTCACACCGCAGCCCTGGTCTCACTGACGCCACTGGACGCCGTCAACGAGCAGCTGCCTGCACCGTGAACTGTGGGCACCGCACGTCGCATCATCACGCTTTGCACTGCAGCCCCGACACCATCCATGCCGGCGCACCTGACTTAATCAGTCTGGAGTTCGATCTGCAATGCGTGTGACCTCAAGGGCCCGACGACTCCTGCACCAACTCTGGAACCGACACCGCAACGTCAGTGATGCCGCTCTCCGGAGCTCACTGCGAGGATCACGACGCCCTGCAAATCCAAGATACTGTTTGCGGGTCTTCCCGACACCGTAGCTGGCCCGCAACACCGGGCCGACCTGAACTGTTGGTTTTGTTGATCGCGACGCCGTGATAGCTAAACCTGGGGCTATCGACTTCAAGGAACTGTAGTTTTGAGTAAATCTTGCAGAATTCATATTTTTCAACTGTATGTTGGATTTTTATCGTATTTGGTCTTGTTTTCGATAGATAAATATTGGTTATTTTTCTAAAACTGGTGTGATGTCCTTTTGTAGTGTTTTCACTTATTACTGTGTGTTATGTGCAAATGCTTTACAAAATTGCTTCTGAGATAAGCCTGACTGCTCGTGCCAAGCTACCAAGGGGGTGAGCAGGAGTTATCTGAGCAGGTATCTCCCTTATCCTTACTAGAGTGAGGGTCACTACTTGGACAGGGTGCAGACCGACTGCCAACTAAAGTCCCATTTCTAACAGTAACCCACCCTTACGAGGTAAGTAATACATTAAATATATACACTAGTTATCAGAAACAGGCATAGAAAGGTTAGAAAACAGTGCAAATAGCAAGAACGAATAGTGACACTAGGGGGAGCACAATCCATATTCTAAAAAAATGGAATGCAAACAAGGTACCCCCACCTAGGTAAGTAATATGTGTAGCGGGGAGCTGGGAGTACTAGAAAACCACAGAGGTAAGTAACACAGTACCCCTACCCCCCAGCGACCAGGAATGCACGAGTAAATAACTGAATATCCCCAAACCACCCAAAAGGAAGAAAAGAAAAAAAAAAAGACATCCAGAGAAGACTTCAAGAAAACCAGTTGTCGATTCCTGAAGAAGATGACCTGTGGAGAGAGGGAACCATGTCCAAGAGTCACAGAGGAGTCCAGGAGGAGTAGAAGCTACTAATCACCCAGCTGTAGTTGCATGAGTTGGTCGACTATGATTAAGAACAGGTCAGCACTGCAGCCCTGGAGCTGGAGAAGAGTTCCTGATGGATGCAAATGGTGTTCTATGCTGGAAGGAAGATTCCAGAGGGGTGTTGGTGCCGGAATTCCACCAACAAGCCTTGGCAAAGCACATTCGCGGTTAGTGGAAAAGTGGTGCTGCCAGGGACCTGCAAGGCCCAGGAGGACTCAACCCAGGAGGAGGAGTCATAGGGGACCCTCAGCGTTGCAGAAAGTCCACAGGAGCAGAGACAGCACCCACAGGAGTCCCACAGGATGGGGTCACAGGAGTCACAGAAGCCCACGCAGCACTTCAAAAGAGGATCCCACGCCACAGAAGAACCACACAGGAGGCTGTGCTTTGCAGGACGGAGTGCTGGAGGCTGGAGCTACAAGTCGCCTGAAGAACCCTTGGAGGAGATGCAAACAAATCTTGGCAGCTGCAAGAGACGCGGTGCACGGAGGTACTGTCCTGCTTGGGAAGGCAAAGGCTTACCTCCACCAAAGGTGGACAGCTAGCAGATAGGACCAAGAGGACTACTCTGGACCACAACCCGTGATGCAAGATCCACGCAACTCGAGATGAGAGGAGATGCACGCAGCTGGGCGTCGCTTGTTGTAGGTGCCTGCGGTTGCAGGGGAGTGACTCCTTTATTCCAAGGGAGATTCCTTCTTCTTGTGCAGGCTGAAGAGTTGAAGTCTTCTGAGGATTAACAGCCGGGGAAATGTTGCAAAGCTGGCAGGCGACTTGGAAACAAAGTTGCAAAAGAGTCTTCTTTGTTGTAGCCGCGCTTGTCGGTTCCTGGAGGGTTCAGTCACGGTTCTAGTGGCCAGAAGTCGAAGTGAAGGTTGCAGAGGTGTCCTCCTGGAATCTTGCAAGCTGAATCTGAGGACCCACCCAAGAGAGAGACCCTTAATAACCCTGAAAGGGGAAATCGTCAGCTAACCAGGTAATCACCTATCAGGAGGGGGCTCTGACATCACCTGCCTAGCCTGGGCACTCAGATGCTCCCATAGTTCCCTGTCAACCTTAGAATCAAGATGGCAGGGATACTCTGGAGGAGCTCTGGGCACCACCCCTGGGGTGGTGATGGACAGGGAGTGGTCACTCCCCTTTCCATTGTCCAGTTTCGCACCAGCACAGGGACTGGGGATCCCTGAACCGGTGTGGACTGGTTTATGCACAGAGGGCATCAAATTTGCCCTTCAAAGCAAACCAGTGGTTGGAGGAGGCTACCCCTCCCAAGCCAGTCACACCTATTTCTAAAGGGAGAGGGTGTTACATCCCTCTCCCAAAGGAAATCCTTTGTTCTGTCTTCCTGGGCTTGATCAGATCAAGCAGCAGGAGGGCAGAAACCCATCTGAGGTGTGGTAGCTACTGGGCTGCCCGGAAAACCCTGTAAGACTGCTAGTAGCAATGCTTGGGGTCCTCTGAGGAGCCCCAACAGTGCTTGGAATCATACTTCCAATACTTGCAACAGTATTGGGGTTATGATTCCGAAATGTTTGACACCAAACATGCCCATGTTCAGAGTTACCATTATGTAGCTGGACATAGATAGTGATCTATGTCCAGTACACCCATAAAAGGGCGTGCCCGCACTCGCAAAGTCCAGGGAATTGATCTGGAGCTTGTGGGGGCACCTCTGTTAGTGCAGGGGTGCCCTCACACACAGGTACCTGCACCCTGCCCTCTGGGCTGAGAGGACCTACCATAGGGGTGACTTACAGTGACCTGATGTAGTGACCTATAGTGAAAACTGGTGCATGCACCCTTAGCACACAGCCTGCAATAGCAGGCCTGCAGATGCACTTTGCATTAGCTCCCTATGGGTGGCAGAATAACTGCTGCAGCCCATAGGGATCCCCAGTGCCCTGGGTACCTAGCTACCATACACTATGGACTTACATGGGGGGGACCAGTATGCCAATTGTGGAAAGAAAAAGGTAAAATTTAGAGGAGAGAGCAAAACTACATGGGTCGTGGTTAGCGGGATCCCAGTAGACAGTCAAACATACTGACAGCAGGCAGAAAATGGGGGTAACCATGCCAAAAAAGAAGGTACTTTCCTACACCATGTACCCCCCTGTCCCAGGGAAGTCGTTTGTTCTGCGTTCCTGGGCTTGAGCTGGTCAAGCAGTAGGAGGACACAACCCTGTCTGAGGGATGCCAGCAACTTGGGCTGCCTGGAAAACCCCAGAAAGCTGGTAGGAGCAATGCTTGGGGTCCTCTAAGGAGCCCTCAGAGTGCATAGACTCATACAACCAATACTGGCAACAGTATTTGGGTATGATTCCGATATGTTTGATACCCAACATGCCTAAGTTCGAAGTTACCATTATGCAGCTGGACATACGTAACTACCTATGTCCAGTACACGTGTAAAATGGCATCTTCCCGCACTTACGAAGTCCAGGAAAATGGAGCTGGAGTTTATGGGGGGAACCTCTACTCATACAGGTGTGGCCTCACACACAGGTACCTGCACCCTGTCCTCTGGGCTAGGAGGGCCTTCTATAGGTGACTTAGTGACCTGGTGCAGTGACCTGTTGTGAAAGGGTGCATGCACCTTTTCACGCAGGCTGCAATTGCAGGCCTGCAGACACATTTTACATGGGCTCCCATGGTTGGCGTAATACATGCTGCAGCCCATGGGGAACCCCTGGTGCCCCCAATGCCCTGGGTACCATTTACTAGGGACTTATAAGGGGGCATCAGCATGCCAAATGTGGGATCCCAGTGAACACAGTCAAAACACACTGACATCAGGCAAAAAGTGGGGGTAACCATGCTAAAAAGAGGCAACTTTCCTACAACTATTAGAAGAAAATATTTAACAAATAGTGCTGCAGTCTATTTTCAATGTTTGTATCATGATTTGCTTTATTTCGTTGCTGTTTTGATCCATGGTTGTATCATATCATCAGTGGTACAACTTTCTTGCTTTAGATCTCCAGCTTGCTGCTGAGCTCGGGAAGACATTGCTGGATCGAAACACTGAATTGGAAGAATCTCTTCAGCAGATGTACAATACGAACCAGGAACAGCTCCAGGAAATTGAGGTAGAGCGAAATGTTTTTGGTGTGTAGACTTCCTGTCCTTGAGGTTATTTTTTCCTCTAATATTTGACTGTTAATTTCTTCTGCTCCCTTAGTTTGGGCTAAGATCTTTGGTCACTGTAGTAGTATGTGGCATGCAAGGTACCTTCCAGTCTTGCCTCTGTTACCTGTCTCAACAAAGATTTAGGCCAGTATCACCCATGTTCTGTTGCATTGCTGACTTCTGATGGGCAGTGAGTTGGAATCTTGAGGGGTGTATTTCTGCCTGGCTATTAAATAATGATCCCAGAATGATCATCTCTGATTTTGGACGCAGGTTGTAATCTGTATTACGATTTGTTTTTAAGAAATCCATGTCATCTAAACAATGGTTACCACAGCCATGTAGCCATTTTCAAATGATGTACATTTAAGTGCATGCAATTAAATGGACAATTTGGTGAGGAAATGCACCACACTTGTCCCTCTAGGACAACAGGTAATAAGCTATGATGCTGGGAGAGATGGTGTACATATTGTGTAATCTTCTGTTGTCACTGTGATGAGAGAACTGGCTCCAGTGCAGGATTGTTTGTGAGGGTGTGAATAAAGGATTTGACCTAAAAGATGAATGATCTGACGGCACACCCCAGCTGTGTGTTTTGATTTCTTCCGTGAGCAACAACAACCCCCACAGCTGACTATAGTTGTGTGCATAGGGAGCATCTATAGAACTTGGTCTTTGAATGACCGGTCTCAAAGTAGTGGCAGCTTTCTATAGGAAGATGGCTATGCTGCTTGTTGGCAGTTAGCCTCCTGATGATCCCAGTAATTCTATTTGAGGTGCATCTGCCATATTCTTTGAAGAGCTTCTGAGTCCTGGCTGCATAATAACTGAAAAGGAAAAGATGGCTGTACTCAGAAATTAACAATTTTCTAAGCAGTCCAGAGGCTTTGAACAGGCAGATGAAGAGTCACTAAAAATTACGTTCTTGCCTGATGTAGCTTATAGGGATATCAGTTGCCGACAGGTCAGGCCAACAACAGATGGTTAGTTGTTTTAATCAAAAGAGGCTCTTCTTTGATTCCATCTCTACATGGTCCGCATAAAATAATGATATCTCGTGTGTGGCTACACTGAATTTCGTCTCACTTAGAAAAAACAGTATGAGAAGCCTGGTGTGCATTGCATAGATACCTAGAAGCATCCAGCTTGGCTAAATATTGTTGTTGATGGGTTGTAAGATGAGGGCCACAACACAGACAAAGTAACAAATAAATAATTGAAGATTGGTATTTGAGGGGGGGGGGGGGGGAGCTCAGATGATGCAGCCTTGCACCTGTGAATGGCACAGTGATTACTGTATTATGGGCATTAATTTGCTGGTGAGTCTAGCTGCCAACAAGTATACAAGCATGTCTTTTGGTGCCTCTTGTAGCTTGGTTAGTTTTTTAGAGAAATCTTTTTCCTTTTTTATTTACTCATTGGTTTTTATTTTAATTTTATTTTTTACATTTTAACAAGGATCCCCTTCCCAAGTCCCTTTTAACTATTTTTAGTGCAGGCCTACACCAATGTTTGTATACATTATGCTGGGCGAACTTATTAATTTATGGTAGTGTAACACATCATTTCCCACAATGATTTGCTCACTGGGGAATTCATAGTGGCATCTTATCCTAATAGTCCTTGAAAGGCTTACCACTAATTTGTCCCAATATTTGGTTATTGAATACTTTTTGAAAACACTTATTTTTTTCCTATTTAGCATCATAATTTCTCACTCAGAGCGTGAAAGAGTCGGTGAAGCCACCCAAAATTAGAAGTTAGTCGTTCCTGGACGATGCATATTGAAGAAAGTTGGTGAATTCAGAAGTTCAAGAACATAAAAACATAATCGTAGTTGTATTGTTCATTCAAGCATCGTTTATTGCAAGATTTGAGAGAGACAACCCAGAGTACCTTCTCACCATCTGCACAGCAACAGGGCCGTCCAACCTAGAGAAATAGCGGTTCTTGCCAAAAGCAGGAATTTTTATAGCACAATATTTGTTTTTGAGCATTTAAATAATCCCAGTGATCTTCACTAAGTACTATTGGCAGTGTGATTAGTTATCTTTGAGAGTTCCCTAGTGACTCCTCTGGAGAACCTCCTAAAAATAGGGCATTCCGATTTCCTCTGTATGAATCCTGATGGTGCCCGTCACATCTTGGACAATCCTAGAAGGCCCTGGATATATTATTTGAATCTTATATGTGGTAATATAGTCCCTGTGTATGAAGTTGAAGTGCATTTATTTGAATTTAGAATTGGAGCAGGCTTTATGTTGGCAATTTAGGGCCCACTGCTATTCTTTATAGTTAAGTGCCTTCTTAAGCTTGGTTTTCCGTACGCCTCAAAAGGCGTCCAGTGATGCGCCTGTGTGTTCTTCTAAAACATTTTAAAGCTAACCAAATGGGTTCCAACCGTTCCTTGTCATATATAAGGTTTGTATTAATACATTGGTGGCTCGCTGTTTTATACTCCCCAGAGCCCACCCATGGCTTTAAACAGTGTTCTGTATGACAAGGACTATCCACTATGGAGGTCCCATTTCTGCCCTAACATCTGGAATGTAGCTGGTTTGCCTTTGTTAAATAGTTAAGCAGTTACTATGAGGAAATCTTTCACGTTCTCGAAGAACCTGAAGAAGGAAAAATAAGCAGCATTCCTTAAGGACTAGTGGCGCTACTAGAGAGTAAATATATGCATGGTTCACATACTAAGAACCGAGGATGCAACCAACTCCACTTCTACCAGTCACCACCTGTTAGTAATTGTAGGAAGCTGGCCTGGCATGTAGTGGGCACCTTATGCCAGGTCCATGTTTTCCCTATTAGTGAAGTATAGGCAGTGTCTAGAAGTCAGGCTCTCTAGAGGTAGCTGTGGATGAGCAGTCAAGGGTAATCTGGGAGACATGCAAAGCTTATGCAATACCACTGTAGTCACACAGCACTTACACACTTGAAAGAAAACACTTCGTGTTACGGAAATAAAGGGTCTTTATTATAGTAACACAATAACAAAAATACTAGATGGGCAATACTCCAATAGGAGGTCAGTGAACACACTAAATATGTACACTAGTAATCGGAAATAGGCATAAATAGCAATGGAACACAGTGCAATAGAAAATAGACAACAGTGACTCTGGGGGAGCCCAAACCATATACTAAAATCATGGAATGCGAATGCCGGACCCCCATCTAGGTAAGTGGAATATGTAGAGGGGAGCTGGGGGAACTAGGACCAGTCACAGGAGTGTCTGGTGGTGGCAAGAGCCACTACCCACCCATCTGTGGTTGCAGGAGTTGGTCAACAGTAGGACGAAGACGGTCAGCAATGCAGCCCTAGAGTCGGTGAAGAGTTCCTGGAGAATGCAGTTGATGTCGCACGCCAGATGTAAGATTGCAGTCGGTCTGTGGCATGAAAACCCACCAACAAGCCTTGGCAAAGGCAGATGTCACCGTGAACGAAAAGTGGAGGTTCTGGGGACCAGCAAGGTCCAGGAGGAGTCAACCCATTGGGAAGTCCTTGGGGGTGGGGGGGACCTTCAGCAAGGCAGAGAGTCCACAGAAGAAGAGGCAGCCTCCACAGGAGACCGACTGGAAGAGGACCCATGAGTCACAGAGGAGCCCATGCAGCACAACAGAGAAGGGTCCCATCGGGCGGAATCTAGGCTCCACACCAACATGTTGGAGCGCAGGGCGATCTGACTAGCATTGAAGGTATTTCTTCCCTCTGTCAAGGGGAAGTTAGTGCAGTTGTTCACAGACAACACCACTGCTATGAGGTACTGCAACAAGCAGTGCAGGGTGGGCTTGTGGACCATTTGTCAAGGGCCCTACATCCCTGGATATGGCTGGAACAGCAGGACATAAACCTGGTGGTTCAGCACCTGGGAGGTTTTCTGACTGTCGGGGTGAACAGACTCGGCCATCGATGCCTAGCGGATCACGAGTGGCGTCTCCATTCGGAGGCAGTACAAGGTCTCTTCAGCAGTGGTGAGCACCTTGTTTAGATCTGTTCGCCTCCGTAGAGAATGCTCAGTGTCCGCAGTATTGCACGTTTGGAGTTTTGAAGGCGGCACTCGCTCTGTGATGCTTTCTGTTGTGAGTGGAGCTCAGGCCGACAGCACGCCTTTCCTCCCATACCACTTCTGCCCAGAGTACTCAAAAAGATCAAGAATGACCGGGCCCAAGTAACCCTTGTGGCTCCAGACTGGGGAAGGAGAGTCAGGTATCCTGAGCTTCTGAAAATGAGCATCAATCCTCTGATCAGGCTTCCCCCGTCAGGAGGATCTTCTGCCACAGGAACAGGGTAGGGTCCACC
The DNA here is from genome assembly GCF_031143425.1 of Pleurodeles waltl. Taxonomy (NCBI): domain Eukaryota; kingdom Metazoa; phylum Chordata; class Amphibia; order Caudata; family Salamandridae; genus Pleurodeles; species Pleurodeles waltl. The sequence continues at coordinate 243,295,286 of NC_090449.1, read as the reverse complement.
ACCCAAACTTGTCAACTCTGGTCCTTCATGCGTGGAGATTGAGCAGTGGCAGTCAACAGCTTTCAACCTTCCTACCAAAGTCTGTAACGTTATGTTGGCAGCCAGGCGTTCCTCCACAAAAATGGTATTCGCCTGCCGTTGATAAAGATTTGTAATATATTGTACAGAGTAGTCTATAGATCTTCTATGCTTCTCTGATTCTTCTTTTCATTTTTCTCTTGCCCAAGAGGGTTCCTCTCTAGAGACTCTGAAGGGCTATCTCTCTGCTCTATCAGCCTTTCTGTGGCTGCCTGAACTGCCCTCTCTTTTCAAGTCCCCTATTGTAAATAGGTTTCTTAAAGGGCTTGTAAATATGTATTCCCCTAAGCCCTTTGTCATGCCTCAGTGGGTTCTCAAAGGAACATATCTCATTTGCACTCCTTTCAAGCCATTGCACAACTGTCCCATCTGGCTGCTCACCATCTAGACAGCCATCGTAGTGGCAAAAACATCTGCCCTGAGGGTGGGTGAGATACAGGCCTTATCATCTAAGCCACCATATCTTACAGTATTTCCAGAAAAGGTAGTGCTATGCACCCATGGCTCTTTCCTCCCCAAGGGGGTGACACCATTTAATCTGGGTCAAACTGCACCATGCCCACCTTCTTTGATCACCCACATCCCTCCAAGGAAGAAGAGCGACTCCACCGGCTGGACCCAAAAAGAACATTATCGTTCTGCCTTGACGACACAAAAGAGTTCCGGGTGGACAACCAATTCTTTTTGGAGTATGTGGAAGCAAAGAAAGGGTGGGCAGTACAGAAATGGAACATTTCGTGTTTGGTCGTTCTCTGTATTAAGATCTGCCATGCCCTGGCTAAGAAGCAGCCTCCCAAGGGCTTAGGGGCCCGTTCTGCCAGGGGAAAAGCTGTGTCCACAGTATTGGCAAGTGGAGTTCCAGTCTTGGACATCTGCCAGGCAGCAACATGGGCATCATTGCACACATTTGCCAAACACTACTGCCTGGACAGTCAGGTCTACAGGGATGGGAATTTCACCCATTCGGTCCTGCAGGACTTTCTAGTCTGAAACATTTGTCCGCAGCCCACTGCCAGGAGGATATGGCTTGGGTATCTAATCAGTAGTAAGGAATTTGCAGGTAGAAGTTTCTGTCAGATGAACAAGTTACTTACCTTTTGGTAACTCATTATCTGGTAGACTATATCTAGCTGCAGATTCCTTACGCACACCCATGTATCTCAGCTCTGCGGAGTTGTTACTAGGTTTAAGGTGATACCTTTTTCAGGGCCCTTGTTGTGACACATTGCACCCGTTCTTATTGTGGATCTGCGCTTCTGGCTTGGAAAGGAACTGACTCCTGCACGCCTGGGTGGTGCCTATATAGGTGGCCGCAACGTCACATCCAGTGACGCCACATAAAGCCAAATGGAGCCACCCTACATCGCGGTATTGTTCAGCAAAAGTTTTCAGATCCAGCCTTGACGCCTGGGAAAATCAAAGAAAATTAATCTGCAGCTAGAAAGTCTTTACCAGATTATGTGTTGCCGACAGTAAGTAATTTATTAGATTAGACACCCTTTTATTTCCCAATATTTTTAATTTCTTTGATGTAACGGATGAAAATACTTGTTTACATCAAAAATATTCACACTGAATTTGGGATTTTGATTTTATTTTGCATGAAGTTTATAATAAGTAAGATTTAATTTATTTTTAATATAATACGTTTTTGTATTGTTTTATTTATCAGTGAATGCTGTAAAAACTACAGGTATGCAAGTAGAAAGGTTTGCTTTCTATTCTTTCTCTCCCGCCCCCAACTATAGAACCTACTATTTGGCTTCTACGTAATTCAGTGCGCTCAACTAAGGGAATGTGATTTCAACTAAGGCTCCTGGGAGGGTCTATGGTGTTGCCTCAACGTTCAAGGAGCTTCTCAGTCTATGGAGCATTTACGGCAGGCATAAGCATAGATTAGGCACTTGTGCAGCTCGCTGAGTATCTACTCATGTGGAGTGTTAGTTAAATTAAACAGTTAGTATCCAGACGAGGATTTTTTTTTTAAATAGCAGTCCCTGGTTCCTCTGTAGTACATGGTCTGCTTGTGTAGCTAAGTGTTTTTTTTTTTTTTTTTTTTTTTCTTTCTTTCTTTCTTCTTCTTCTTGTGAGGCCCTGTTACCTGCCCATGTTGCTGTGGTTGTGTGGTGCTACATTGACAGAGGGCTGCAGCTACTGCGTCAATCATGACTCAAGCCACAGGGGTAAAACTACACAGCTGGCCTCCTCAGCAGGCACCTGTAATGGCAGATGCAGCCTCCAGTTTGGGATCTGATAGGTGCTTATTGTGGGCAGTTGTGACCTTTGGGAAAGGATTAAACTGAGTTTCTTTAGGAGGTGCAGCCTCTGGGCATGGATCAGTAGTCTCATTCGGCTGTGACAGTAGCTCTACTAGATACACTTGAAGGTGGGTGGGAACACCAGACCTTTGGGCATTGCAGGAGTGCTGACCAGCACCCATGCAACGTCTTCAGACTTTTGTCAAGCTTGATTTCTGTATGCAGTCGCGTTGTGGGGGGCATGATGCATGATGGGAGAGCAGGAGACCCCTCCGCACACCGGTCAGCTTCAGCTTCACTCCCAAGAGCAGTCAGTACTTTTGGATGTTCTGCATAACAGAAACACAGCAGGCGTCTCTTCCTGGACAGCTTCCTTATGGAGGGCCAGGCTCTCTCCATCCCCCTCCGAGTAGGCAGTCGGCTTCTGGGCACTGTAGACTTTCATCTTCTCTCGCAAGTTGTACAGATTTAAGGTGATGTCTCATCAACTCTGGGCAACTGTCTGTTTTGCAGATACTAGCCATGGCCACACTGTAACTTTGTGTACTCTGTTGAGCACTCCCCTGAGGGAAGTTCAAGAAGAACTTGGGACTGGAACAAAGTGCGGTGGTGTGGGTCCCACTTTTCTGCACATTTTCCTGGGCATGTAGATCCGCTGCCTAAGGAGTCTGAGTCAGTTTGTGTAGGTTCAGTTTCAGATGTAATTTATTTGGCTGTTCAAAGACACAGCCTTTGTGCAAGGCAGTGGCCCTCACAGCAGGTAGCACAATGAAGTACAGCATCCATATTTGTAGCTTTTGCCACCTTCCTGCAGCCGTAAGCGCGGACAAACAAAAGGAGAGGCTGTGCTTAGAAAATTCTTTGTCTTGCACAGTGAAAATTGCTACCCCAGCCCTCACCCCTACCAGTGTTTAGGAAGAACTTATTTGTAGCCTCTTTGGTAACAATGTCTTCGTTAAATTTCTAAAAGTTGCCTGTCTCAATTCTCACTCACTTCAGTGCCTGGATCCGCCCTCCAACCACATGAATGCTGTCAATACACTTCCACTGTCAGGGGAAGTTACATCACCCTCCATGTGGCATGCTAAATCAACGGCCATCCAGAATGTATCCCACTAGTTCGACTATTCTCACCCAAACGTCCATTACTATAAATGTTCTACACTCTCGCTGCGCTGGAATGTCTGCGCAAGATTTAGGAGTTTGCGTAACAATGGAACTTTACATGTGAATGGTCAGTAGACTCTCCTCTCCATAACACAGAAAAAAGATCTAGTCACGCTACTGACTAACAAAACATCATTTTGCTGCAACCGTTTCTTTACGTGATTCACTCTGGTCGTGGACAGTAGCTCTACACCCATTTTGAAGCCACGGTTACAGAACTGGTTCTGAACGTCCCATTACCAGGGTCAGGCCTAGGCCTCTCTACACCCTAGATTAGTGAGAAGTCAGGGACAAATTAAAGTTATGACCTCAGTTTCACATATAGTTGGATGCTCAAGGAAAGGAAACCTGCTCATTTACCATACAGGGTACATTTTCATCTCAAGACAGTCATCTCACCTGATACTCCCTCATCCACGCCTTGTGTGATAAACAACCAATGGCAGTAGGTCTGATCTTCACAAATCCGAGGAGTGTTTTCATTCTTCTTTTTGCAGAACTAGGCAATACACTTGTAAGCAGTACGAAATAAAAAGCTGCAATCTAATCTTGCAGTACTTGTGTTTGCTAACAAAAGTTAATAAAAGATGACCCATAACATAATTAAATTTAAAAAATAAAGGAAATAAAAGCAGAAATTAAATGAATTTTTGGGGAAAACATGAAATTAACTTGTCTAAGTCTCACATAAACAAAAAACAATAAGCCCCATAGAATATAGCAGCACCATGCTAGTCATAACACATGTTAATTACAAACCAGTAATCCTCACCTTGGCACAGAAGTGCGTCTGTTTAGTTAAATGTGAACATTTAAGCTGCCAAAACACCATCCCTCAGTAGAGAAAAAGGCAGCTGCTGGGCTCACTGCCCCGTGCTGCATGTCGTGGTGAGCTGATGCAAAATGTCACTGTCCAGACCTTAAACAGCAATCTGAAAATGAAGAGCAGGGGTGATGGATTGAAGACGGCTAGACTGAAGGTATGCAAGGAAATACAAAACCGCCTAGAATGTCATTAAGGACTTGATGACCCAGCCAGAAGGAGCATGGAGGGCAAGTAGGAGAACAATAAATAAGGGTTGCCGAGAAAGTGCACAAAGGAAAGTGCAAGACCATAAAGTGGAGATGGTAAAACACACAGAGGGTACAGGATGAGCAAGAGGGTATTGAGTGGAGTGGAAAGGTGAGAATGATATGGGCATTCCCACAGTTTAAGAAGAAGACCAGGAGTACAAGGCAGTGGTCTTAAGTGCATGACGAGACAACGGCAATCGAGAGTCTGATACAAAACCATTATTTGATCCTTATACTAAAATATGACAACTTGCAAAAGGCAATGTCTAACTTATTTCCTGGACTGCATAAACGTTTTTGAATAGGACATATTAAGAACTAAGCTCATCTACTAGCAAAAACAGGACATGAAATAGAAAAAAAAGTAGATCTCAACCACTTTTGTGGTGCTGTCCAGCACTTAAAGCTAAATTTTTGTCTGTCATCCTGCTGCAGTGGGAAATAGGGTGATTAGTTGGCACTGAATCCAAGACTGTACAATTCTCCTTGTGATTAGTTAGTTTAGCACTACTGAAAGCTATGAAAACAGCGTGCTTACTTCCCTTTTACAAAACATATCACTGAAGTGGACTTCAATGGGTAAGTGAAATGACCTCATGCCACCCGAACCGGAAGAAATAGACCGAACAGTTGCACCGTGAAGAAAAAAAATTATTGATGCGAACAAGATTCATGTAATATAAGGCAGGGGAGGAGTCGAGGGCGTGAAAAAAAGAAAAATATGCGATCTCACAGAATCAATTTTAGGAAAGCCGGAAATGAATACAGAACGCACATCATTCTGTTGGGCTTGGCAACATGCAGGCATATCTTCATTCTTTTCACACATTTTGAATTGCCCACCTTTTAAATAAGGAGTGTGTTTTTGTCCGTTTTTTTTAAACGGTGCAAACTCGACCAGAAGGAGCACTTTATATGAGCACCAGTTAGATTACACCTGGTCAGATTACGTTTTTAAGCATTAGGAAAGTAAGTGATTTGCCTAACTAAGATCTGCCTTTAAACAAATTAATCTGTGTAGTACAACCTAAGAATCACAAATGGAGAAACTGTCCCCAACAGTAGCAGAAATGTCTCAAACAGTAAAATTATGCCCTCGCCCAGACGTAACAGGCCATAATGCAGCCTCTCTCGATCCAGGCTGGTCCTTAGCAACACTCCGCATCCATCACAAACTTTTGAGATTTACAGGAAAACAATTAATTAATTCAGTTTGATCGTTACCTTGTGTTCGGTTGGAGGAAAAAAATATATATATTACAAGAAACTGGCCATTGATAGCGCAGCGCCTCTCTGCCGATGCAGTGTCAGGAAAGCAGTTACTGAGTTTTGCTGAAATTATTCCCTCCTGTTGTTCTTTATATTACGATGTAATTAAGTCACCTTGGTAACTGTGCTTTAAATTCGCTTACTAAGGTTTTAAAATGTGCTTTAATGTGTGTTTGGCTGAACTGTCTACTAAAGATGTAATATAAGTGTGCAGGACTACCACTACCAGGATGCTTTGTGTAACTCACCAGAGCATTTAATCAAGTAATCAGGTGCCTACAATCATTTGCTCAACCCAAGCATTTGGCCTGTGACCAAGGATGAGCTGTCTGAAACGCGTAAGGCCTGGAAAATGTTTAAAGAATTCTTTGAATGTTACTGGCTTTGCTTCTTTCCTTAATAAACTGCAACCTGTTGAGAGTGCTTATATATTATATCCTTCCCCAAAAAAGTAAACTGGGTTTTCCAGCTTGCATGCACCCCGCCTTACTCTCTCTTCCTGGGCTCCTGGAGTACTCCATCCAGTCCTCTGGCAGTGCTCTTTCCTTTCAGTCACTTGTAGAACTTCCCTCTAAGCTGTGGCTGCTACTCCCCTACCAAGATTCCCGCAGTACTCCCTCACATCAGTCATACTGCTGTAGCACTCCTCCTCACCTGCACTGTTCCCTAACTTCGCAGCAGAAATATTCACTCCCTCCCCACCTCCTTTCGGATGCGTGCAACACCCCATCCTTGCTCCTGCAGCGCTTCCTCTTGTAAGGCTGATGCACCGCTTCTGCCTTCCAGGCTCCAGCTGTGCTCCCTCAGTACAAGCTATTGCACACACTCCAGCTAAGCTACTGTGACACCTCAAGTTTTCAATTTCCATGTGCAAGTAGCTTCAGGCTATGTTTTTCTTTGTATTTTGGGATTTGTAGTCCTGATGGTACTACAGATTTCAAAATAGAATAAAAACACTGGTCTGGATGAGCTTCATGCACACGGATTTGGCATTTTTTCCAGGTAGTTCAAGTCCTTGTCCAGCAACATGTCCTAGTCCTGATGTTTTAGTTAACAAAGTAGGAGTTTGCATTTCTGGCATGCAAAGGAGTACTCCGTTAAAAAGCAGCATTGTTTGAAGTGTGGTGCCAGCATATAAAATTCACTCAAAAACATTAGAGAGTGCTCTCTCAGTGATACAGTTAAGTGGGATGAGTGTACCTTGCTTACTGATAGTGGTGACTTTTTACATTACACCCTTTTTAGGATACAAAGAGCACCCATCTAAAGGGCTTAGGGTGGGTAGAAGCTCCTTTCCGTTGTTCCAAAGTCATGTGTTTTACACTGTAAAAGTGATCTACAACTATCATTAATAGACAAACATTAGAGCAATATCTGTGAATAAAGTAAAATCTGACAATCACTTACCAGTTGAGTCACACAGCGCCCATCCGTCCTTAACGCCCATTTTCATTAAATGGTGCTCTAGCTGAGCTGGAGTCAACAGATCGATATTCTTGGGTCAGATTATCCCCTGGCAGAACTCAGGTCAGTGTGATGTGACTCACCTGAGGCTCGATCGGTCTAGCTGTACCAGTTCCTGGGTAGTTCCAACCCATCCCCTCTGCTTGACAGTTAATGGACAGTCTGAAGGACTACCCGCAGCTCAGCCCCTTAAGTCCTATTCGTACCACTATCAGGCTTGTATTGCTCAGTGGGAAGTCTCACCCGCACAAGAGTCCCCTATAAATCTGTAGGAAAAGACACAATCATGTAAAGCAGAGGAAGGTGTAGGGGTTGACCCAGTGAACAGGTTATCCGATAAACAGTTTATCGGACCGCAACAGACTATGGGCTCACGGCACTTGGCCTAAAAACGAACTTGGTCGTTGGACTTATCATGGTCCCTAATACTGGGTACCCTTCATCGATTTTGGACGCTTTTTACCAGTGAGGCACACTGATATCGGAAAACCTGTTCACAGATGCAAAGACTCACTTTACGTTGCGATTCACATACTTCTTTCGCTGTTGTTACTTTGCATAATAGCCTTGAAAAAGTCACCAGTGTGACGAAACACGTGTTGGCTCTGTTTGGAGTAATGTTCTCTTCTTACTGAATGCAACCTCGCCTACAATAAAATAATTCATATTTCAAGACAAGATGTGAACACTGACGTGCCTGTTCTCTTCATTATTTCAACATAAACCATACACTATGGAGTGTTAAGATTTGTGTCTTACTGTCGCTTATCGTGTGCTGTGATCTGTTTTTGCTTGCCAACCAAGGGGTGGTGCCCAGAGCTCCTGCAGGCGGCCACTTAATTCTGCCATCTTGAGTCCTAAGTGGGCAGAGGCCTCTGGGAGCATCTGAGTGGCCAGGTCAGGTATGTGACATTACAGATCCCTCTTGATACGTAGTCACCTTACTAGGTGACCAATTCCCCTTCCTGGGCTATTTAGGGTGGGTCCTCAGATTAAACATGCAAGATTCCAGCAGAACTCCTCTGCAACGTTTACTTTGACTTCTGGCTCCTGGAACCGCTACTGTACTTCACAGAAACCACCAATCTGCAACCACAGTGCCTACTATGCTCTGCAACATTGTTTCTGATGGATACACCTACCTGTGGATTCCTCACCTAAAGAATTCTCCCCTCGCGCCAGCCTCAACGGAAATTTCTTCTAGCTCTGCACGTCGACGATGACGTCACAATCGCCCGACTCCACGCGACGCCGTATGACGTCATCTAGGCAATAAGAAGCCCTCGTCGACGTGCAGACGTCGGTTCCCTTTTTTCCATGCCTCCGAGTAACTGTTTTTCTTCAAGGCTCACAGGGAGCTACAGTTTCAAACGACGGTTACAATGTCGCAGCCAAGGAAATCCGGCTTTAAACCATGTAACCAGTGTGGGGGTCGGATGTCGGATACCGATGCCCATGAGAATTGCCTCTGGTGCCTTAGCTCCGACCATGAGGTCGAGTCATGCGGCTCTTGCCAGCGCATAAACCTGAAGGCACTCAAGGAAAGGGAGGCAAAATTGTTCTTGGCCCGTTCCAAGAAAAAGGAGAGGTGTCATCGGAGGGAGTCCTCTTCAAGATCCTCGAGATCCCATCATCGCCATGGTGACTCTCGGCGCCGTCACGATTTCCGGCGCCGATCGAGTAAGAGACAGTCCAGGTCAAGATCGGCATCTCCGTCAGCTCGGCGCCGTTTTCGAGGTCGAGCCTCGCCAGAGGGTTCTCCTAGCCAGGAGTTACCTGGCCCTTCTTCGGCGTCTATGCCGACGCCAGTGCAGCAGCAATACCGGGCTTTTCCGACTTCGGGAACGGATCCTGCAGCGTTTTTTAACGCATTGTTTAACATTTTTTCTTCCATGGCGCCGGGTGGAGGCCATGCAGGTCCGTCTGGCCCTTTGGCCTTTAATTTGGGCGTTCCAGCGTCTTACAAATCAACGCCTTTTACACCATTTTTGTCTGCTGCACCTGAAGCGGCACCGATGCCCTTGACGTCGCCTAGGAGACTTACTACACCCGCTACGGTGCCGTTGGATTCGCCTCGGATCCAATCTACAGTGAAGGTTCCTGTGGAGCCGGAGGGTCCGGCGCCGACGAAGATCTTCGGCATCGGCAGACGCCGGGTCTCGAGTCAAGGCTTCGATCTAGACGTCTGGCTTTGCGCCTGTTGGAGGAGGAAGAATACAGCAGGCAGCACCTGGAAGAGGGTGAGATTTTGGAGCCTTCTGGTGACTTCCAAGGTCTTGATACGGCGAGTGGCATGGATACCTCCCCGGAATGGGATCTAGCTTCCCCTGGAGAGTACACTGAGGAAACTGCATCTTTCCACGCTGTAATTCGGAAGGCTGCGGACTTCTTAGATCTCCCCCTTCCAGCTGCGGAGGTTAAGAGAAACCTGTTGACGGAGGTTTTACATCCGACTTCTGTGACAGCAGAGCCTCTCCTGCCTTTTAATGAGGCACTTCTGGATCCTATCAAAGACATCTGGAGGAAACCTGTGTCTACAGCTGCTGTCAACAGGGCGGTGGCTCGATGCTATCGGGCGGCACCAGGTGATCCTGTTTTCCTCTCAACACCCGACACCGGAGAGTTTAGTGGTTCAGGCCTCCTGTTCATCCTGGTCTTCTCCTGGCTCGTTTCCCGGAACACCTGCGGACAGGGAATCGAAGAAAATGGACCATACTGCTAAAAAGGCCTTTTCTTCTCGTTGTATGGCCTTAGTCATCCAACGCGATCTGCATTTTGGGACGTTAATTCCATGCCCTTATGGAGGAAGCGAAAGGCCATCCGAACTTGTCCCAGGAAATGTTGCACTTACTGGCGGACGCTCAGGCGGCAGCGACCCAGGTGATCCAGTCTGGATTGGACACTTCAGACTCCGTGGCTAGGGCTATGGGCACGACCATAGTTTCTAGGCGACAATCTTGGCTGCGTTCGTCTGGCTTTTCTTCAGATGTACAGGCGACTCTCCTCGAGCTGCCCTTCGATGGCGAGAAACTATTTGGAACAAAGGCAGATTCTGCTCTAGAACGATTTAAGGAGAGCAGAGCCACAGCGAGGTCACTAGGGCTTCAGTCATCTGCCTCATCCTCCTTTAGAGCTTATAAGAGGTTTAGGGTTTTTGGACGTGGCTCCTCCTTTCGTGGCAGATTTCAAGGACCACAGCGAACTGCAAGCACCCTGCCATACAGATCTTTCAGGGGCAGAGTCCGGACAAGAGGAGCCACCCAGCAGCACTCTGCCTCTTCCTCGGGAGGGGTGCAGCAAGGAAAGCAGCCATAGTCCTCCTCCACTCCCTGTCCACTTGTCTCCGGTAGGGGGGAGACTTGCCCATTTTCTTCTGATGTGAGAGGTTATAACATCGGACTCCTGGGTCATCGACATTGTGAAGAAGGGGTACACTCTTCCCTTTCGGGAATTCCCTCCTCCCTTCCCTCCCCGCCCATCCTTCTGTTCGGAAGACCATCTTCTATTACAACAGGAAGTGTTGTCCCTATTGGCAAAAGGCACGATAGAGTTGGTTCCTGAGCAGGAGAGGGGTCAGGGCTGTTATTCAAGATAATTCCTGATCCCCAAAAAGGATGGTCGGTTGAGACCGATTCTGGACTTGAGGATTTTGAATTGGTTCCTCAGGCAGGAAAAGTTCAAAATGCTGACCCTTTCACAGGTTCTTTTGACGTTGAACGAAGGAGATTGGATGGTTTCTGTCGACTTGCAGGATGCATATTTTCATATTCCGATCCTCAAATCTCACAGGAAGTATCTCCGGTTTGTGGTGGGATCGCAGCATTATCAGTTTGCGGTCCTCCCGTTTGGTCTTTCTTCAGCACCTCGAGTCTTCACAAAGATGATGGCGGTGGTAGCGGCAGAGCTCAGAAGAAGGGGGATAGCGGATTTCCCTATCTGGACGATTGGTTGATCAAAGCCAAGACTCCGGAGCTCGTGCAGCGTCATCTCCAGTCGACAACTCAGTTGTTGTACGACCTGGGTTTTTCAGTCAATGTACCCAAATCTCACCTGGAGCCCTCTCAACGCCTCCTGTTCATAGGGGCGCAGTATTGGACACCACATTGAATCGAGCCTTTCCTCCGCCCCAACGGGTTCAGGACATCCAGGCGTTGATTCCAATGTTTCGAAATGGAGCGGTAGTTCCAGTCCTCAAGGTCCTTTGTCTGCTTGGTCTGGTCGCTTCTTGCATACTGTTGGTCACTCATGCACGCTGGCACATGAGAGCTCTTCAGTGGTGCGTCCGCAGGCAGTGGTTTCAGCACAAAGGGGATCTCGAGGATTTGATAAAGATCTCCAGAGACACTGCAGTGGATCTTCAGTGGTGGGCAGCGGACGACAACCTGTCACAAAGAAGGCCGTTCTCGCTGCCTTCACCAGTGGCCACAGTGGTAACAGATGCTTCCACTCTAGGGTGGGGAGCTCATCTGGGGGACCTGGAGGTCAAAGGCCTTTGGTCTCTGGTAGAACAGAGATTTCACATCAATCTGTTGGAATTGCGGGCAGTACGTCTGGCTCTCAAGGCCTTCCTCCCTTCCATTCGCGGACAGTCAGTCCAGATTCTGATGGACAAAACTACCACGATGTGGTATATAAACAAGCAGGGAGGAGTGGGGTCGTATCTTCTCTGCAGAGAAGCTCTTCGGCTCTGGTCCTGGCTTCAGGACCACAAGATTTGCTTGGTAGCACATCATTTGGCCGGAGCTCTGAACGTGCGTGCGGATGTTCTCAGTCGACGCAGCTCGGTCGACCACGAGTGGCGTCTTCATCCAGATCTGGTTCTGTACATCTTCCAGATGTGGGGATATCCAAAAATAGATCTGTTTGCAACTCAAGAGAATGCGCAGTGCCCGCTATTTTGCAGCCTCCAGTATCCGGTGCAAGGAGCTTTGGAGGACGCGTTTCAGATACCCTGGAAGAGTCAGTTGCTTTACGCGTTTCCCCCCCATATCCTTGATTCCTCGAGTCCTGAGGAAGATCCACCAAGACCGAGCCCAGATCATCTTAATAGCTCCGGATTGGCCTAGAAGGGTGTGGTATTCAGACCTTCTCCAACTTTCTCAGTGCCCTCCGCTCCGTCTCCCTTACAGGGTGGACCTCCTATTGCAGTCGCAGGGGCAGATTCTACACCCCCCACCTCCAGAGCCTGCGCCTTCATGCCTGGAGATTAAACGGGGCAATCTGAATACTTTTTCTCTCCCACCGGAAGTGGTGGATGTTATTTTATCGGCCAGGCGACACTCCACCAAATTTATCTATGCAAGTCGTTGGGCTAAATTTGTATGCTGGTGTGGAGAGAACAGTATTGATCCCTTAAAGGCTTGCTTATCTGACATATTGTTGTTTGCTCTTTGCCTGGCACAAAAGGGTTGTACGGTTGCCAGAGTCAAAGATTATTTATCTGCACTGTCGGCTTTTCTGTACCTTCCTGATCAGCCATCCTTCTTTAAATCTCCTATTGTTTTAAGATTTCTAAAGGGACTCACTAACAAATTTCCACCATCACCATTTGTTATGCCTCAGTGGGACCTTAATTTGGTATTAATGTTTTTAATGGGGTCCCCATTTGAACCAATGCATTCTTGCTCTTTGCGGTTGCTTGTTCTCAAGACTGTGTTCCTGGTGGCCATAACATCGGCCAGAAGGGTCAGTGAGCTTCAGGCTCTTAGTGTAGAGCCCCCATACCTTTCTTTAATTAGGGACAAAGTGGTGTTAAGGACCAAGGCGGCTTTCCTTCCAAAGGTTGTTACACCCTTTCACCTGGGGCAGTCAATTACTCTCTTCCTTTTACCCTCCACCTCACCCATCCAAGGAGGAAGAGAGGCTCCACTAGCTGGATCCACGAAGAGCGCTGAGCTTCTACGTCGACAGGACGAGGGAGTTCAGGCATGATGATCAGCTCTTCGTTGGATACGTTGGGAAGAGGAAAGGTAGAGCGGTCCACAAGAGAACGCTATCCAGGTGGGTCATTCTATGTATTAAGGTTTGTTATTCTTTGGTGAAGAAAGAACCACCTGTGGGGCTTCGTGCCCATTCCACCAGGGCTAAAGCAGCTTCATCGGCTTTGGCTAGGGGTGTTCCTGTGGCTGACATCTGCAGGGCGGCAACTTGGGCGTCCCTCCATACTTTTGTCAAACATTACTGTTTGGATTCTGAGGCTAGGAGGGATGGCCATTTTGCTCGCTCGGTGCTGCAGGATTTCTTGTTTTGACCATTCGGGCACCCGCCTCCGGATGTTGTACTGCTTTGGGACTCTATTCTTTAGGTGTGGAATCCACAGGTAGTTGTATCGATCAGAAGAATAAGTTGCTTCCCTTCGGTAACGCTTTTTCTGGTGGATACAGTAACTACCTGTGGATTCCTCACGGTCCCACCCGCCTCCCCGTTGCCTGACTGGTCATACCATGAAATCCGTGGGTGAGCATCCTTTGCCTTGTATATATCTGAATCATGTATATAGTTGTATTATCTGTATATACATTTCCTTTTCAAATTTAGCTAGCTCAAGGAAAACGTGTTTGGATTTAACTGGCATATTTTACTCTTGTATAGAGCAATTATTACTGTTATTTAACTTTATTTTTATTATAATAAATGTTCTATTTTCATTCCTTTGAGATTAATTTGTTCTCTTTAGGGTCAACCTGTTCGCCTCTATGGCACGTAAAAAATGGTGATAACTGACGTCTGCACGTCGACGAGGGCTTCTTATTGCCAAGATTACGTCATACGGCGTCGCGTGGAGTTGGGCGATTGTGACGTCGACGTGCAGAGCTAGAAGAAATTTCCGTCGAGGCTGGCGTGAGGGGAGAATTCTTTAGGTGAGGAATACACAGGTAGTTACTGTATCCACCATAAAAAGCGTTACCGAAGGTAAGTAACTTATTCTTCTCTGGCTCCTTCCAGCAACATCAACATTTCCCTGGCTGTGCATCCTCTAAGGGCAACAAGTCTTCAGCCTGCAGAAGAAGCAAGAAGGAATTTCCCTTGGAGTGAGGGAATCACTCCCAGGCATCCGCAGGCACCAACTGCAACGACACCCTGCTGCGTGGATCTCCTTTCCTCTAGAGCTACGTGGATGCTGCATCACAGGTGGTGGTTTGGAGTGGTCCCCTTGGTCCTCTCTACCAGCTGTCCAACTTGGAAGAAGGAGACCCCTTTCCTCTCCACGCAGTACAGTATCCCCTTGCACTGCATCTCTTGCAGCTACCAAGGCTTTTTGGCATCCCCTCCAAGGGATCTTCAGGCTCCATGTAGCCCCAGCCCCCAGCACACGTCCCTGGGAAGCGCAGCCCTCTGCGTGCTTCTCCTGCATCGTGGGACTCCTTTCTAGGTGTGCTGAGTGGACCCCTCTGCAAATCCTGTGCTTGCTGCCTGTGGGTCACCTTTGGGGGCTGCCTCCTGTTCGTGAGACTCCCCTCACTGCTGAGGGTCACCCGGGACTCCCCTCTGTGAGTTGAGTCCCCCTGGACCTTGCTGGTCCCCAGCAGATCTGCATTCCTTCATCCACAACATTTGTCTTTGCCAAGGCTTGCTGGTATTTTTTCCACACCACTGACCAACTGCAGTCCTTCTGCCGGCGTGGGACGTCGACTGCATCACTCCAGGAACTCTTCAGCTGCTCCAGTGCTGTACTGCTAACTGTCTTCGTCTGCCATTTACCTGGTCCTACATCCATAGACGATTGGGTAGTGGCTTCTGCCACCACTGGACTTGGTCCCCTTCTTTTCCAGGCCTCCCTCTTCCAGGATCCACCTTTTGGTTTCTTGCATATCCTTCTGTGAAGTCCGTTTGGTGGGTTTGGGGAGAACCAGTTTCTTACCTCTTTTCTCCTAGCCGCTGGGGGGTACTCTGGTATTTACCTTGTGAGTTTCCTAGTTCTTACAGCTCCCCTCTATCGATTCCACTTCCTTCAGTGTGGGCCTGACTTTCTCAAAACAATTTCTTAGTATATGGTTTGCCCCCCCCGCCCCCCCACCGCCAGACCTCAGTATTGTCTAATGCTTTCACTGGTTTCTACTGCATTTTGTGCTAATTCCTGACTGCTACTGTACATATAATAGTGTGTTTACCTACCTCCAGTTAGGTTATTACCTATGTAGTATTTTAGTATTTGTGTCACTAAAATAAAGTTCCTTTATTTTTGTAACACTGTGGTTCTTTCATGTCTAAGTGCTGTGTGACTACTGTTGTATTACATTTGCTTTGCATGTCTCCTAGATAAGTCTTGGCTGCTCATCCACAGCTACCTCTAGAGAGCCTTCCTTCCTAGACCCTGACTACACCTCATTAATAGGGGATACTGGAACCTGGTATTAAGTGATAATACCATAGGTCCTCGCCACACACCAGGCCAGCCTCCTACACTGTGGTTCCATCGATCACGCAATCCATCTGGATTTGTGAGGTGTGGCTAATCACCCGAAAGAGTGTCCAGGCACTTGTAGGTCTTGGAGAAAGCAGTGGAAACGAGGGAAAAGCAAGGGGAAGGCCCACAAAAAATGGGAAAAAGCAAGGAGCAAGCGGTGACAACGAAGGAAAAGCAAGAAAAAGGCACACAAAAATTGGAGGAAAAACAAGGAGAAAGCAGTGAAAATGAGGAAAAAGCAAAAAGAAGGCACTCAAACGTGGGAAAAAGCAAAGTGAAGACAGGAGCAAGAGCGATGTAGCAGCATGGGGAGTCCTGGGCCTAAGACCTGCTGTAGGTTGCTGTGGTATTCTGATTGGGTGGAGTCCAGGAGGCTATGCTTTGCAAGATTGATGGAGAGCTGCTTGTTGATCTCTTTCTCCAGGACTTTGGCTGGAAATGGTAGGATCGAGATGTGCCTATTGTTACTGAGATCTTTAGGATTGCCGGAAGGTTTCTTCATCTGTTCAGGAAACTCTGCTGAGGGTGGAGGATATGATGATGATGATGATGATGCACTTGGTGAGGGTGGCGCTGATAAGTGTCCTTCCCAGGTTTTACATGTGGTGAGGGCAGGTGTTTTAGTGAGACCTTCTGTATCGTCTGGATGATGTGGTTTCCTCTTAGGTGAGTGGGCTCCAGTTTGTGATGATGCTCCAGATGCTGGTGGGAGGTTGAGTAGTGATGTCCTCAATTGAGGGCTGGGGTGCAAAGTTGGAGTAGATCTTGACGATTTTGTAGTGAAAGAAATCCAAAAGGTTGTTGCAGAGGATCTGTGAGGGGGTCATGGTGTCGGTGGCAGCTGTTGGGTTGGTGAATTACTTGATAATTTTGAAGAGTTATTTGTCTGTGTGGGAGCAGGATTCGAGTCTGATCAGAAGGTGCACTTTCATGGTTTATTGATCTGTGCGGACTCTGAGGACAGGATTTATAGGTGTTTCTCAGGTGTTGTCTCTGCTCGTCTTCCATTTTCTTTACAGCTGCTTGTAGTGGCGCTTGGAGTCTCTAAGGTACTCGATGTACAAATATGTGTGGGCACAAGTTTTTGTGTAACTGATTTTTTTTATTTTTTTTATTCATGGGAGCCAGGTTGTTGGTGTAGTCTGAGTTCCAGTTGTCGAAGGTGGGTAGGTCTTTCTGTAGGTCCCCTGTGAGGGTTGGTTGGAAACGAGGGTGTAGGTCTTGTCTGATTGTGTTATGTTGCTTCAGTTGCGGTTGAGTTTCGTGGTGGGTTTGGGCATGTTGCGGGGGGGTACCAATGTAAAAGTCTATGATGGAGTGGTCTGTCCATGTGAGTCAAGAGATGTGGTCGAAGGTGATCTTGCACAAGCTGCATGAGGCAGGTGTTGAGGCTTTCTAGGAGGTCATTGGTGTTTCGGTCCATGGGATTATTCATCCAGGTGAATGTTGAGGTCACTGAGTAGGAGGAAATTGTTGAATCTGATTATGATTGGGGTGATTAAGGTGGTGAGGAGGTTCTTGAAGGAGGTTCATGTTGTTGGCAGTCAGTAGGCAAAGGTGTCTGTGATGGTTGTGGAGTGGCTTAGCTGCAGTTGAAAGTGTAAGTGTTCCATAAGCGCAGTAGGTTCATCCTGAGAGGTGGTGCAGGTGATGGTATCCTTGTGGATGTATGCAAGGCCTCTTCCTGGTTTGTGGGGCCTGTTGCGGCAGATGATCATGAATACAGGGGGAAAGGCCATGATGATGGCGTAGTTGAAAAGTGGGCTGAGCCAGGTTTCGGCGACGAAGATGATGTCTAGGAAGCGGGTGTCGATGTTGTCCCAGATGTTGTTGGCATGTTTGCAGAGGGTGTTGAGAAACATGCAGACGATACGGGGTAAAGTGTGTTTGGAGGGTGGTGTGGGGGAAATTCTGCAGAAGAGGCGACAATGAGCGCAAGGGAAAGTACCTACCATGCGGTGCAGTGATGGGGTGGTGGCGTTGTGTTTATCGCTAGCTGGTTGGCAGAGCTTTAGTGGCCCAGCAGACCAGAGTCCGTGGTAGTGGGCGCTGTCAGGCACAGACAGGCTTGCTTTGGCGTGCCTGCTGCCCGATCATGCCACCTTTAAGTAGGTCCTAGGAGAGGAGTAGTGAAGGGGCGGGTAAGGAGGGACGGGAAAGCAGCAGGAAAAGGCACACAGGAGAAGCAGGTAAGGAAGAGGGGGTAGGAGGGAGGCGAGAAGGCCGGGGTGGAGGCCAGAGCACAAAGAGTTGGCAGAGCAAAACGAGCTAAACAAGCACCAAAGGCCTAAGCACAACATGCAAAACAGGCACTGAGGCAAAACTAGTAC
This sequence comes from Pleurodeles waltl, assembly GCF_031143425.1. NCBI lineage: Eukaryota > Metazoa > Chordata > Amphibia > Caudata > Salamandridae > Pleurodeles > Pleurodeles waltl. The sequence goes on along the minus strand of NC_090449.1, from coordinate 243,277,239 downwards.
AAAAGGCAAAATGGGCACAGAGGCAAAATGAGGCAAAAACTAATACGAAATACGGGAACCGAGGCAAAACGGGCACAAAAGACAAGAGGATTGGGCAGCAAAGAGGGCAGTCACAACAACAGACACAACGGAAGAGCCCTGTGAGACAGGCCTCAGAAAAAACAGCCAGGTCTGAAATGGCCTTACACCACATGTCAAAGGACCAGTCCAGGGTAAGTGTGAGCTGGAGCCTCATCAAAAAACAAACCAGCAATAGGAAAGTAAAAAAAAAAGCTTTCGCAAGCTCAAAAAAAAATAATAAAAAAAGTTATTGAGCTAAGCACTGGATTTGAGATATACTTTTGGGCGATTGTGCACAATCAATATTCCACCCTTCATACTGAAGGACGTCAATGGCTGAAGTGGGCTGGCCCATTGCCATTGCCAGTGATAAATGTGGTGGGTGGGAGCAAATAGTGAATGACAACTGAACAGACCAGTTGATAAGAGGGTTGACAAAATGCCCCCATGTGTATGTATGACATGAAACATTTTTCTTAGAAAAAAATAGTCTGGCGAGGGCAACCAAAGCTATCTCAAAGGCGGGCACTGCAGTGTTGGTAAAATATCGTTAACTGCCAGCAAGATGCTTGTAAAATGGGTCGATAATCTAAACTTCTGATGCTGGCATTTTCTCTATCTTCAGGTTACAAGGTCGAATACTGGCAAATTCAACCTAGTTTTGCGTGCTGTATTGAAGCAACAATAACATCTTTTGCTTAGGGAGTGCAAAATGAAATCTAAAATACTATATAAAAACTATTAGTGTAATCTTGGTGATTAATATTGCTACTAATGTCAAAATGAAAACTTTTTTTTAAACATGACTTAGGCTGAAGAGATCGTAGTGAGCGGAAACCAATATGAACTGAGTTCCGCTAATTTTAAGCATTCCCTCTTACAGTCAATTTCACAGTTACACTATTTTTGTGCAGTTAAGTCATACCCCAGTATTTTACAGATGTGCTTGATATTTATGAATATAATTATTTTACTTTTACACCGATGCCAACACACTTTCTCCAAACATCATCCTATACTCCATACCCACAGCAAGGGTCAAAGTTAATTACATTTTTGTTGCAAGCTTAAACGATACGGAACCGTTTTGTTTCAAAGGGCTTACGCAGAGAATAAATGAACCGGTACAAACATTAGTAAGCCTAACTGTAAACAAAACAGTCTTGAAAATGCAACATTTTAATCCGGTTTCCTTTTATCTTGTAGCAGAAGGTATGAAGGTGTACAGCTAAATGGTACACCTACATAGTACGGGCAGCTTTTATAAAAAGCACTTTAAAAAGTTCTATAAAGTATTGCTTCATATGCACACCACTTATATTGCACAAAGACAATTTGTTTTATGCCACTGGAGAGATTACGTGATTTGGCCAGGTTCCCAGGATGTTGAGCCGAAGCTGAGACCGGAAACCAGTCCCCCAATTCGGGGACACTTTCTCTTATGCCATATCTTTATTATAGTCATCTGCAACATGTACAATAAAATTAAGTGAATAGGTTTCAGATAGTCGAAACCTGTTGGCTTTGCCATTGCTTGTTAGAATTGCATAAAATAGCCAAGCAAAATGAAAATCCTCCCATGTGCACAACAATGAAAGCAGGTTAACCTTTCTGTTGCACTGATATGCCACTGCTGACATAACAGGTACTCTTTGTAAATAAGTGTACTTAGTAAACTCCTGCCACAAGAGGAAAGCTAAAGCATACAGTTTATCTTCAGATAAAGGCACTGCCTGGTATTTGAAATCGTCCACTGATATTTTTTTTTTTTATGGTGCCAATATTTGCTTTCGTCGGTGAATAGCAATTGTATTGAAGTCCGATTACACGATCTTACCACTGTGTGATTAGCTTTGGATGTAAATTCAATATATCCTTATGATAATTCTTGCTATGTCCTGAATAAACTGTGCAGTGACAGACTGTGGAAGGTATGTCTCGAGGCTGTAATCCGGAAGGAAACACAGGAAGTGGGTACGAGGAAGCAAACAGGCAGCTGGTTGCTTTCTTAAGAGGTTTTCATGTTTGTTCATCTCCATTTTCTTTTGAGATAATTGACAAGGGGCAAACAAACACTGTGATATGGGGATAGTTTGAGGTAAAACGCGCTGTGGAACAAATGATTGAAATCTGAGTGTCTAAACCGTATTAAGAATTTTGACCCGTATATAGAGTTTAATGCTACGTAGCAATCTTAAACTATGCAGCAGTATTTGTATTTGTGCCAGGCTTTATCTTCCGATTTAGCGTTTTACACTTAGGTGCAGAATAATAGGCAGGCACTATTTTTGTACCTGGAAGTGCACCTGTTTCACCATCACCATGCAGGCAGTCGGAAATCGTGGAGTAAAAAAATATGCAGGCAGAATTTGCACTCAGATTGCAAAATGGGTGCGAACTTGTTTTACTTAATGCTGCTATCTGAATGAGACCCTTGTCTTTTTCTTTGTTAAAGCCTCTGGGTGGAGGCTGTGGGGCTGTTGTAACGCAGTGATGATGTAACCCATTATTTATATTTTTACAGTAAATCTGGGTGTAAAAACTGCCTCGGAGCATGTAAATAACCTTTCTTAATAGACAGATGTAATATGCACACTTGTGATCCTGACAATACCTGTTTTTGTGATCTGAAAGTAAATAAAAATAGCAGAAAAATGTAAGTCTTGGTTTCCCTGATGCATTCTTAGACTGCTAGGTGTGTCTTACGTTGTGAAGAAAATTACAGACAGATGCAACCCTGAAAACCCTGTCAAAGCATGGTTTGTTTTTCTTTTTAAAAGTTGTTCCAAAAAAAGCTTTCTCTGACATGTTCTGTTGTCTTTTAACCTTGCAGTACCTTGCAAAGCAGTTGGATCTCCTGCGTCAGTCAAATGATCAACACGCTAAAGTCTATGAGCAACTGGATGTTGCAGTAAGAGACCTGGAGGAAAATAATAAAAAGCTGGTTTCAGAAAACCGAGCCGGACATCAGAAAATTCGTAGGTAATAACATTTGACCTCAAACGTCTTTTTTGCCTCGTTACCAGCCCCCACATGCATCCAATCCTTTGCCATGATGGTAAAACAGTGAAAACGTGGGAAAAACAAGGAGAAGGCACACAAACAGTGGGAAAATGAGAAAGCAGTGAAACTAGGGAAAAGCAAGGAGAAGGCAAACAAAAAATGGGAGACAAAGCAAGGGAAAGCAGTGAGAACGAGGAAAAAGTTAGGAGAAGGCATGTAAAAAACATGGTAAAAAGCAAGGAGAAAACAGTGGAAACAAGGCAAAAGCAAGGCAAAGACACACAAAATAGGAAGAAAAACATAGAGAAAGCAATGAAAACGAGGGGAGGGCACACAAAAAACGGCGAAAAAGCAAAGTTAAAGCAGTGAGAATGAGGGAAAAGCAAAGAGAAAAGGCACTCAAAAAAACAGAGGAAAAAGCAAGGAGAAGACTGGAGCAAGAGGAATGCAGCAGCACTGGGAGAGCTGGCCCTTTTTTGCCTTAATTTTTTTGCCACAAATTTGCGTATCTACTGCAATTTTGTAGCAAAACAAATAAACATTTTTGGCTCCTGGTGGGGTCCCTTTGGGATCTCACCACCAGGCCTAGTATTTCTAACATGCCACCTTCTCTTTTTTGTTTCACTTTTTTTGGGGGGAACTCTGCTGAGTCCGAGTCCCAAGATGTCTGCCAGCATTACCTAGTTGAAGTCCTGGCAGCCAGTCAAATCTCAGCATGAGATCTGTCGGATTCGTGGAGGATCCCCATCCCTAGATATACAAATGTATTTAGTCTTTAACAACTCCAAAGCTACTGAATGGATTTATTCCAAATTTCAACAAGCACTGGAAAGTTAATAGGTCTCGCCTTTTTGGATGTGAATGCAGGTTTACTATTTTTGCCATTTTTTTGTGTTATTGTTTAGCATTTACAGAAAAAAGAAAATTCTCTTTCATAAAGTAAACAGTTACAAAACTTCCCCCCACAAAAAGCTGTGCTATGGTGATGTTTTCTGCAAACAAATTTGACCCTCAGCAGTCGGGAGAGCCAGTAGAAGCGGTTGCAAATCCCACAGGCACCCCACTGGCGGCAGGCACAGTAAATTGCAGTGAGGCCCAGTCATTGCACCTGTAGAGGAGTCCCACGTCACTGGAACAGCAGAGAAGAGACTGTTCTTGGCAAGATCAGGTGCTGGAGGCCGGGGCCACTTGGAGCCTGAAGATTCCTTGGAGCAGGTAACAACAAGCCTTGGTTGCTACAAGAGTCACAGTGCACAGAGGTACTGTCCTGCAAGGAGAGGTAGGGGGCTCACTGTCTCCCAAGTTGGACAGGGTGGACCACTCCAGACCACCGTCTGTGATGCAGGATCCACGCAGTACCAGAGGGGAACAGATTCCTTCAGCCGGACGTCATTGCTGTAGGTGCCTGCAGGTGCAGGGGAGTGACTCCTTCACTCCAAGGGAGATTCCTGCTTGATTCTTGGCGCAGGCGGAAGTCTTGCGGACTCCAGAGGATTCACAGTCAGGGAAATGTTGCAGTTGCAGGAAGGAGCCTGAGAAACAATGTTGCAAGGCGAGGTCGTTTCAGGAGTTGCAGTCTCCTTGGTTCCTGAAGAGTCCAGTTGCAGTTCCAATGGCCAGAAGTAGAAGTCAACGATGCAGAGGAGTCCTGGTGAAGTCTTGCATGTCTAATCTGGCTACCCACCTGCAAGGGAGTCCCTAGATAGCCCTAAAAGGGGGGGGGGGATTGGTCACCTTGCATAGTGACCACCTATCAGAGGGGGCTCCGACGTCACCTGCCTGACCTTGCCACTCAGATGCTCCCAGGTGCCTTTGCACATCAAGATGGCAGAATCGAGTGGAGAACCTGGAGGAGTTCTGGACACCACCCCTGGGGTGGTGCTGGACAGGGGAGTGGTCACACCCCTTTCCTTTGTCCAGTTTAGCGCCAGAGCAGGGCCCGGTGTTCCCGGAATGGCGCAAACTAGTATATACAAGGATGGCACTAAATGTGCCCTTCAAAGCAAACCGGTGGCTTGGGGGAGCTACCCCTCCCAAGCCTTGTAACACCAACTTGAAAGGGAGAGTGTTTCGCCTCCTTCACCCACAGGAAATTCTTTGTTCTGTCTTGCCCTGCTTAAGCAGCAGGAGGGCAGAACCCTGCCTGATGTGTGGCACTAGAGTGGGCTGCCTGGAAAACCCCCTAAAACTGGTAGGAACAATACTGGGAGGGTCCTCTAAGGAGCCCCCATAGTTCATGGAACCATGCATCCAATACTGGCTACAATATTGGGGTATGATTCTAAAATGTGTGATACCAAACATGCCCACGTTCGGCGTTACCATTATTAGCTGGACACAGGTGGTGGTCACATGTGTCCAGTACACAGGTAAAATGGCTTCCCCACACTTAAGAAGTCCAGTGCAATAGAACTGGAGTTCGTAGGGGCATCTCTGCTCATGCAGGGGTGCCTTCACACACAGGGACCTGCAGCCTGCCCTTTGGGCTGGAAGGGCCTACCGTAGGGGTGACTTAGTGACCTGTGGTGAAAGGGTGCATGCAGCATTTCACGCAGGCTGCAATGGAATGCCTGCAGACACATTTTGCATGGGCTTCCATTGGTGGCATAATACATGCTGCAGCCCATGGGGGAACCCCTGGTGTCCCAGTGCCCTGGCTACCATATACTAGGGACTTATAAGCGGACACCAGTATGCCAATTGTGGAGTGCACAAAGGTCCTACATAATCAGATTGTGAAGGAGAGAGCGCAATCACTGGGGTCCTGGTTAGCAGGATCCCAGTGAGACAGTCTAAGCACACTGATAGCAGGCAAAAAGTGTGGGTAACCATGCCAAAAAGAGGGTACTTTCCTACACCTACGCTCTCAGATAACCTCCATCGAGAGTGTCACCAGTGGATTATCTCTTGACTTTACATGATGTCCTTATTAGAGGTGCTACAAAGTTGAATTTAGACATTCCGTCCACTACAACGACTTCATCTGTGATGTTTGAGACATTGCATCACAGGACAGCCTCAAGACCACTTTAGCCACTGGTGGCTGCACTCCTCGAGCCTGCGATGCAGCTATTTCTAACACCAGAATCGTTGAGTTCTGACCCATCTCGTATCCTTACAAAAATGCAAGACTGCAGATCAGGGCCCTCCATTCCTGGGAGCGGATCCTCTTCCTGGTTGTGTGATTGTGGTGGCTGCACAGAAATCACTGTGCAGCCTCTACCTCTTCTTTGGTTCCACCTGACCCATAGTAAGCAGATCAATACCCTTCATTAAAGATGTGTGGAACACAGGCATCTTATATGCAGGTCGCACGTTCCTCTGCTCTGCTTTGCTTGGGAGATGAGATAGATCTAACTGTGACTTGCTAGCCAGGTTCCTGGGGAACTTCCTAAGGTGGATAGGCTGAATTTTCAGGGAATATTCATTAAGGGTGGCCTGGTGACAAACCAAATTATTAGTGCAGCTGCTGATGCCTTGTGCATACCCATATACTGCTAGGTCCAGCGCATCTGTGCAAGAAGACCATCTTGGCTACGTCTTGCTGGATTGAAGTTGGAGGCACCACACCGAATCATGAACCTGCCTTTCTCGGGCAGCACCCTTTTTGGTTCACGTGGACAAAGACACGTCCAGAATGAAGACAGAATTGGACACACTCAAGACTGTTGTCCTGGAAAAGAAGGAAAAAAAGGAATTCCGCAGAAAGTACAGACCTTATGACAGATGGTGTTTCCAGAAGGGAGTTCAAACCCTTCACTGGCAACGACATCAATAGCAGGCAAGGTCACACTTCCATGTTTGCAGACCATCTAGACGAGGCTCACAATGGCAGTCTGCAGCTGCAGGAAAGCCTCCTACAAAACAATGATGGTCACTTCCCCCTTCTCTGTTACCAGTTCCCGTGGGGGAGAAGCATTGCCAATCACTTAGAGTCTCAATCAATCACGAAAGACAGATGGGTCTTGAATAGTGTTCAGAATGGCTATTCTCTTAGTTTCAGGTCCCCTCCTGCTGCTGTTCCTCCCGCAAAAACTTCCAGGTAGTAGCTAGACCTCTTGCAGTCTAAAGTCAACACTCTAATGCAAAAAGACACCATAGAAGAGGTTTCATGTCATCAAAGGGAACCGGGAATCTGTCCCTGTTACTTTGGTGAGAAAAAAAAGAAAGGACCAAAACAAGAGTTCAGACCCATCTTAGACCTGAGAGTGCTCAACAAATACATTTGTTGATAAAGATTCAGAATGCTGGCCCTGCACCAAAGTACTTCTATTAGGCCTCAAATCAGCCCCAAAAGCCTTTTCAAAATATATGGCTGTGGTTGCAGCATTCTTGAGGAAACAAATCTTTCCTTACCTGGACAACTGGCTGATAGAGTTCCTCACCATCGCTGACACAGGAACACTTTCACATCTGTGTTGAGACACTCACCAATCTGGGTCTTCATATCAACTTCCAAAGGTGTACAACATGCCCAATACAAAAATTGCACTATCTGGGGGCCGCACTGGACACCCAGTCTGCAAGTGTGTGTCCTTCAGAAAAGAGACTATCATCAATCACTCTGAAACGTAGCAAACTTATACAGGGTCATCATCCATCTGATAGGCAGTTTGCGCCTCTGCTGGTGTCAATGGTGTCTTGCATCATCATAGTACCTATTGCAAGGTTGCACATGAGACCTCTGCAGCAATTCCTGGAAGACCAGTGGAATAAACTCTCCAGCCGTTGGGAAGGCAAGCTGATATCGCAAGCTGCACGCCTCTCTCTCACATGGTGGTAACAGTGGACTTTCACATTAACCAGCAAAAGGTAACTGAGGCAACTACCGCCAGATGGGGATGATGGTATACTGGAGGGCCATGAGCCCTTAAAGGCATAGATGCTCTTTTCACGTTTACATAATGGCATCCTATAGGGCTACATTATCCTCTAATCGCTAGATTTCTTAAAAAATAAATAAATAAAAAAAGGGGGTTGTGAATGAGATTTAAACCAATTGGCCAATGTAGCCTTTCTCATAGGCTGCAAAACATTCATGTCTTGAGGGCCTCTCCAGGCCTTACTGAAGAAAGGTGAACATTAACACTTAAGATGGAATATTGTAAAGAAGTGCTCAGGATTCCCCTGACATGGGCAGGACTATTCAGTGCTTATGACTTCAATGGGGATTTCCCTGAGAGGGAACTAAGATTACAGGTAAGAAACAATTCCTTCTAAACTCTTGAGTCATATTTCTAGCTCTGCCGCAGCTGCAGTACATTCCTAGTTAGTTGTAAAGTAGCCACTAGGAAATTGTTTCCTTCCGGTTTTCATGCTAGGACATGATTCTCTCCTCTCTGGGACACTGCCTTACCTTGCACCCACCATGGGTGCCAAACGTTACTGCTTTTGTCTGGAATAACTTTGCTTATTTATATATTGTAGTAAACAACAACAACTACTACTATTTTAAAAAAATCATTATTTGTACAAAGGGTAGTTAATTGCTTTTCACAGTAATGCTAATTGATGGTGGGAACTGAGTACAGTAGTTATGAGTAAGTTAGACCAACTAATTATTATTCCTTAAGTTTTGCATAACATTTGTATTTTTACTTATAATTTTAGCCTTACTGAGATGATAGAAAGCTTGCAAGCACAGGTAGAAGACCTTCAAAGACAAGTGGAAGAATTAAAAAAAGCAGGACGAAGATGCAGAAGTCGTGAAAGATTTGAGCAGTCAAGATCATTGCACAGCATCTCATGTTTGAAGGAGCTATATGACCTTCGCCAGTAAGAAACTTAATTTTTCTATAAATTGAATTGCACATATGAATCTGACTTAATCAAACCATATGTAGAATTTACATCTATAATGATGTGCTAGATTCTGTGATATCTTGTATTGCCATCCCTGGAGAGTGTGTTTATATGAATTTTAAAGAAAACAGTTGTTTAGTACGTTGTAGTGTAGGACCCTCAGACAGTCATAATTATTTTTGCCCTTATTTTAAGGATTTACTTGATTGCGCAACATTGAACTGCTGGATTACCTTTTATTGGATTGACAATATACCAGATATCCGATAGACTTGTCTACTTGCAGATTCCTTATCTTTGAATTTCCCAGGCATCGGACTGGATTCGGAAACTTTTGTGTGAGCAGTACCACTGTTAGCTGTCAGTGGCTGGGTTCCGTTCCGCATGGTGTCGACATCGTTGGCACCGGAAGTGATGTCGCAGTCAACTATCTAGGTGCCACCAAGGCGCACGGAGGTCAGTACTTTTAGAAGTGCCACACCTCAGTCTTTTTTTGACATGTTTCTTCGCCTTTTTGTCGACCATTTTTGGAGTGTGTTTAGGTTGTCTTCGAGGAAGACCAGTTTAGGCCGTTTGGCGCATGCCACCACACCATGCCGGTTAGGGACCCCCATCTGTTCGGTTTATGATGTCTCAATGGCATACATGACTCAGTTGTGCTCGGAATGTCTGGCCATGGGGCCGAAAACTTGGAGGGGAGCAGTTCCTACAGCTGCTTGCAGCCTGGCGGTCAACGCAAGCAAGAGGTTTTGGTCCCGATCAAGGAGGTGGTTGTGGGACCGCTGCAGGAGCCCAAAGTCCTCTTCACCACACTCAAGGTCTTCGGGACACTCTAGGAAGAGGCACAAGCAGAAGAAGAAGTCCAAACTGAATTCAACTTCACCTTCTTCTTTGGCCGAAGTGACCAGTGCCGAATATTGTCGATCTAGGCATGGTTCTGCGGAGCCATTGCCGGATCCGACTCCGCACCTCCCTCTGTATCCGGGACCTGGAGCAAACCCTGCTCAATTTAAAGAATTTTATGAGGCCATGTGCCTTGTCTCTGAGCGGGCCGACCTCGCTGGAGCACCTTCACGTCCCATGGGGTTGAAGGAGGCCTCATCAAGCTCCGCACAGACGTTTCTATCCACAGCTTCGACGTGGTCTAACAAATCTGATCTTGGACAAGGATCGGCACTGATCGTGCCAATGCAACCTTTTATTGTGTTAATGCTTCTGGCGCTTGCCAGGGATGCCAGCCCCACTCTCCTCCCTGATGAGTTGGAAAGGCGTTGATATACGCTGATGTTGTCGCCAGCTGGGCCCATTGGTCCTGGGTCATTGCCGTTTTGTGGAGCTGCCAGGCATGGGGGAAGAGTGGGAGGGGTCACTGGACCCTTTAGACTGCCAGTTAGGGACCCCAACATCATTGGACTGGCATGAGGAACTAGGAGATGCTAGTGGACAGGACACCTCTTCAGATACTGGCTTGCTCTCTCCACCCACCGTGGCTACGGAGGAGGGAGCATCTTACACAATGGTGGTGAAGAGGAAGGCAGAGGTCCTTGACCTCGAACTTCAAACAGTGGTAGTTAAAACTAACCTCTTGACCGAAGTACTTCAGCCTGGGGCTTCCTTATCCAAACCTGTATTGCCCTTTAATGAAGCACTGACTGATGTCCTTCTGGGAACTTGGTCCAAGCCCAGCACAGGGGCTCCTGTGAACAGGACAATTGCCTGCTGTCATTGCCCTGCCCCGGATGATCATAATTTCCTCACCCAACACCACACCAATGAGAGATTGGTTGTATACGCCTCAACTTCCCATGGCGCGTTCCCTGACGCTCCCCCGGACAGGAAATCCAAGAGGCTGGATGGCTGAGGCAAGAAAATGTCGTCTTCTGCCAGCCTAGCATTGCGGTCAGTGAACACCACATGCCTGTTAGGACATTATTCGCATACCTTGTGGGATATAGTTATGCAAGTGCTGCCACAAGTCCAGGAAGAGGCCTGGGCCATCCTTTCTCACGGAATGAAGGACTGGAGAGATGCAGCAAAGTTCACTATCAGGTGTGGTTTGGACACAACTGACTTGCTGGGCAGAGCAGTTAAATCGACAGTGGCCTTACGGCGCCCTGTCGGGCTGAGAAAATCTTCCTTTTGGGGGAATGTCCAGGCCAACCGCATGGACATGCTCTTCGACAGGACTCGTCTCTTTGTAGAAACGCCAGATTTAATGCTGGAGAGGTTTAAGGACTTGCGGGTTATGGCCAAGTCTTTGGGGCTCTCAGCGTCTCCTTGCCCCTATTCTGCCTTTTGCCCATTTCATGGCTACAGAAGGGGTGGGAGCGTGCAGCCTCACCAGCCCTATGCCAACCACCATTCTGTGCAGGCTCCCCAAGCTGTGCAAGGATGTGGACATAGATAACTTCTGGCTACCAGAGCCACAGGGTTTGAATGCACTGTCACCAACACCCTGGCAGCTGAAGCCTGTAAGGCCTTCTAGTCCGGTTCTGCAAGATCATGGGTAGCCAGTTGGTGAGAGAATCCAACATCATCTCTACCACTGGCAGTCCTTAACGTCAGGCAAACGCGTCTTGCAGATCATTTGGAGGGGCTACTCCCTCCTTTTACAATCTCTCCGCCCCCCCCCCCCCCCCAAAAAAAAAAAAAAAAAAAAAACACCATCTCAAGAACGACTGGGCGAGGATCATCTGACCTTGCTCCAAAAGGAAGTTCCAGCTGTCCTGGCCATGGGGTCTATAGAAAGGGTTCCTATATCAGAAGTAGGCAGTGGTTGTTATTCTGGCTACTGTCTGGTACCCAAACAAAACAAGGATATTCGCCCTATTCTTGCTCTGCGAACCATAAATCTCTTCCTCAAAAAGGAGAAATTCAAGATGCTCACTTTGGCTCAGGTCTTGTCTTCCCTAGACCGAGACTGGCTGGTTGCATTGGACTTGCAGAATGCATATTTTCACATCCCCATCCTGCCTGCTGACAGGCCTTACCTACGGCTCAATGTAGGCCATGAACACTTTCAGTTCACTGTGTTCCCCTTTAGCCTTACCAGCACCCCTCAGGTGTTCACCAAGGTGATATGGTGGTGGTTGCAGCTCATCTGCACAGGTTAAGGGTTTCAGCCTTCCCCTACCTCGACGGCTGGCTCTTGAAGGTGGCTTCCCCCCAGACTGTCGTCTCCCACCTTCAGACTATGGTGGGCCTCCTGCATTCTCTGGGATTCAGTATAAATGTGCCAAAGTCATACCTGACTTCTTCTTAGTTGGTCCCTTTCATTGGAACTGTTCTGGGCTTATCCTACCGAGCAGCGAGTCCAGGATATGATATTGATGTTTCAGCCTCTATCCTGGATTTCAGTGAGAATGCCTGAGACTGCTGGGCCTCATGGCCTCCTGCATTCTGCTAATGAATCATGCCAGATTGCATATGCGGGCATTGCAGTGGGACCTGAAGTTCCAGTGGGTGCGGCATCAGGGTGATCTCTTCAATAGGGTTCAGATCTCAGAGGGAACTGCAAAGGACCTGCAGTGGTGGCTCACGAATAGCGATTGGGTCAAAAGTAGACTCTTGTCCCTTCCCCAACCAGCCCCGACAGTAGTGACTCCTGGGATGGGGCGGCCATCTGGTTGAGGTGGTGATCAGAAGACTGTCTCCGACAGTATCTGGTCTCCACATAAACTTACTGGAGCTCTGTGTGATCTGACTTGCATTGAAGCCATTTCTTCCCTCTATTAAGAGGACATTAATGCTGGTGTTCATGGACACCACTGCCATACTGTAATACGCAGGGTGGGATGGGGGTTGTGGACCCTTTGGCAAGAGGCCCTGCCTCTCTGGACATGGCTGGAACAGCAGGGCATAACCCTGGTGGTGCAACACCTGGCAGGTTCTCGGAATGCCATGGCAGACAAAGCCAGGCGTCTTCGTTCGGAGGTTGTGCAAGGACTCAACAGTGGAGAGAGCCTTGATTAGATTGGTTCGCCTCTGAAGAGAACGCGCAATGTCAACAGTTTTGCACATTGGAGTTGTGCGTGGAGTTGGGTTTGGCTACACTTTTCGTCTTGAGTGGAACTCTGGCCACCTGTACGCCTTGCCGCACATATCACTTCTGCCCAGAGTTCTCAAAAGGAGGTAACTTACCGCTCCTGGTCTCTTGGGGTCATCTAGGTACTGACCTTCGAGGTGCCAATTTCTCCCAGTCCCTTTCTAACAATTCCACATGCTTGGGTGGTAGACGTCACTTCTCATTCCACTATTTTAGTATATGGTTTGTCCCCCTTTAGTGCACTGTTGGGGGACTGCTCGTAAGTAATCTAGTTCAGTGTTACTGTAATAAAGTACCTTTATTTTTGCTACACTGTGCGGTTCCGTTCATGTGACATTGGTTACTGTGTGACTAGTGTGGTACTGCAAGTGCTTTACACTCCTCCTAGATAAATCTTGGCTGCTCACTGCAGCTGCCATTAGAGAGCCCTGGCTTTCTAGATACAGTCTCACTAACTAATAAGGGTTGCCTGGACCTGGTGTAAGGCGCAAACACATAGGTGTCCACCACACACCAGGCCAGCTTCCTAGATTCCTACATAAACCTCCCTATCTGACTGTGTTTTCAGACAAGGTCTCTAGGGCCTCTTTCCTTTCAAAAGTGGTGACCTCATTTCATTTGGAATAGTCTGTCACTCTGCCCACCTTTTACATTCCTTCACACCCCTCTAACGAAGAGGAGCACCTCCACTGTCTGGACCCCAAAAGAACGTTGTTGTTCTACCTTGACCGCACAAGGGTGGACGACCAACTCTTCGTGGGCTATGTAAGAGCTCAAAATAAAAATTGTTGAGCAGTACAGAAACCAACAATTTCATGCTGGGTCATTCTCTGTATCGATATCTACTATGCCTTGGCTCAAAAGCAGCCTCCTGATGTTCTGTGGGCCCATTCCACCAGGGGGAAAAGTTGCAACCACAGTGTTAGCTCATGGAGTTCCAGTCCTGGACATCTGCCAGTCAGCAACGTAGGCGCCCCTGCACACACTTGCCAAACACAACTTCCTGGCTAGTCCGATCTGCAGGACAGGCATTTCACCCATTCAGTCCTGCAGGTCTTTTTAGTCTAGTTAAATTTTTCCGCAGCCCAACACCAGGATGGTATGTCTTTGGTATCTATTCAAAGGTAAGGAATCTGCAGCTAGAAGTCTCTATCAAATGAACAAGTTGGTTACCTTTGGTAACCCGTTATCTGGTAGGGACAATATCTAGCTTGAGATTCCTTACACCCACCCATGCCTCCCTGCTATGCAGACAGATTTCTAGGGCTAAGTGGATTAAGAGATTTGAGATCCTCTTAATCACCCAAAGCCAGTGGGAGGGTATTTTGGGTAAGTTAGATAAGGTCTTCTGGTTATTGTCATATACATTGATATTCCATGTGCAGTTTGTTGAGGGTGGAGTCCAAGGGCCTGAATTTCCCTGTGATGTTTTTTTTCTCTGTACTCATGAACAGCATATCTCTTTACATTGGTGGAATCCAAGGAGTACAATTTTGTATATACATTTTCAGATTTGAAAATACTTCATATGCAGAAACATGCTGATAGGAGTCCGCGTTTTGGGACACTTTTTTAACTTAAGCCAGTTAATCAAATTGCTCAAAATACATTTGACTGAAATCTATACTGGTATTGTGCATTAAAATAAAGCAAATAGTGTTCCTTTGCTTAACAAGCTATGACATTGTCCACAGTCAGTGAGGCACTTGCATTTTTCTGCTCACTGAGCAGAGATTCTGAACACTTTTTTTTTTGTTTACTATCAACTTTTTACTGTCTCTCCCCCCCAACTTCATTCGGTTTCTATGAATGTTTGCCTTGGTTTTTCACCATTTCTGTCTAAGGGTAAAGCAACGTTTTCCTAATATAGGTCACCATAGAGAATAAGTGAACATAGGAACTCTTTCACAAACTTTCTTTAAAAGGAAAACTAAACAAGGACAGAAATAGCCAATGGGCTGCAAGTAATACATTCAGCTAATGCAGCTGGTACTGTGCCTTTTAAGAACCTTATAGTACCCTCAGTATCCCATCATGCCCCTCAGGTGACAGTTGAGTCAGTTCATCTTTCTGGCTCCTGGAAACAGGATCCTGGAGCACCAAGGTATCCATTGTTTTGGCAACTATCCAGAAATAAGCTTTATTAAAACTTGTTTTCAGGTTTTTACTCCACGTCCTTTTAGGATTAGAGTAATGTAACACCTTTTTTCTGACTAAAAGAGGTAAATGCCTTCGCTTTTTGTGACGTGCCCTTCCTGTGGAAAACAGATGGCACAAACAGATCCACATAGGGTCTGTATCCACTACTTACTGCATTGTAGGATCTTCAATGCCCCCGTGCTGTTTACCTCAAAGGAACTCCACGTCCCAGGATTCCCAGCTGCTGCTGGTGGTGGGGACCGCCTCTCTATTGCGGGCGCTTCAAAGCGCACCGCTGCCAATTGCTGCCCCCCTGTGCTGTTTACCTCAAAGGGACTCCACGTCCCAGGATTCCCGGCTGCTGCTGGTGGGGACCGCCTCTCTATCACGGGCGCTTCAAAGCGCGCTGTGCACCGCCGCTGCGCAGGACGCGCGCGGGCAGGCCAGTCTGCGCACGTCATCGATCGTAAGAGGCCGGGCCGGGCCACCCCCCCTTTAATTCGTGTCCAGAAGCCCCAGTGACTCAGGCTAATCAGTGAAGCGGTGCAGTGTGAAGATTTGAGCTTATTGAAGGTGAGACAAGTGGCAAGAGCTTGAAGTGTCCCTGTGAGCTCCTTGCAGATACCTTAGAGGAGACAGTGGAGGAGGGGAAGAGTAAACAGCGAGGAAAGTACACAGAAGTGAGAAGAGAGGAGAAAGTATACAAGGGTCAGAGATGAGTAAACGGAAGGGGGTGGTACTATAAGACAATTCCAAAACTAACAAAACTTTAGATGGTTTTCTACAAAAGGCAGTTGGTGCTTTGGACAAAGAGATAGAGCTGGTTGAGCGTCGTCTATCTATCTCAACATCCCCAGCCTCCACCCCCCTGTTTCCACTTTTATTACAAACCCGTTCACAGCCCCTGCACCTCCAGCAGTCCCAAGACACACACCCAGCTACGGCATCCCCCCCCAGATGTTCATTCAAAAAATGTCCGGGAGACTACTTCACTGACCTTAGATAAAGCTGTTATAGCAGAATCTCCCCAGTTGACTCCGCCTCTCTCAGCTGGAGCTTTAGTACTCGATCCAGAGCCTAACCCAAAAGGGAAAAGAAAGCGTGGTGAGGTCAATCTGAGGAACAAACAAGCCTGTACCATGAGTACCAACAACCCGGGTCCTGAAGCTGGGAATAACAGGTTTACAATATCACAAGAAAGTGCCGCTGGCCAATTGGCACTTGAACGCATAATGGAGCACATAAGGGAGGAGCTCATTAAGACATTACATCCTATTGAAATCCACCTCCATGCAATCGAGGAGAAATTAGGAGGGGTTACTAAGCCTCTTACACCTGATATTCCCCTGTGAGGTGACACACAATCTCACTGTCATTCCCTTACTTTGGGTCATTCCTCTGGCACTAATGATAGGATCCCTGTAAATTTAGGTGAGGGCCTTCTGTCATTCAAGGACCGCTGTGACTACCCTCATCAACTAGAGATGGGTCGGGTTGCCAGGTCGCATACGAGCCTAGATGACGATTGCCTCAAGGCAACAGCCACCATTTCTGGGGGAAATGGAGGAGTAGTTCCAATTACTAATACAGTGATTAAATCCAGCAAAGCTTTAAATGTTTGTGAGCATTAACAACAAGGCCCCATAGAGACGGACCTGGAGTTTCTGCATCAGAATCAGTTCTGACAATCACAGGGGACAGTCTAGAGTTTTATATCTGCCCCCGGAATCCTGTCCATATGTCCTTGTTATCACTAACATTCCTAGACTTCGATCAGATAGTCTGGAAACCTATATTGAATTGAAAAACAAGGTCACACACTGGTTGCATGTTAATGCTTTTTTCGTATTTTGCACGGTACCCTCTATATTAATGGTGAGAAGGGTGGGATGGGTGGGCCCGTTAAATAAGATTTGAACAGGGGATTACATTGTTATTAATTTTGACTCACCCGCCTTGGTCCACCAGGTTTTTCTACACTCATGTAGAACCGGCCCTTCAGCAGGAGGTGCCTCTTTGTGTAGACTTACAGCCTTTTACCCCCCAGTAGCCAATTGCGCCCCAAGTGGGTCAACACCCGACTCCAGAGGCCCCCCTCACCCCTGAATGCAACATGCTCACCAGTTTGAACATAGGTATTCATTATCTACCCTCCCAGATGTGGACTGACATAAAGCTAGTGCTATACAGGACACCCCAGAGATTCCGAGGTCTGGATCAACTATTAGGGAATGTACAATCTCCAGTGAAAATGAGCAAGGAAGATCCAGAGTAGGCAGCCTAGATGGAACTCCGACACTAAATGCGGATTCTAGGGGCCCCACCCAAACCATAATGTTAACCCAGAACGAAATAAGGTCTCTAGTAACTAGACGGAATACAATCGACCCTGAACTTACTGGGGTGAGCGATACTATTGGAAACAAAGAAGCTGGGGGACTTATTAAGAGTAGTCCATCGATCGTCGCAATGTGTAACACAAATCCTACGAGTAACTCATCTATCACTTCCCAAACTTCGACTGACGCACTACAAGTCCGAGATGATACTTCAGCAAAAATCCTTTGCTGGAATATAGCCGGGCTTGAGCATAAAATGCGAATCCCTGACTGGGGCCATTTCATAGACGAGCACAAGAAATGCTTATTTCAAGAGACATGGGCTTTGGAGCCCAAGTATAGATGTGGTTTTAAAAGTTATTGGGTCTCAGCCTGTGGAGACCTTCGGGTGGTTTACTTATATGGGTTAGTTGTTCCCTTAAGTGCCGGGTTGAAGAAATGGATATGGCCAGCGCTGATCTGCAAGGTTTAATATTATCGACCCATAAGGAAAAACCCTTATTATTAGTAAACATATATAGCAGGAGTGTAGGCAGCACTGTAAGTCTGATGTTTTGATTGTATTAGACAATATTTTAGCCAGTAAATCAACCACTCACCATATTATAATTGCAGGGTATTTTAATGCAACTTTTGAGCCTTAGTCAATGGCCCAAGAACTCTACGAAGAAGAGGACATTTACTGGGGTATTCCGCATCTAACATTGAACAAAAGTTTTAGAATGAGCAGAACGGCCTATCAAATTGTTGACATCACACTTTCATATGGTCTTCGTGCCTGTTCCTGCTCAGACGCTAAACCCTGCCCCACTTTTATGCGAGGAGATTATAGGAGCCATATCGACTATTTTTTTTATTGGATATTTGTTTGTGGGGACATATGGTCGATATGGTGGTAACGGAACACGAAGAAAGTGACCACAAACCACTAGTTTTATGTACCAGGGGTCTGCTGCTTATATTAGAAGTCTCTGACCCTAAGGATTATATGCAGCAGCTTGCCATGACCAATAACAAACGTAATATTAAGTGGAACTCTGTTAATTCCTCACTGGGTTCCCTTACATCGATATATAGCCTATTAGCAGAACGAATGGAGCATATGCTCCGTCTACCTGAGGATTGGGATAGGCTTATGGCAGCACATTTAGAATTATTTAAATCTCTTAAACATTTCATTAAAGAGACGGCTGTCAAAACAAGGAATAGGGCAGTAAGGCGTGGTTCCAACCATTCATGTAGGGAAGCTAAGATCAAGCTATTGAGGGATTTGAGAAGGTGGGGTTAGAGAGCCTATATGACAATCAAGAGAGAGCTATAAACAGGAACTTATCAAGGCTGGGAGGAAGCGAGGTGGGCTGCTCTTCTGGACTCTGCAAGAGCTAATGCCACCTCCAAGTTCTGGAAGCTGATTTCAAGCTACAGTGGTGACTCCCGGCCTTTGCCTGGTACCTCAATCCTCCCTATAACATGGGTAAAACATTTTGGGTCTTTTTATACAGAGGCAGATGCACCAAACTTCAGGGAATTGGTCGAAACCAGGAAATCTGATGTACCCCCAATTAGATTCACCTTGGTAGAAACCAAGGCAGCAATAACCTCTTTGAAGTGGGGGAAGGCCCCGGTACTCGACAAAATCCCTGGTGATCTTTACAAATTGAACCCCGAAATCTGGGCTCCTTATCTGAACTCTGTCTGCAATGCAGTTGCCGCAGGAGCAACCATTCCCCAGACATGGAGGGGAGCCGAGATAGTTCCCCTTTTCCAAAAAAGCAGCCCTAGCGATCCCTCTAACTATCGCCCAATATGCCTACTCAATAACCTCCAAAAACTCTTTGCAAAGCAGATCTTGTTCCACTTAGAAGAGTGGATAATAGAGAATGGCGCCATCACCAATTTACAGGCAGGGTTCAGACCCACGGTCAGTACAATAGACCAGGTCTTAGCAATTAAATGGAAGACAGAGGACGTTGGAGTTGGAAACCTATATGTGGCCTTTGTCGATCTAAGAGCTGCTTTTGACCTGGTACCTAGGAATAAACTTTGGTTGACACTAACTAATATGGGTATCCCAAAAGGTCTTCTAAACCTTGTAGTCCGACTCTGAGAGTACCTTTGCCCAAATCAGGAGCGGCAAGGATGGCGAAATATCTGACCCAGTTGCTATCGAAAGAGGAGTTAGGCAAGGCTGCGTCTTAGCACCTACCCTCTTTCTTCTATACATAAACAACTGTATAAAATATTTAACCAATTGCATTGACTCACCCAAGTTGGCAGGCAAGAAAATCCCAGGTCTGCTTTATGCGGATGATACCATCCTATTAGCCAAAATTCCCATGGGATTGCAAAATCTGGCTGACCAATTCTGTTTGTTCTGCAAAGACTTCGGTTTGAAAGTTAACGTCAAGAAAACCAAGCTTATGATATGTAGTTCCAGGAAAATAAAAGCAAAAGCGACCATTTCAATGAATTCCATTCCTTTGGAAAGGGTCACTGAGTACGATTACTTGGGGATCAGATTAATGGATTCGGGCAGCTGGGTCACAGCTATTAGAAAAGGGGCTCATATCATATGCCAAAGAGTGGGGGCCCTAGGACGTAAAGCTAGGACTGTAGCTATTCCACCTTTGAATCCTATCCTTGAAATATATAAAGTTCAAATTTGAGGTGCTGCACTGTATGGGGCAGAGTTATGGGGTTTCCAAAGGCAGTTGGATGTCCTCCAAATTAAAGATAATCATTTTCTCAGGTATATAACTAGGTTGGGGAAGGGTACACCGATGATCCCTCTCAGACTTGATCTCGGAGCAAACAGCATAAAAGATGTAGCCGGTCTGAGACCTCTGTTATATTGGATCCGCTTATGGAAAATGGAAGAACTGGAACCTTTTCGA
This sequence comes from Pleurodeles waltl, assembly GCF_031143425.1. NCBI lineage: Eukaryota > Metazoa > Chordata > Amphibia > Caudata > Salamandridae > Pleurodeles > Pleurodeles waltl. The sequence goes on along the minus strand of NC_090449.1, from coordinate 243,256,957 downwards.
GAGGCAATAAAAGATCTTATAAAGATCCAGTATAGTTGGAAAAAGGTCAGCTGGTTGAGGGAGATGAAATTGGCCTGGGACGAATTGTCTTTCTCCCACTTTTGGGAGAGCCCCGATTCGATCCCCACCAATGCTACTTCATTAGTTACACATAGATACTGGGAGAAGGCCAATGCGGAGATCCTCCATAGTAATGGGGTGGGCCGATTAACTTCTGAGTTCCTGCTTGTAAAACAAGAACCATGGCCTGAGCAATTTTTTGATCTTCCAGTACCTGCTTATGCCTGTGCTTTATTCCTCCAGTTCAGATATGGAACTTTACCAGTCAACAGCTTTACTGCTCAATGGTAGAAGAATAGTTCTGAGGCAAATAAGTGCTCAAAATGCAATATATTGGAGGAATCAATTGAACATGTTTTTTTTTTTTTTTGGCCCCCTATATAAGAGTCCTAGGGAAAATGGATCATCCCATTGTGTAAACTTTGCCATTATATGATTGAGCTAACGCCTATAGAATTTGTAAATATGATTCGTCTACATTGGTTGTAAGCGCGGTCACTAAATTTTTGACAGCAGCTTGGTCCGTTCATTACAGGGCCACTTTTAGTGCCTGACTTCCAATGTTGAGCCACATAGCAGGAATAGTGGGGAACAATAGATGGTTATGATTTTTGAATGGTTCTTCCCCTTTTTCCTGCTTTCATTTAATGGTTTTAGAGATGATATTCTCTTATCAAATTTTATTACAATTTATAGTGATATTATGATAACAAAAGTATCTGTTTTTATAATTTTTAGCTCTTATGGTCAATGATTGAGATAAAGCACTTATTTATCAATCTGTTTACTGTCTAAAAGCACACTGCACTTTAGATTGTTATGACCAGAATAGTTCCTATGATTCATGGCTGAGATATAGTATTTATTTATAAATAAATAAATGTACTTACCGTATGATAGCACACTGTACCTTAGACTGTTAGTATTAGAATTATTTTAATACGAGTGGTTCTGGTTACAAAATGTGTCTCTCTTTAGGATAATGGTATATTGAACCCTAGACTAGTAGTTTCGAAATTATTCTTATATTGAAGTCCTGATTCTATTACGTATTTATATATGTATTAATGGTTAAAAGCACATTCCATTTTAGATAGCTGTGAATGGGAATTCAAAAGCCTCCAGTAGGAGTTTGCTAAAATGTGCGGATGATCGGTTTTTAAGCAGGCAAGAAGGTCTCCTGTTATTTTCTCCAGATTATAAAGAAGCCAATGGTTGTTCCTGCTTTTAGTATTTATTAAGAGTTTTAACATTTATTTTTACATATTTCTTTTTCTTTTTATGTACTGATGTATGGTTGATTGTACTCTAATGGTCTAAATTTTGACTGAATAAAGAGAATTGAATTGAATTGAGGCTCTTCATTTAAGTTCAAAACGTTGAATAATTCCCCACTGCCAGCGCGGACCCAGAACACATTTTTTAATATAAACTTAAACTTTAAGAACATGTGATTAAAGAATGTTCAGCACTGAAATAACTTTCCATAAAGTTTCAGTGCAGTTTGTCAGCAATGTATTTTACTTATGAATGCTTTACAAGAATTTGAATCTTCAACCATTTCTCATGGAAAAAGGCTGTCTATGTACAAATAGCATGAAGAAAAATTGCAGCCTGATAGGTTACCACTGATAGAAACTCAAAAAAGAAGCCTTTACCTTTAAGAACCTCAGAAGGCACTCCATCCAACAATGCACTGTAGTGACATTTTGACTGTCAGTTCTTTTTTATGTGAAGTACACAGCACTTAATCTTTGACAGCTGGGGGATGGGGGGGTCGTTTATAACTTCAGTTGAGATACCTACGATGCAGAACTAGGACCACAGGTGTGTAACTTTTCCTTCTGCATAGTAGGATCTTCATTGACAGTAAACTGTTGAATAGAGTAGTAAGCTAAAGGGAAAACCCCTACTGCGGCAGTTAGGTATGTGTATACGGTAAATTTCCTATGTGTACTAACTGTAATAACCGTACTGTCGTGAACCAACACCTTAAAACAAAAACATGGAATTACTTAAATAGATTGCTCAATGTTTCTTGCTGGAACTTTGCTTCGTCTTGAGTGTCTGTGTCTAGACAATAATGTTTTGTAAAAGTGGCTGCCTTACAGATATCTATGATTGGGACCTGTCTGACCCAAGCTGTGGCTGCTGCCTTCCCTCTTGTAGAGTGAGCATCTGATCGACTTCTAGTTGCAGATTCCGTACCTTAGAATTTCCCCCAGGTGTCAGACTGGATCCGTAGATTTTTATTCGTGCAATACCCTTGCGGGTCATTAAGTGGCATCGGTCGACTCCACAGGCGTCGTTGGCGTCATAGTTGCCGTGATGACATCCGGAGTAGTACATAGATGCCACCTTAGCACAGTGACATCAGGTCTTTTTATTCCGCGCCACGTGCTGATCCGGAGAGAGCTATCTTGGTCTCATTTTGACCAAATTCAACCATTTTGAGTTTTCTAGTGAGCTTTTGGTGCGTCAAGAATGTCCCCGAAGACCGGGTTCAAGCCGTGTGAAGACTGTCACTGCATGATGTCAGTGACAGACCCGCATCAGGTTTGTTTGTGGTGTCTCTAGCGCGACCATGACCCAAAGTAGTGCTCTGAGTGCCGGGCCATGCACCCGAAGGCCTTGAGGGAGCAGTCCTTCAAGCGTTCGACTCCGCGCAGGTACTGGTCTCGATCGAGAGGAAGGTCTCGAGACCGTTCGCGGAGCCATCACCACTCGTCATCCTCAAAATCTTCGGGTGCAGGTAAGAACAGGCCGAAGAGGTCTCGTCGCTCTTCGACTAAACCCCATTGCTTGGCTGAAGTGACGCGGGAGGATCAACGACGCTCAGGGCCTTGTCCTTGGAGCCTGCGTCTGGGTCCGATCCGCGCTTCCCCGAGTTTCCAGGAGCCGGAGTGACCGCCGCCCAACTAAAGGAATTCTATGAGGCCATGTGCCTCATCTTTGGGTGGACTGACCCCGATATGGCACTTTCTGATGGATACAACGACCTGTGGATTCCTCACCTAATGAATACTCCCATGGCGCCAGCATTCGACGGAAATCTTCTTACTAGTCTCTGCACGTCGACGAGGACGTCACTCTAGCCCACGTGACGCCGTCTGACGTCATACAGGCAATAAGAGGTCCTCGACGACGTGCGGACGTCAGTTCCCTTTTTTCCGTGCATTCGAAACGGTTATCTTCGAGGGAGCAACTGTTACTTTTTTGGTTACAGTGTATTTTTGCTGCGTAGTCTTTCGCTGTGGTAATAATGTCGCAGAGAAAGTCTGGATTTAAGCCTTGTCGTGAGTGTGGAGGCAAGATGTCGGTGACGGATCCTCATTCCGATTGCCTTTGGTGTTTGAGCTCCGACCACGACGTCTCGACTTGTGATTCATGCCAGCACATGAATCCAAAGGCCCTCAAGGAACGTGAGGCGAAGCTGTTTATGGCTAAATCGAAGGAGAAGCATCACAAGAAGTCTTCTTTTCCAAGACATCGGCGTCATCGAGACTCCCGGCGCCGTAGAGAATCTCGGCGTCATTTGAAGGAGACTCGTTCCAGGTCTTCGGATCGGCGCCGAAGGACATGGGAGATCAGTCCCACGGTTACGCCGCATCCTTCGACGCCGTTGCCCTCTCCGGCGTCTCCGGCTTCACCTGGACAGGCGTCGGTGATTGAGGTATTGGAGCCTCAGGTGTTTTCTCCGGCGCAGACGCCGAGGCTGGCGTCGGGGTCGCCTCCGAGACAGGCACCTCAGTATCCGGCTTTTCCCACCCCTGGAGCCGATAGTTCCGCATTCTTGAATGCGATGTATGCCATCTTCCAACAGATGGCTCCAGGGGGTGCTCCGGCTGGGCCTTTGGCCTTTTCTTTGGGTGATCCTGCGCCTCTTCGGCCGGCACCCTTTATGCCTTTTCTCCCTTTTGGGAACGTGGGCTCGGCGCCAGTGTCAGCGCCGGTGGCCGCTCCGGTGGCTTCAGAAGGATTGGCCCCGGGGATTTCCATCCCGTCGAAGTCGGGATTTCGGCCTGTGACTCCGGTGGGTCCATCTGCTTCAGCTGCTCTTTTGTCGGCCCCTTTTCTAATAGCTGTTACCTGTGGCGCCGGACGCGGCGTCGGTGGCTTCTGAAGATCGGCGCCGATCTTCGACTTCGGCGGAGGCATTGTCGACTCCGCGTATTGAACAGCGACTTCATTCCAGGAGACGTGCTCTCCGTGTATTAGAAGAGCAGGAGTACCAACGAGCCCTGGAGGAAGGAGAGCTAGAGGACTCGGGTGATGGGCTGCGTGGACTGGAGTCGGCCAGTGGGCTGGACACTTCCCCTGAGTGGGATCTTTCGTCCCCGGGGGAGTATACTGAGGAGGCTGCTTCCTTTCATGCAGTGGTACGGAAGGCAGCTAGTGTTTTGGAGCTGCCTTTGCCGGTGGTGGAGGCTAAACAAAACCTTTTAACAGAGGTGCTACATCCGGCCTCAGCTGCGGCGGAGCCTCTGTTGCCATTTAATGACGCTCTGCTGGATCCGGTGATAGAGGTGTGGAAGAGGCCGGCATCTTCCCCAGCAGTTCACAGAGCCGTGGCCAGGAGGTATCGGGCGGCTCCGACTGACCCTGGGTTTCCATCTAGGCACCCTACGCCGGAGAGCTTGGTGGTGCAGGCCTCCTGTTCAGCCAAGTCAGCGCCTGGTTCTTTCCCGACGGTGCCTGGGGACAGAGATTCAAAGAAGCTAGAGGCGCAGTCGAAGAAATTTTTTTCGTCCTGCAGTCTGGCGTTAAAAGCCACCAATGCAACCTGTATCCTGGGGAGGTATATTCATGCTCTGATGGATGACATTTCCTCATCGTTTACAGAGCTTCCCCAGGGTCTTTTGGATCTTGTCTCAAATGCCCAGGCTGCTGCGACCCAGATTATCCAGACGGGACTGGATACCACCGACTCGGTAGCCAGAGCAATGGGCACAACTGTGGTGGCAAGGAGACAGGCCTGGCTCCGTAACTCGGGCTTTTCTGCAGATGTACAGTCCACATTGTTGGATCTCCCGTTTGATGGGGACAAACTGTTTGGAGCCAAGGCTGATTCGGCCTTGGAACGTTTTAAGGAAAGCAGGGCCACGGCTAAGTCGTTAGGGCTCCAAGCTCCTTCTTCCACGGCCTCTACCAGATTTTTCAGGAGGTTTCGTGGATTTGGGCGTGGCTCTTCCTCCTCTTCCTTTCGGGGAAGATATCAGCAACCTGCCTCTTCCCATCCCTATAGATCTTTCAGGGGGAGAGGTAGGGTCCGCACCAGAGGAGCCTCTCAGCAGCACTCTGCCTCTTCCTCATCCTCTGGCGGGGTGCAGCAGGGGAAGCAGCCTTAGGCTTCCACCATTTCCCACTCACTCCTCTCCTGTAGGGGGAAGATTACAGCATTTTCTCACCAAATGGAAGACTGTTACAACGGACACTTGGGTTCTCAGTATTGTGGGAAAAGGCTACACCCTTCCCTTTCGGGAGTTCCCGCCCCTCATCCCGCCCCGCCCTTCTTATTGTTCAGAAGAACACCTCCTGTTGCTAGAACAGGAGGTACAAGCCCTCCTTTCCAAGGGCGCGGTGGAGTTGGTCCCAGAGCAGGAAAGGGGTCGAGGATGTTACTCAAGGTATTTCCTGATTCCCAAGAAGGATGGTCGTTTGAGACCAATTCTGGACCTGAGGATCTTGAATTGGTTCCTCAAGCAGGAAAAATTCAAGATGCTGACCCTAGCACAGGTGCTTTTGGCGTTGAACAAGGAAGACTGGATGGTGTCTGTCGACTTGCAGGATGCTTACTTTCATATCCCGATACTCAAGTCACACAGGAAGTATCTCCGGTTTGTGGTGGGATCGCAACACTATCAGTTTGCGGTCCTTCCGTTTGGTCTTACTTCAGCACCTCGAGTCTTCACGAAGGTGATGTCGGTGGTTGCGGCAGAACTCAGAAGGAAGGGGATAGCAGTATTCCCTTACTTGGACGACTGGTTGATCAAAGCCAAGTCCCCGGAGCTTGTGTTGCGTCATCTGCAGTCAACAACCCAGTTGTTGTTCGACCTGGGTTTTTCGGTGAACGAGCCCAAATCTCACCTAGAGCCCTCTCAGCGCCTCCTGTTCATAGGGGCAGTACTGGATACAACATTGGGTCGGGCCTTTCCTCCGCCTCAGCGGATTCAAGATATTCAGGATTTGGTTCCAATGTTTCGAAATGGAGCGGTAGTTCCAGTCCTCAAGGTCCTTCGTCTGCTCGGTCTGTTTGCCTCCTGCATTCTGTTGGTCACGCATGCTCGCTGGCACATGAGGGCTCTTCAGTGGTGCCTCCGAAGGCAGTGGTCTCAACACAAAGGGGATCTAGAGAGTACTGTCAAGATCTCCAGAGATGCTGCTGTGGATTTGAAGTGGTGGATTGCAAGCAACAATCTTTCACAAGGAAAGCCGTTCCAGCAGTCGCCACCAGTGGCCACAGTCATAACGGATGCTTCCACTCTAGGGTGGGGAGCTCATCTGGGGGATCTGGAGATCAAAGGTCTTTGGTCTCCAGAGGAACAGATGTTTCACATCAATCTGTTAGAGTTACGGGCTGTACGTCTGGCTCTCAAGGCCTTCCTCCCTTCCCTTCGTGGTCAGTCGGTACAGGTCCTAACGGACAATACTACCACGATGTGGTACATAAACAAGCAGGGAGGAGTGGGGTCGTACCTTCTCTGCAGAGAAGCTCTTCGACTATGGTCCTGGGCAAGGGACCATCAGATTTGCTTGATAGCAAACCATCTGGCCGGAGTCTTGAATGTGCGTGCGGACAGTCTCAGTCGCCAATTCTCGGCAGACCACGAGTGGCGTCTCCATCCAGATCAAGTCTGTTTAATCTTCCAGAGGTGGGGGTTTCCTCGGGTAGATCTGTTTGCCACTCGAGAGAACGCGCATTGTCCGTTATTCTGCAGCCTCCAGTATCCGATGCAGGGAGCGTTGGGGGACGCGTTTCAAATAACCTGGTGCGGCCAGTTGCTTTACGCGTTTCCTCCCATACCCTTGATTCCTCGAGTATTGAGGAAGATTCGCCAGGACCGGGCTCTAGTCATCCTAATAGCTCCGGATTGGCCAAGGAGGGTATGGTACTCCGACCTTCTCCAGCTCTCAATGTGCCCTCCGCTCCGTCTCCCTTTCAGGGCAGACCTCCTCTCGCAGTCGCAGGGGCAGGTTCTACACCCCAACCTCCAGAGTCTGCACCTACATGCCTGGAGATTGAACGGGGCAACCTGAGTTCCTTCTCTCTCCCGCCTGAGGTAGTGGATGTTATATTAGCGGCCAGGCGACACTCCACTAAATCTATCTACGCTAATAGATGGTCTAAATTTGTTGCGTGGTGTGGAGAGAGGCAGATTGATCCTTTGCATGCTCATCTATCGGACGTTTTGTCTTTTGCTCTGTCTCTAGCGCAGAAAGGTTGTGCAGTGGCTACCATTAAGGGTTATTTATCGGCCTTGTCAGCCTTCATATGTCTTCCAGACCAACCATCTTTATTTAAATCCCCTATTGTTATCAGATTCCTGAAAGGTCTTCTAAATAAATATCCTCCAAAACCATTCGTTATGCCGCAATGGGATTTGTCCTTGGTCCTGACTTTCCTTATGGGGTCCCCTTTTGAACCTATGCATTCTTGCCCCTTAAGGTATTTGGTTTTAAAAACAGTCTTCCTGATAGCTATAACATCAGCAAGGAGAGTGAGTGAGTTGCAGGCCTTATCAGTAAAGCCCCCTTATACAACTTTTTATGGGGATAAGGTGGTGTTGAGGACCAAGGCTGCTTTCCTCCCGAAGGTTGTTTCACCCTTCCATTTGGCTCAGGCAATTACTTTGTCCACGTTCTATCCTCCGCCTCATCCTTCCAAAGAGGAAGAAAGACTGCACCGTCTGGACCCAAAGAGAGCGTTGAGCTTCTTTATTGATAGAACAAAGGATTTCAGGCTGGAGGATCAGCTGTTTTATTGGATACGTGGGCAAGAGGAGAGGAAAGGCAGTCCACAAGAGAACACTATCCAGGTGGGTTGTTCTTTGCATTAAAATCTGTTACTCTTTGGCAAAGAAGGATCCTCCTGAGGGCATTAGAGCTCATTCCACCAGAGCTAAGTCGGCCACTTCGGCCTTGGCCAGGGGTGTTCCTGTGGTTGACATCTGCAAGGCCGCAACTTGGTCGTCCCTTCACACTTTTGCAAAACATTACTGTTTGGATTCTGAGGTTAGAAGAGACGTCCATTTTGCACGGTCAGTGCTGCAGGATTTCTTGGTTTGACCATTTAGGCACCCACCGCCGGGCGTGGTACTGCTTTGGGACTCTATTCATTAGGTGAGGAATCCACAGGTAGTTGTATCCATCAGAAGAACGAGTTACTTACCTTCGGTAACGACTTTTCTGGTGGATACATTAGCTACCTGTGGATTCCTCACGGTCCCACCCGCCTCCCCGTTGCCTTTCTGGTCTTTCCAAGTAATCCTTGAGTGCGCTCCTCTTGGTCTTTGAGGGTGCAATAGATGTTGTATATAATATATTTATATATATGTATATATCTTTGTGTATATACTTGATGTGTGTATATATTTTAAAAAAAGAGAGAGTTATATATATATATATATATATATATATATATAAAAGATTTACAGTTATTCATGCAATGTTGTGTATTTTTACAATATAATGGGATGTTGCCTTGCTCTTTCATTGCATTGCCTGGTTGTTCTCATGCACGTAAAAAATGATTGGTACTGACGTCCGCACGTCGTCGAGGACCTCTTATTGCCTGTATGACGTCAGACGGCGTCGCGTGGGCTAGAGTGACGTCCTCGTCGACGTGCAGAGACTAGTAAGAAGATTTCCGTCGAATGCTGGCGCCATGGGAGTATTCATTAGGTGAGGAATCCACAGGTAGCTAATGTATCCACCAGAAAAGTCGTTACCGAAGGTAAGTAACTCGTTCTTCTGGCCTAAGGGATTCGTTGAGGGGCCTTCGGGTTCCATGCCGGCGGCTTCGGCCACCAAGGTCCCCCCTGGATCCGCTCGCGGACCCACACCGGCGTGGGTTGCACCATTTAGACCTTGTCCGGTGTTGGGTTGATCCTCAACGCTCTCGACGTCTGTAGAGCCCACTATCGACGTCGACCTGACCCTTATCCCTGACAACTTGGAGTCAGAGTGGCGTCGGTCGATTCCACCTTTGTCTTCGATGGGACCTATTCACCCCAGACCCTTTTTCCTATGGGTACAAATTCGGGAAAGGATCGGCGGGGTCCCTGGACCCTTATGAATACCAGGTGACCCATCTTTGGACTAAGCACAGGAATTAGGCGATGCCAGTGGACTGAACACTTCTCCAGATGCTGGCATGCTGTCTCCTCCTACCGTGGCTACGACGGAGGGAGCGACTTATTGTATGATGGTCAGTAGGGCAGCCAAGGTCCTTGGCCTTAAGCTTCCTACTGTAGAGGTCAGGTCCAACCACCTGAGGGAGGTGCTTCAGCCAGGGGCCTCCACATCTGAGCCCCTTTTACCATTCAAAGAAGCCCTCACCGATGTCCTTTTGGGTACTTCGTCCAAACTCAACACAGGGGCTCCTGTGAATAGGGCTATTGCACGCCACCATCAGCCCGCTCCAAACGACCCTAAATTCCTGTCCCAACACCCCATGCTTGAGAGTCTTGTCATCCAGGCTTCCTCTTCAGGCGTGTTTTCTTCCGTACCCCAGATAGGGAATCAAAAGGGCTGGAACAATTTGGGAAGAGGTTTTCTTCCTCCAGACTCGCGCTGCGGTCCGTCAACACCGCATGCCTTTTGAGACGCTATATCCACTCTTTGTGGGATATGGTTGTCCTGCGCAGATACCAAAGGAGGCCCGTGCTATCGACTCCCAAGCTGGGCAGATCAGTTAGTACGCAGTGGCCTTGAGACACCACGCCTGGTTGCGTTCTTCTGGTTTTTCTGGGGATGTCCAACAGTTCCTCATGGACATGCCCTTTGATGGCTCCCGTCTCTTTGGAGACAAAGCGGACTCAGCCTTGGAGAGATTCAAGGATTTCCGGGCTACGGCTTGGTCCCTTTGTCTTTCCTCTGCCCCTCACCCGCGCAGTCTGCTTTTTGCCCCTTTCGTGGCCACGTAAAGGGATTCCTGATGCGTCCCCTGCCCAGCCACTGTGTCACCCATGCGTGGCCGGGGACATGAAATCGCACATGGTACAGGGAACCAGAGGTCTGCCCAGTCCACCTCTGCCCCCGCTGCAGCCTCCAAACTCTTAGTCCATTCCCTTCCAGTTGGTGTTAGGATTCGCCATCACCTGCCACACTGGGAATCCATCACTACGGATAGGTGGGTTTTGCAGATCGTTCAAAAAGGCTACTCCCTTCCTTTCAAACCTGCCCCACCAGCCATGCCTCCATCACTCAGCCAACTGCCGGAGGATCATTTGACACTTCTCTGCCAGGAAGTCGCGGCTCTCTTGGCCAAGGGAGCTAGAGAGAAGGTCCCTGTGCCCGAAGTAGGTTGTGTTTGCTATTCCCGCTACTTTCTGGTGCCGAAAAAGGACAAGGGCTTACGTCCTATCTTAGACCATCAGGACCTAAACTACTTCCTCAAGAAGGAGAAATTCAAAATGCTTTCCCTGGCTCAGGTTCTGTCTGCCTTAGACCCAGGAGACTGGATGGTAGCATTGGCCTTGCAGGACGCTTATTTCCATATCCCCATCCTGCCTGCCCAAAGACGTTACCTACAATTCGTGGTAGATCATGAGCACTGTCAGTTTACTGTGCTCCCTTCGGCCTTACCAGCGCCTCTCGGGTGTTCATGAAAGTGTTGGCTGGGGTTGCAGCTCATCTGCGCAGGTTAGGGGTATCAGTCTTCCCCCTACCTCAACAACTGGCTGTTGAAGGTGGCTCGCCCCAGAAAGTAGTCTTCCACCTTCAGACTACGGCGAACCTCCTGCACACGCTGGGGTTCACTATAAACGTGCCGACGTCACACCTGACTCCCACTCAGATGCTCCCTTTCATCAGAGCTGTTCTGGACACAGTGCAGTTTCGGGCTTATCCTCCCAAAAAATGAGTCCAAGATATTCAGGCTATGATTCCGATCTTTCAGCCTCTCTTGGGTTTCAGTGAGACTAACTCTGAGGCTGCTGGGCCTCATGTCCTCCCTGCATCCTGCTAGTGACACATGCCAGATGGCATATGTGGGCTCTCTAGTGGGACTTGAAGTTCCAGTGGGCACAGCATCAGGGGAATTTCTCTGACATGGTCTAGATCTCCGAGGGGACTGCAAAAGACCTGCAGTGGTGGCTTTCGAATCTGCATTGGGTCCCCAGCAGATCCCTCTCCCTTCCCCAAACGGATCCATCTATAGTGACAGATGTGTCACTTCTGGGATTGGGGTGGTCACATGGGAGAGGCAGAGATCAGAGGCCTCTGGGTTCCATATCAATCTTCTGGAGCTCCGGGCGATCAGGCTTGCGTTGAAAGCATTTCTTCCCTCTCTCAAAGGGAAAGTAGTGCATGTGATCACAGACAATACTACCACCATGTGGTACTGCAACAAACAAGGTGGAGTATGGTCCTGGACCCTTTGTCAAGAGGCCCTACGTCTCTGGACACGGCTGGAACATCAGGGCATTACCCTTGTGGTTCAGCATCTGGCGGGTTCTCAACGCCAGAGCGGACAAACTCAGCCGTCGATGCACAGCCGATCACGAATGGCGTCTCCATCCGGAGGTGACGCAAGGTCTGTTTCTGCAGTGGGGAGAGCATTGGTTAGATCTGTTTGCCTCCACAGAGAACACGCAATGTCAGCTGTTTTGCGTGTTGGAGTTTAAAAGGTAGCACTCACTCAGAGATGCTTTTCATCTCGAGTGGAACTCAGGCTTCCTTGACGCCTATACCACTTCTGCCCAGCGTTCTCAAGAAGATCAGGAAGGACCGGGCCCAAGTCCTCTTGGTGGCTCCGGACTGAGCACTGAGAGGATGGTGTCCAGAGCTATTGAGCATGGCCATTGATCCTCCACTTAGACTTCCTCTTCGGGCGGATCTTCTGTCGCAGCAACAGGGGCCGGTTCTCCACTCGAACCTGTCCAATCTCCACCTTCATATGTGAAGATTGAGCGGTAACAGTTGACAACTTTTGATCGTCCACCCAAAGTCTGTGATGTTATCTTGGCAGCCAGGTGTCCCTCTACCAAAGCTGTATACGCCTGTTGTTGGCATAAATTTGTGGCACGGTGCACCAACAAATCTGTTAATCCCCTCTCTGACCCTCTATCCGAGGTTCTTTTGTCCATTCTTTCTTTAGTACAGAAGGGCTCTGCTTTAGGCACCCTTAAAGGGGAATTATCTGCCATTTCGGCCTTTCTTTAGGTTGTCTGATCAGTGCTCACTCTTTAAATCTCCTATTGTGAGTAGATTCCTAAAAGGTCTCGCCCATTTATTTCCTCCCACTCCATTTATCATGCCTCAGTGGGACCTCAATCTTGTCCTTACTTATTTAATGTGTACTCCTTTTGAGCCAATGCACAATTGTCCCTTATGGCTCCTCACCTTCAAAACTGTCTCATGTTGCCATCACCTCTGCTCGCAAGATGAGTGAGCTTCAGGCCCTTTCGTCCAAACCTCCATACTTGTCTGTGCACCCTGACAAAGTGGTATTGCGCACTAAGGCTTCCTTCCTTCGAAAGGTGGTCACACCTTTTCATGTAGGCCAGTCCACCACCCTGCCTACTTTCTACGCACCCCCACATCCTTCCCATGAGGAGGAAAGACTCCACCGTCTGGACCCACAAAGAGCATTGGTGTTCTATCTTAATCGTATTAAAGATTTCCGGGTGGACGATCAACTCTGGCAGGTATGTGGGTGCGAAAAAAGGGAAGGCGGTGCAAAAACGTCCCATCTCTCGATGGGTACTTCTTTGCATCAAGATGTGCTACGCTTTGGCCAAGAAGCAACCCCCTGAGGGCTTGCGTGCTCATTCCACCAGAGTAACTGCTGCTTCCACTGCGTTTGCATGCGGAGTTCCTGTCCTGGATATCTGCCAGGCAGCTATGTGGGTGCCCCTGCACACGTTTGCTAAACACTGCTGCCTGGACAGTCAGGTCTGTGGGGACGGCAACTTTGGTTGTTCGGTCCTGCAGGACTTCCTAGTATGATCTTGGTTCACAGCCCACCACCAAGGATGGCATTGCTTGGGTATCTATTCTAAGTTAAGGAATCTGCGACTAGAAGTCTCTATCAGATCTACTAGTTACTTACCTTCGGTAATGAAATATCTGGTAGAGACATTGTAGTGTGGTAAGTTTTATGTATCCTTTGCGTGTTAGCTTCAGGCTTTAGGCCTTTGTGCATTTTGCCCTGGATGTATTTTATTCCTTTGCTCGCAGCTTAGAGCCTCTGTGCGCTTTGCTCTAAATGCTTTTTATTCGGCTTCGTACTGTTATTTTTCATATAACCAGTTCTACGGTCTTGTTTTATTTTTTATATCACACTGTTTAGCCTACTTCAGCACTGGAGTTCTCAATAACACATTCTTGTTCACTCTGTGCTTCAGTCAAGGATACAGTCTGGTACATTGCCGATAGACGTGGTAGGAGTTTAGTCTTTGGCATTCTTGCGTAGGGACGTTTTGTGATCACACTATAACATGTTAGTTATAAAAACACTTCATTGTCCCAATACACGAAAGAGGGAGATTCCGACCAGGGAACCACAACTAGACGCTGACTGCCTCGTTGTAGATGCTGAACCAGATCACAGGCCTTTGCTCAGGTATGAGGGTTGATGGCTTCCCAGGGAATCTGAAAGGCAAGTTAGAAGCTTAACATGCTGTGCTCGAAATAGAACTAGCTGAGAGAGAGTAGAAATTATTAACACCATGATAGCGTTATTCTTACGTTTCACTCTCCTCGTGACTATTTCAATCCTACTGTGTTGTATGGTTCTGGTTATTGCGGCTCACGTCTTAATATCTAAAATGCAGTCGTTTTATTAAAACAATATATAAAACTTAAACTGCCTTTGTCATTTGTATATGAGATCATACTGTAAATGAGAGCGCTGGTTTGGATCTGAGTGACAACGACTTCTCTGAGAAGTTCCAAAGATGTCATGCCTTGGCTGCCCAATCATCCCTTCCCCTTGGGAGAGATGAGGCACTGCTAGTTAGCCGGAGCAAAACCGGATTTAGGGTGACAGAGGTCCTTCCAAGTGGGTCAGACTCAGTCCCCCACACCGTGAACGATCCTGCTACCTAGAAATCCAGTAGTCTCATTTAGGATAATGAGAGCCAACGCGACATGGCGCCGCCAACGATTGGTCAGGCTCTAATTTTCAGATCCGGCTGACTCTCTCGGTCTCATATATATATATATATTGACTCCTCTGTTCCGTAAACGGAGACGTCCGTGGGGCTGAGGATTTCTGCCACCACGAGATAGGTACATCCTATTACTTAGTGGTCGGTTGTTCAAGCTTTAACTTTGAAAGGAAAACCCCGATATTGGTGTGCCTTCTCTGAACCAGCGCTGTTTTCATAATGGCGAATCCCCAAGTAATGAACATTGCAGTTAATATGCGACAACCGCTCACGGGGCACCTGTTAGCACATGGTCTAACGAACCAGGGGGGTCCAGTCAGGTTTGTGGTGGACACCCATGCAGCCTATAGAACAGAACTTTTTTATTCTTGGGTAGTATTTCCGGCAGTTGATGGGAATACACACACATTTCACGATTACACTCTTGCAAATGTCCCTGGACAATACAGGGCATATGCATACTTGGAAATACCTTTATCTTATCAAGAACATAATAATTGGCTTGATGGCGCCCTACCCCACACCATAGCATCAGTTCAGCTAGGTCCACTAAGTAACGATGGTCCTACCTGGCCTTTATTGGCTACATATACGCCACATCCTGTGGTTGCTCAATTGGCAGTGGCTGAAGTTTGTCGCTTATATACGGAATTAACGGCTACATATAGACGTTTAGTTCAATTTGTGATGCAGACACTGAACACAAACCCAGCGCGTGCTGCTCCGGCGCAACAACATCCAGTGGTTCCGGGTATCAATCCGGCCACTGTACACTCAGTGATGGGTAAAGTACCGGCTAAACGTGAGGAGACTCCATTTTGGCTGGCACAGAAAATTAATACGCTGTAAACAGTATTTCCCCATATGGGACCTCAGGATAAACATAGAATATTAACGATGTGTTTGCCGTTTGGTATGGTTCCTACAGTGGACCATTGTAATACATGGGGCACGGTGTTTGCTGCGCTCTACACTACAGCACACGGTATGCCGACATTGGCTAATTTACCGGAGGTGCTCAAACAAATTCAAGATGAATATGGGGCTGCCCCAGCCTTAGATTTAGGAATGCAACTGATGGGCAATTTTGCCACGGTTTCTTCTATTATATTGAGTAATCTAAAAGGGGAGGCAGTGGCACTGGCGGTGCGTATGAGTCTTCGAGACGTCCCGCAACTAAATCAGGAGCGGGAACTGCCGAGAATAATAGCGGAAACATATTCGAGTATCGGTCGTGATAGCCTAGGGGCTAGACCGCAAAAACCATAGTTACAGGGAAAGAATAGTAAATATACTGCTAAACAACAGCAACCTGAGGGTACTAAAAAGCGCTGGGAGAAAAAACAACAGACACCTAAAACAGATAGGGGACAATCTCCGCAACCAGAGACCCCGCACAATAGGTATAATCTCAGGAATAGGGATAATTTGAAGACACCTGATAGATATCAATATACTGATACACGCCAATCTCGTTCCTTTCAGGACTCATCGGAAAAGAGAAATGAGAGAGGTGGGCGGTCAGAGCGGAGAACAGAGTACGTGAAACCGAGACAGGAATCAAAACACTCAACAGAGGTTTCTGTCAAGAAAGAAGAGAAACCGATCCAACAAAAGAAGCAATTTAAAAAGAAGAAGGTGGCGGCAGTCTCAGTTAGACATGCCACTCAAGAAGAGAGTTCTCTTGAAGAACAAGACATGGATGTTAGCACTGTTAGACAGCGCGGCAGATGTCACAATAGTTCGCCGGAATCTTCTAGAGAATCTGAAGGTGAAAGCAACTGATGACTTCATACAAGTCGAAACAGCAGATATGCGCGTCTCTGATCCCGATAGAGTTTATACAGTAACTTTACAATTAGAAGGGGACATTGAGCGCACTATAAACGCCATCTTTTGGGACCGTGTGGTCAAATTGTATGACATTCTGCTGGCCGAACAGGATTGGCCCCCTGACTTTGTGCGTGACTGTCCAGTTGGGGAGGAGGTAATTACACCTTCATTCTCACCACTTGTTCCGGGAGAACTAGCAGAGTCCTATAGTAAAACATGGGCTCTGGCACAGACTCCCGCCTTATATAGAAATAATGTGGGGTGGGATAGGGATTCACCTTATCATGTAATTCCGATAAAGGGCGAACCTCAGCCGCAACCGCAATATCCTATAAAATTTGAAGCGAGGGCATCGGTAAGGAAAATACTTACCCAATTGGAGTACCAGGGAGTAATTGAATCCTGTGTCTCACCGATGAATAATCCCTTATTTCCAGTAGCTAAACCGGACCATTCTTATAGGATAGTAGTGGATTACAGACATTTAAATGAACATACACGCACGTATGCAATACAAAATTCACACTGCGCGGCGCTCATGAATAATATTGTGCGTAAGAAATACAAAACATTAGATATCTCAAATGGATTCTTCTGCCAAAATATAGCGCTCGAAAGTAGGGACTATACGAGCTTTAGTGCGTTTGGCTTTCAAAAAAAGTTTGGTCGTCTGCCTCAGGGGTATAAGAATAGCCCAGGACTATTTTCGGCTCGTGTAACTGAAATTCTGCACGAGTTGGACCCTGAAGCTTTGTCATATGTTGATGATATCTATCTGGCAGGCGACGAGTTACTGCAACATTTAAGGCGGGTAGCGCGCATTGTTGTGGGATTTTCTGAAATAGGCTACAAATTTAATTTAAAAAAATCGAAGATTGCCTTCCTCAGCGTCATTTTCCTGGGATATGAGTTGTCGAATGAGGGCAAGAGCTTACCGCCACACTTTTTGGGAAAATGTGCTCAGTTGCAACCTCCTAATACGGTTCGGAAACTCCAGTCGTTATTGGGGTTTCTAAATTTTGGCAGAACTTACATTCCTGATTACGATACACGTATAAAAGCATTATACGAGTTGATTCGCCCGAATTTTTCGAGTAGATTTTGGACGAATGAGCATACACATTCTTCGAGATTTGCAAACTGATCTCTTAGAAGTAAAGCATTTACACACATGGGACAATAAAACGCATCTGGTCATCAGGATTATACCTGTTGCCGTTGGGTTTACATATGTCACCTTTAATGAGGGTGAGACAGTCCCGATAGCATACAAGTCCCACTTGTATTCGGCTGCAGAACAACTTCTGATGGATACAACTACCTGTGGATTCCTCACCTCATGAATACTCCCATGGCGCCAGCATTCGACGGAAATCTTCTTACTAGTCTCTGCACGTCGACGAGGACGTCACTGTCGCCCACGCGACGCCGTCTGACGTCATACAGGCAATAAGAGGTCCTCGACGACGTGCGGACGTCAGTTCCCTTTTTTCCGTGCATTCGAAACGGTTATCTTCGAGGGAGCAACTGTTACTCTTGCGGTTACAGTGTATATCTTGCTGCGTAGTCTTTCGCTGTGGAAATAATGTCGCAGAGAAAGTCTGGATTTAAGCCTTGTCGTGAGTGTGGAGGCAAGATGTCGGTGACGGATCCTCATTCCGATTGCCTTTGGTGTTTGAGCTCCGACCACGACGTCTCGACTTGTGATTCATGTCAGCACATGAATCCAAAGGCTCTTAAAGAACGTGAGGCGAAGCTGTTTATGGCCAAGTCAAAGGAGAAGCATCACAAGAAGTCTTCTCCAAGACATCGGCGTCATCGAGACTCCCGGCGCCGTAGAGAATCTCGGTGTCATTCAAGGGAGGCTCGTTCCAGGTCTCCGGATCGGCGCCGAAGAACATGGGAGGTCAGCCCCACGGTTACGCCGCATCCTTCGACGCCGTTGCCTTCTCCGGCGTCTCCAACTTCACCTGGACAGGCGTCTGTGATTGAGGTATTGGAGCCTCAAGTGTTTTCTCCGGCGCAGACGCCGAGGCCGGCGTCGGGGTCGCCTCCGAGACAGGCACCCCAGTATCCGGCTTTTCCCACCCCTGGAGCCGATAGTTCCGCATTCTTGAATGCGATGTATGCCATCTTCCAACAGATGGCTCCAGGGGGTGCTCCGGCTGGGCCTTTGGCCTTTTCTTTGGGTGATCCTGCGCCTCTTCGGCCGGCACCCTTTATGCCCTTTCTCCCGTTTGGGAACGTGGGCTCGGCGCCAGTGTCGGCGCCGGTGGCCGCTCCGGTGGCTTTGGAAGGATTGGCCCCAGGGATTTCCATCTTGTCGACGTCGAGATTTCGGCCTGTGACTCCGGTGGGTCCATCCGTTTCAACTGCTCTTCAGTCGGCGCCGAAGTTACCTGTGGCGCCGGATGCGGCGTCGGTGGCTTCGGAAGATCGGCGCCGATCTCCGACTTCGGCGGAGGCATTGTCGACTCCGCGGATTGAGCAACGACTGCATTCAAGGAGACGTGCTCTCCGGGTACTAGAAGAGCAGGAGTACCAACGAGCCCTAGAGGAAGGAGAGCTAGAGGACTCGGGTGATGGGCTGCGTGGACTGGAGTCGGCCAGTGGGCTGGACACTTCCCCTGAGTGGGACCTTTCGTCCCCGGGGGAATATACTGAGGAGGCTGCTTCCTTTCATGCAGTGGTACGGAAGGCAGCTAGTTTTTTGGACCTGCCTTTGCCGGTGGTGGAGGCGAAACAAAACCTTTTGACAGAGGTGTTACATCCGGCCTCAGCCGCGGCGGAGCCTCTGTTACCTTTTAATGACGCTCTGCTGGATCCGGTTTTAGAGGTGTGGAAGAGGCCGGCATCTTCCCCAGCAGTTCACAGAGCCGCGGCCAGGAGGTATCGGGCGGCTCCAACTGACCCTGGTTTTCTGTCCAGGCACCCTACGCCGGAGAGCTTGGTGGTGCAGGCCTCCTGTTCGTCCAAGTCAGCGCCTGGTTCTTTTCCGACGGTGCCTGGGGACAGAGATTCAAAGAAGCTAGAGGCGCAGTCGAAGAAGATTTTTTCGTCCTGCAGTCTGGCGTTAAAAGCCACCAATGCAACCTGTATCCTGGGGAGGTATATTCATGCTCTGATGGATGACATCTCCTCTTTGTTTACAGAGCTTCCCCAGGGTCTTTTGGATCTTGTCTCAAATGCCCAGGCTGCTGCGACCCAAATTATCCAGACGGGACTGGATACCACCGACTCGGTAGCCAGAGCAATGGGCACAACTGTGGTGGCAAGGAGACAGGCCTGGCTCCGTAACTCGGGCTTTTCGGCTGATGTACAGTCCACATTGTTGGATCTCCCGTTTGATGGGGACAAACTGTTTGGGGCTAAGGCTGATTCGGCCTTGGAACGTTTTAAGGAAAGCAGGGCCACGGCTAAGTCGTTAGGGCTCCAAGCTCCTTCTTCCACGGCCTCTTCCAGATTTTTCAGGAGGTTTCGTGGATTTGGGCGTGGCTCTTCCTCCTCTTCCTTTCGGGGAAGATATCAGCAACCTGCCTCTTCCCATCCCTATAGATCTTTTAGGGGGAGAGGTAGGGTCCGCACCAGAGGAGCCTCTCAGCAGCACTCTGCCTCTTCCTCATCCTCTGGCGGGGTGCAGCAGGGGAAGCAGCCTTAGGCTTCCACCATTTCCAACTCACGCCTCTCCTGTAGGGGGAAGATTACAGCATTTTCTCACCAAATGGGAGACTGTTACGTCGGACAATTGGGTTCTCAGTGTTGTGGGAAAAGGCTACACCCTTCCTTTTCGGGAGTTTCCGCCCCTCCTCCCGCCCCGCCCTTCGTATTGTTCACAAGAACACCTCCTGTTGCTAGAACAGGAGGTAGAAGTCCTCCTTTTAAAGGGCGCGGTGGAGTTGGTCCCGGAGCAGGAAAGGGGTGAAGGAGTTTACTCAAGGTATTTCCTGATTCCCAAGAAGGATGGTCGTTTGAGACCAATTCTGGACCTGAGGATCTTGAATTGGTTCCTCAAGCAGGAAAAGTTCAAGATGCTGACCCTAGCACAGGTGCTTTTGGCGTTGAACATGGAAGACTGGATGGTGTCTGTCGACTTGCAGGATGCTTACTTTCATATCCCGATACTCAAGTCACACAGGAAGTATCTCCGGTTTGTGGTGGGATCGCAACACTATCAGTTTGCGGTCCTTCCGTTTGGTCTTACTTCAGCACCTCGAGTCTTCACGAAGGTGATGTCGGTGGTTGCGGCAGAGCTCAGAAGGAAGGGGATAGCAGTATTCCCTTACTTGGACGAGTGGTTGATCAAAGCCAAGTCCCCGGAGCTTGTGTTGCGTCATCTGCAGTCAACAACCCAGTTGTTGTTCGACCTGGGTTTTTCGGTGAACGAGCCCAAATCTCACCTAGAGCCCTCTCAGCGCCTCCTGTTCATAGGGGCAGTACTGGATACAACATTGGGTCGGGCCTTTCCTCCGCCTCAGCGGATTCAAGATATTCAGGATTTGGTTCCAATGTTTCGAAATGGAGCGGTAGTTCCAGTCCTCAAGGTCCTTCGTCTGCTTGGTCTTTTTGCCTCCTGCATTCTGTTGGTCACGCATGCTCGCTGGCACATGAGGGCTCTTCAGTGGTGCCTCCGAAGGCAGTGGTCTCAACACAGAGGGGATCTAGAGGGTACTGTCAAGATCTCCAGAGATGCTGCTGTGGATTTGAAGTGGTGGATTGTAAGCAACAATCTTTCGCAAGGAAAGCCGTTCCAGCAGTCGCCACCAGTGGCCACAGTCATAACGGATGCTTCCACTCTAGGGTGGGGAGCTCATCTGGGGGATCTGGAGATCAAAGGTCTTTGGTCTCCAGAGGAACAGATTTTTCACATCAATCTGTTAGAATTACGGGCTGTACGTCTGGCTCTCAAGGCCTTCCTCCCTTCCCTTCGTGGTCAGTCGGTACAGGTCCTAACGGACAATACTACCACGATGTGGTACATAAACAAGCAGGGAGGAGTGGGGTCGTACCTTCTCTGCAGAGAAGCTCTTCGACTATGGTCCTGGGCAAAGGACCATCGGATTTGCTTGATAGCAAACCATCTGGCCGGAGTTTTGAACGTGCGTGCGGACAGTCTCAGTCGCCACTTCTCGGCAGACCACGAGTGGCGTCTCCATCCAGATCAAGTCCGTTTAATCTTCCAGAGGTGGGGGTTTCCTCGGGTAGATCTGTTCGCCACTCGAGAGAACGCGCATTGTCCGTTGTTCTGCAGCCTTCAGTATCCGATGCAGGAAGCGTTGGGGGACGCGTTTCAAATGACCTGGTGCGGCCAGTTGCTTTACGCGTTTCCTCCCATACCCTTGATTCCTCGAGTATTGAGGAAGATTCGCCAAGACCGGGCTCTAGTAATCTTAATAGCTCCGGATTGGCCAAGGAGGGTGTGGTACTCCGACCTTCTCCAACTCTCAATGTGCCCGCCGCTCCGTCTCCCTTTCAGGGCAGACCTCCTCTCGCAGTCGCAGGGGCAGGTTCTACACCCCAACCTCCAGAGTCTGCACCTACATGCCTGGAGATTGAACGGGGCAACCTGAGTTCCTTCTCTCTCCCGCCTGAGGTAGTGGATGTTATATTAGCGGCCAGGCGACACTCCACTAAATCTATCTACGCTAATAGGTGGTCTAAATTTGTTGCGTGGTGTGGAGAGAGGCAGATTGATCCTTTGCATGCTCATCTATCGGACGTTTTGTCTTTTGCTCTATCTCTGGCGCAGAAAGGTTGTGCAGTGGCTACCATTAAAGGTTATTTATCGGCCTTGTCAGCCTTCTTATGTCTTCCAGACCAACCATCTTTATTTAAATCCCCTATTGTTATCAGATTCTTGAAAGGTCTTCTAAATCAATATCCTGCAAAGCCATTTGTTATGCCGCAATGGGATTTGTCCTTAGTCCTGACTTTCCTTATGGGGTCCCCTTTTGAACCTATGCATTCTTGCCCCTTGAGGTATTTGGTTTTAAAAACAGTCTTCCTGATAGCTATAACATCAGCAAGGAGAGTGAGTGAGTTGCAGGCCTTATCAGTAAAACCCCCTTATACAACTTTTTATGGGGATAAGGTGGTGTTGAGGACCAAGGCTGCTTTCCTCCCGAAGGTTGTTTCACCCTTCCATTTGGCTCAGGCAATTACTTTGTCCACGTTCTATCCTCCGCCTCATCCTTCCAAAGAGGAAGAAAGACTGCACCGTCTGGACCCAAAGAGAGCGTTGAGCTTCTTTATCGATAGAACAAAGGATTTCAGGCTGGAGGATCAGCTGTTTATTGGATACGTGGGCAAGAGGAGAGGAAAGGCAGTCCACAAGAGAACACTATCCAGGTGGGTTGTTCTTTGCATTAAAATATGTTACTCTTTGGCAAAGAAGGATCCTCCTGAGGGCATTAGAGCTCATTCCACCAGAGCTAAGTCGGCCACTTCGGCCTTGGCCAGAGGTGTTCCTGTGGTCGACATCTGCAAGGCCGCAACTTGGTCGTCCCTTCACACTTTTGCAAAACATTACTGTTTGGATTCTGAGGTTAGAAGGGATGGCCATTTTGCACGGTCAGTGCTGCAGGATTTCTTGGTTTGACCATTTAGGCACCCACCGCCGGGCGTGGTACTGCTTTGGGACTCTATTCATGAGGTGAGGAATCCACAGGTAGTTGTATCCATCAGAAGAACGAGTTACTTACCTTCGGTAATGACTTTTCTGGTGGATACATTAGCTACCTGTGGATTCCTCACGGTCCCACCCGCCTCCCCGTTGCCTTTCTGGTCTTTCCAAGTAATCCTTGAGTGCGCTCCTCTTGGTCTTTGAGGGTGCAATAGATGTATATATAATATATTTATATATATATATGTATATATGTATATATCTTTATGTATATACTTGGTGTGTGTATATATTTTAAAAGAGAGAGTTTTATATATATATATATGTACATAAAAAGATTTACAGTTATTCATACAATGTGGTGTATTTTTACAATATAATGGATGTTGCCTTGCTCTTTCATTGCATTGCCTGGTTGTTCTCATGCACGTAAAAAATGATTGGTACTGACGTCCGCACGTCGTCGAGGACCTCTTATTGCCTGTATGACGTCAGACGGCGTCGCGTGGGCGACAGTGACGTCCTTGTCGACGTGCAGAGACTAGTAAGAAGATTTCCGTCTAATGCTGGCGCCATGGGAGTATTCATGAGGTGAGGAATCCACAGGTAGCTAATGTATCCACCAGAAAAGTCGTTACCGAAGGTAAGTAACTCGTTCGTTTTGCACAGACTGAGAAAATTCTCACTGCAGTACACATGGCTGTTATTAAAGAACGACCTCTTGATCAGGGCCAACGCATCATTGTAGTTTCCCCGATTCCGGCCCTAGAGGCTGTTACTAAAGCGAGTGTTCCTAATTCGAAAGCTTTACACCCGCGATGAATACAATGGGCAACGTCTTTGACAGCCACTGATGTAGATTACATTTCTGATGGATACAACTACCTGTGGATTCCTCACCTGATGAATACTCCCATGGCGCCAGCATTTGACGGAAATCTTCTTACTAGTCTCTGCACGTCGACGAGGACGTCACTTTAGCCCACGCGACGCCGTCTGACGTCATACAGGCAATAAGAAGTCCTCGCCGACGTGCCGATGACAGTTCCCTTTTTTCCGTGCATTCGAAACGGTTATCTTCGAGGGAGTTACTGTTACCTTCGTGGTTACAGTGTATTGTCTGCTGCGTAGTCTTCTCTGCGGTAACAATGTCTCAGAGGAAGTCGGGTTTCAAGCCCTGTCGAGAGTGTGGGGGCAAGATGTCAGTTACAGATCCTCACTCCGACTGTCTATGGTGTTTGAGCTCCGACCACGACGTCTCGACTTGCGATTCATGTCAACACATGAATCCGAAGGCCCTCAAAGAGCGCGAGGCCAAGTTATTCATGGCAAAGTCAAAGAAGAAGGAGAAACATCATAAGAAGTCTTCTTCGCCAAGGTCTCACCGGCGTCATCGAGACTCCCGGCGCCGTAGAGACTCACGACGCCACTCCAGCAAGGAGTCTCGTTCGAGGTCACCTTCGGCTCGGCGTCGGAGGACTTGGGAGGTCAGCCCCACGGTCACGCCGCATCCATCGACGCCGTTGCCCTCTCCGGCGTCACCGACTTCACCTGGTCAGGCGTCAGTGATTGAGGTGGTGCAGCCTCTTGTGTTTTCTCCGGCGTCGCAGACGTCGAGGCCGGCGTCGGGGTCGCCCTCGATCCAGGCACCCCAGTATCCGGCTTTTCCCACTCCTGGAGCCGATAGTACCGCGTTTCTTAATGCGATGTATACCATCTTTCAGCAGATGGCTCCAGGAGCTGCTCCGGCTGGTCCTTCGGGGCCCTTGGCCTTTTCGTTGGGTGATCCTGCGCCTCTTCGGCCGGCACCCTTTATGCCCTTTCTCCCTTTTGGGAATGTGGGCTCGGCGCCGGTGCCGGCGTCGGTGGCCGCTCCGGTGGCTTCGGATGTTTCGGCCCCGGAGGTTGCCCCTCCGTCGAAGTCAGGATTTTGCCCTGTGACTCCGGTTGGTCCATCGGCTCCTGCCTCGGCGCCGAAGCTGCCTGTGGCGCCGGACGCGGCGTCGGATGCTTCTGGAGATCGGCGCCGTTCTTCGACGTCGGCGGAGGCCATGTCGACTCCGCGTATCGAGGAGAGACTTCATTCGAGGAGGCGTGCTCTCCGTCTTTTAGAAGAGCAAGAGTACCAGCGAGTCCTAGAGGAGGGAGAGATTGAGGACTCTGGAGACGGACTGCATGGTCTGGATACAGCCAGTGGGCTGGACACTTCCCCTGAGTGGGACCTTTCATCTCCAGGGGAATATACGGAGGAGGCTGCTTCCTTTCATGCTGTGGTGAGGAAGGCAGCGAGCTTTTTGGACCTGCCTTTGCCGGTGGCAGAGGCAAAGCAGAATTTGCTGACAGAGGTATTGCATCTGGCCTCTGCTGCAGCTGAGCCTCTCTTGCCATTTAATGAGGCTTTGCTGGATCCGGTGTTGGAGGTGTGGAAGAAGCCGGTGTCTTCCTCGGCCGTTCATAGGGCTGTGGCCAGGAGGTATCGAGCTGCACCATCTGACCCTGGCTTTCTCTCTAGACACCCTACGCCGGAGAGCTTTGTGGTGCAAGCCTCCTGTTCCTCAAAGTCAGCGCCTGGTTCCTTCCCGACGGTGCCTGGAGACAGAGACTCCAAGAAACTGGATGCGCAGTCCAAGAAAATATTTTCGTCATGCAGTTTGGCGTTGAAGGCCACCAACGCCACGTGCATTCTGGGGAGGTACATCCATGCGCTGATGGATGATATTTCGTCTTCATTCACGGAGCTTCCCCAGGGTCTTTTGGATGTGGTCTCGGACGCCCAGGCTGCCGCGACCCAGATTATCCAGTCTGGGCTGGACACGACCGACTCGGTGGCCAGGGCGATGGGCACGGCTGTGGTGGCAAGAAGACAGGCCTGGCTCCGAAACTCAGGGTTCTCTGCGGATGTGCAGTCGACCCTGCTGGACCTCCCGTTTGATGGGGACAGACTGTTTGGAGCCAAGGCAGATTCAGCCTTGGAACGATTTAAGGAGAGCAGAGCCACAGCCAAATCGTTAGGACTGCAAGCTCCTTCTTCCTCTGCCTCTTCTAGAGTTTTCAGGAGGTTTCGGGGATTTGGGCGTGGCTCTTATTCCTCTTCCTTTCGGGGGAGGTTCCAGCAACCCGCCTCTTCCCTCCCCTATAGGTCATTTAGAGGGAGGGGGAGGGGTGGGGTCCGTACCAGAGGAGCCTCTCAACAGCACTCTGCCTCTTCCTCGTCCTCTGGAGGGGTGCAGCAGGGGAAGCAGCCTTAGGCTTCCACCGTCTCCCACTCACTCCTCTCCTGTAGGGGGAAGATTACAGCGTTTTCTCCACAAGTGGAAGTCTATCACAACGGACACTTGGGTTCTCGGCATTGTGGGAAAAGGCTACGCCCTTCCCTTTCGGGAGTTCCCGCCCCTCATCCCGCCCCGCCCATCTTATTGTTCAGAAGAACACCTCCTGTTGCTAGAACAGGAGGTTCAAGTCCTCCTTTCAAAGGGCGCGGTAGAGTTGGTCCCAGAGCAGGAAAAGGGTCGAGGTTGTTACTCAAGATACTTCCTGATTCCCAAAAAGGATGGTCAGTTGAGACCAATCCTGGATCTGAGGATCTTGAATTGGTTCCTCAAACAGGAAAAGTTCAAGATGCTGACCCTAGCACAGGTGCTTTTGGCGTTGAACAAGGAAGATTGGATGGTGTCTGTCGACTTGCAGGATGCTTACTTTCATATCCCGATACTCAAGTCGCACAGGAAGTATCTCCGGTTTGTGGTAGGGTCGCAGCATTATCAGTTTGCGGTCCTCCCGTTTGGTCTTACTTCAGCACCTCGAGTCTTCACAAAGGTGATGTCAGTGGTTGCGGCGGAGCTCAGAAGGAGGGGGATAGCAGTATTCCCTTACTTGGACGACTGGTTGATCAAAGCCAAGTCCCCGGAGCTTGTGTCGCATCATCTGCAGTCAACAACCCAGTTGTTGTTCGACCTGGGCTTTTCGGTGAACGTGCCCAAATCTCACCTGGAGCCCTCTCAGCGCCTCCTGTTCATAGGGGCAGTACTGGATACAACATTGAGTCGAGCCTTTCCTCCGCCTCAGCGGATTCAAGATATTCAGGAATTGGTTCCAATGTTTCGAAATGGAGCGGTAGTTCCAGTCCTCAAGGTCCTTCGTCTGCTCGGTCTGTTCGCCTCCTGCATTCTGTTGGTCACGCATGCTCGCTGGCACATGAGGGCTCTTCAGTGGTGCCTCCGAAGGCAGTGGTCTCAACACAAGGGAGATTTAGAAGGTACTGTCAAGATCTCCAGAGATGCTGCTGTGGAATTGAAGTGGTGGATTGCGGGCAACAATCTTTCACAGGGGAAGCCGTTCGCGCAGTCGCCACCAGTGGCCACGGTAATAACGGATGCCTCCACCCTAGGATGGGGAGCTCATCTGGGGGATCTGGAGATCAAAGGGCTTTGGTCTCCAGAGGAACAGGTGTTTCATATCAATCTGTTGGAGTTACGGGCTGTACGTTTGGCTCTCAAGGCCTTCCTCCCATCCCTTCGTGGTCAGTCGGTACAGGTCCTGACGGACAATACTACCACGATGTGGTACATAAACAAACAGGGAGGAGTAGGGTCGTACCTTCTCTGCAGAGAAGCTCTTTGGCTATGGTCCTGGGCAAAGGACCATCAGATTTGCTTGGTGGCAAATCATCTGGCCGGGGTCTTGAATGTACGTGCGGACAGTCTCAGTCGCCAATTCTCGGCAGACCACGAGTGGCGTCTCCATCCAGATCAAGTCTGTTTAATCTTCCAGATGTGGGGGTTTCCTCGGATAGATCTGTTTGCCACTCGGGAGAACGCGCATTGCCCGTTATTCTGCAGCCTCCAGTATCCGATGCAGGGAGCGTTGGGAGACGCGTTTCAGATAACCTGGTGCGACCAGTTGCTTTACGCGTTTCCCCCCATACCCTTGATTCCTCGAGTGTTGAGGAAAATTCGCCAAGACCGGGCCCAAGTCATCTTAATAGCTCCGGATTGGCCAAGGAGGGTATGGTACTCCGACCTTCTCCAACTCTCACTGTGCCCTCCGCTCCGTCTCCCTCTCAGGGCAGACCTCCTCTCGCAGTCGCAGGGGCAGGTTTTACACCCCAACCTCCAGAGTCTGCACCTACATGCTTGGAGATTGAACGGGGCAACCTGAGTTCCTTCTCTCTCCCGCCTGATGTAGTGGATGTTATCTTAGCGGCCAGGCGACACTCCACTAAATCTATCTACGCTAATAGGTGGTCTAAATTTGTTATGTGGTGTGGAGAGAGACAGATGGATCCCTTACATGCTCATCTGTCACATGTTTTGTCTTTTGCACTGTCTCTAGCGCAGAAAGGTTGTGCAGTAGCTACCATTAAGGGTTATTTGTCGGCCTTGTCAGCCTTCATTTGTCTTCCAGACCAACCATCGTTATTTAAATCCCCTATTGTTCTCAGATTCTTGAAAGGTCTTCTGAATCAATATCCTCCAAAACCATTCGTTATGCCTCAATGGGATTTGTCCTTGGTCCTGACTTTCCTTATGGGGTCCCCTTTTGAGCCTATGCATTCTTGCCCCTTAAGGTATTTGGTTATTAAAACAGTATTCCTGGTAGCTATAACATCTGCAAGGAGAGTGAGTGAGTTGCAGGCCTTATCGGTTAAACCCCCTTATATAACGTTTTATGGGGATAAGGTGGTGTTGAGGACCAAGGCTGCTTTCCTTCCGAAGGTTGTTTCACCCTTCCATTTGGCTCAGACAATCACTTTGTCCACGTTTTATCCTCCGCCTCATCCTTCAAAGGAGGAAGAAAGACTACATCGCCTGGACCCAAAAAGGGCGTTGAGCTTCTATATCGACAGAATGAAGGATATCAGGCTGGAGGATCAGCTGTTTGTCGGATACGTGGGCAAGAGGAGAGGAAAGGCAGTCCACAAGAGAACACTCTCCAGGTGGGTTGTTCTTTGCATTAAAATCTGTTACTCTTTGGCAAAGAAGGATCCGCCTGAGGGCATTAGAGCTCACTCCACCAGAGCTAAGTCGGCCTCTTCGGCCTTGGCCAGGGGTGTTCCTGTGGTTGACATCTGCAAGGCCGCAACTTGGTCGTCCCTTCACACTTTTGTGAAACATTACTGTTTGGACTCTGAGGTCAGAAGGGACGGTCATTTTGCACGGTCAGTGCTGCAGGATTTCTTGGTTTGACCATTTAGGCACCCACCGCCGGGCGTGGTACTGCTTTGGGACTCTATTCATCAGGTGAGGAATCCACAGGTAGTTGTATCCATCAGAAGAACGAGTTACTTACCTTCGGTAACGACTTTTCTGGTGGATACATTAGCTACCTGTGGATTCCTCACGGTCCCACCCGCCTCCCCGTTGCCTTTTTGGTCTCTCCAAGCAATCCTTGAGTGTGCTCCTTTTGGTATTCAAAGTTGCAATACATTTTGCATGTATGATATTTGTATATATGTGTATATTTATATATAAATCTATATATATATTGGGTATATACATGGTTCGTATGTATAAATATATTTATTTGTTTAAAAAAAAAAAAAAAAAAAAAAAAAAGTTATATTAAATCTATAGCTATTTTATTGCAATGTTGTGTGATTTACAATATTAAGAGATGTTGCTTTGCTCTTTCATTGCATTGGGTTATTATTATTATTCTCATGCACGTAAAAAATGTTGGTACTGTCATCGGCACGTCGGCGAGGACTTCTTATTGCTTGTATGACGTCAGACGGCGTCGCGTGGGCTAAAGTGACGTCCTCGTCGACGTGCAGAGACTAGTAAGAAGATTTCCGTCAAATGCTGGCGCCATGGGAGTATTCATCAGGTGAGGAATCCACAGGTAGCTAATGTATCCACCAGAAAAGTCGTTACCGAAGGTAAGTAACTCGTTCATTTGACCCTAAACTGCAGACTGAAGAATTTCTTCAATATGAAATGGAGTACCCAGTTCCCGCTGGCACAATGCCTATTGACCAATATCAGGTGGTCATGTATACCGATGACTCTGCACAACCAGCAGTTGGGACTAAACGACAGTATTCTGCTGCATGTGCGGTGGTGAGCGGATATATGGAGGGGAAAGTGTTCTGCCCCGACATACTTATACACAGACCTTGGTAGATTGTACGGCACAGTTGGCTGAGCTGAAAGCTCTATTGATAGCCTTGGAACATGCGGATCCGGAAATATTTACATTGCTGGTTTGTGATTCCTATTACTGTGTTCAGTCTTTCAATGAATATTTACACTACTGGAGGTTGAATGGGTTCAGAGATTCAAAAGGTAACACCATTAAACACAAATTGCTGTGGGGGAAGGTTGCGGATCTGAAGGGAACGCTTCCTAAAGTCCATGTTGTGCATACACTTGGACACCAGCGCGTTGGAATACACGTTGCTGGGAATACTTTGGCTGATGAAGCCGCAAAATCGGCAGTTGCCACTGTGGCCGCAGTAACTCGTTCGAGTTCCAAACCAGACACAGAGATTTTGGCTGCCATAAAGGCTACGGCTGATGGCACGCCATTTCCTAAAGGATTCCCTTCTAAATATAGTTACTGCATGGGTGGGATGCTAAACGCTGTCGTTAAATTCCCAGGCGTTGGTGTACGTGAAATGCCCAATAAAATTGTGCGACCTCGATTGATTACTGCTGTACATGAGGGGGCGGCACCTGCACATGCCGGCGTGGCTGCCACCATTTCACTGTTACAGGCTCGTTATTGGTGGCCTGGTCTCTATAAAGGGACGAAGCAGTATGTCCTTTGTTGTGATGTCTGCCATTAAAGTTTCCACGGCTAGACGCCCGCAGCAGACGCCCCTTCTGATATCAGATAAACCTTTACAGTGTGTGTACTTGGTTCATTGTGGTCCGCTGACACCAGATAGTGCATACAAATATATATTGGTTGCTGTAGATTTGTGCTCCAGATTTGTGTGGGTCTGGCCACAGTGCTCGGCTGACGCTCGAACCGTTATTAAAGATTTGCGCATCTTTGTCGATACATATGCAGTTGCGGCTTTTCATTCGGACCAGGGCCCTGCTTTTGCCTCTAAAGCATTCAGGGACACCATGGCTTTGTTGGGGGTCCAGCTCCAGTTCTCGTCTCCATTTCATCCCGAGGGAGATTCTGTTGTGGAGCGTTTAAATCGCGATTTAAAGCAATCCTTAACGGCCAGAGTTATAGGTACGGGTCGTAGTTGGCTAGCCCACCTGTATGGAGTACAGAGAGCACTTAATAACTTGCCTAGAAGGTCCCTGGGGTCTCGTACTTCATATGAGTGCCTGTTTGGAACACTAATGTATGTTCCTGATCTAGATGGTCCTGGTGTGGAGACGGCAGATACGCCCTTTGACATAAATGATCGTGTCACTGTTTTGCAGGATTTACAACAGTTCCGTGAAGATAACTCTTCTGCCAGTGCTGCCTCCACAGGAATTAAGGATGAACCAGTAACGCCTACTGGTTGGATTCTCAGGATTGGGGATCTAGTGCGTGAAAAGGTCGCAGTGAAAAAAGAATTTGGTCCTTCCTATCGGGTGCCTGTCCCTGTGCTAGGGATCCACGGCACAAGAACTGTAATTTTGCCACCGTTGCAAGGGGCCAAAGGAAATCGCTTTGTTTCCATTGATAATGTCAAGTTACAACATATGGCCGATTCTGCACAGCAGACCAAGAGGGACACACAGTAGTTCCGGAATCCCTCTCACTACTGGGAAAGAAGTTCCGCTGCAGGTGATTTGCACCAACGCTATTTCCTCTCCGAGCTTGGGGAGGGTGGAAGCTGATCTTGCGATTGTTCCACTGACGGCGAATAATTTGGAATCTTTTGATCAAGTTGATGTAAGTTCTACTGATATTGCTGAACATGTGGTTTATAGCGTGCCAAGGCAAGAGCCACCATCTGCTTCTTTGTTTACGGTTGCACCTTTTGCGAGAACTGCCTCGGGCTGCTTTAACACCACTGATGATACTGTGTCGAACTCCTCGTCCTCTTCAACACCAGCCCTGGGTCCACGTAGGCTGCTGTGTTGGCTCAAACACACATATTTTGTTGTTCCTTGGAACTATCTGTGGCTTTTTATGACTGTGATGACTCTTCTTATGGCTGGGGTTTGTAGTTACCTTTTTTCTGGTGATACATGGTCATTTTCTTCCTGAACGATCTGACATTGAGCACGTGGAGACCGTGTTGAAACCACATTTTTCGTCACATATGGTTTAAAGAGACTTGTCCTTTGTGAACATTTCTGCAGTGCTGATTGCAGATGGGATTGTGTGGGATAGAGTGATGTTGACATATATGGTCCCACGGAAATAATTCAAATACTGTATGTTCTCAAATTGTCAATGAATTATATTGTTATACCAGGCATTGTTTCTGATGATTGGGACGTAAAGACAGTGGATTCTATGTTGACGGAATTGTAATATTACACTGTCTATGAAAATGAAGATGCTTACCTATTTAGAGATAATTTTGGTGACATGTTTTGCTACAATTATTATGGACACTACTTTATTCATAAAGCTAGTAGCCCTAACTCAATATTTGAATATATGTAATGGGAACATTGCCAGACTCCTTCACAGGGGAGTTCTAAAACGTATTCTGATAAATTTGCATATTTTTCTGGGCATCATCAACAGGGTGCTAAGTCTTACTATTATAAGGTTACTCCGCATACTAATAAGCAAATGTTATTGACTGATACTAAATTACTGTATTCAAATTTGTTTGTATCCAAACTTTCATTTGAGGGGTATGAATACTGGTCCAAAACTGTTGATTTGAAAAGTCTCTGGGGAACGAAAAATTGGCAAATGCGGGGTAGGGACACATTGTTTAGGGCATGTATTATTCCTGTCCAAATGATTTTCCTGAATTGCACTGTACAACAGACTAGCTGTTTGGGATTAGCAACAATTAGAGACTTGAATTTGCCTAACATACCTGTCCCTTCCAAATTGAACAATTGGCAGCAATATATGTGCCACGTTTAGTGAGCTTACAGACTGGGTCCAGAATAGTACGCTTAACACTTCATTGATACGTCCGGGCGGGTGGTTATTGTGGCCCATAGACACTAATGGGTGTCATCAGCGTTTTGTCACCTCTTCGGGGGTGTTCAGGACTGGTAGGGCAGACCCTCGCTACATATCACCAGAACATGCTGATATCATTACTACATACAGTGTGGGGAAACTTTGTCAACAATGGTTGAAGTCATTCACGCTGGATGCAGTTAAGACACATCTCACGTTACTGTCTAATGATACTGACTTGCAAGATTTTTTGTCAGGACCAAGAATACCACGGAAGAAACTTTTTTGTATGAAGTATATAATGAGATTTGGAAGCTTTCACAACAAGAGACAGCGGCCCGGTTGAGGCAAATTGATCAGGAAAATTTGATACAGGCTCTGTCTGCTGTGGATAATGGGATGCATACCCTTTCGGACCGTGTACATACAATTGACAACATTGTTTCCTCTGCTATAGACATTATTAAATCTGAAATGTCTTCTTTATATCATGGGCAGAGTCAAACGCGGTCCATCATGCAGTTGGGTTGCACTCTACAGACCTTGAAGGCAGGTCGCTTTCCGTGGCAGCACATTCGTGCCAGGGAGATATTTATTTCCTTTAATTTGACACGTCAACAACAGCTGATGGCTAAGAAGGAAGTGACATATGTTATGTTAAATATTGAAAAGTTGGAGAAATTGCCTTTTACTGTGGCTGAGATTCCATCAGCTGAGTGGTTGATTCACGGGGTTATTCATTTGCCTATCTCCACTCTGCAATTTACTTCTTGTTTAAAGCACATTCCGGTGGGTAGATATGAACGGTTGGGAGACAGTTACATACATGAGGTGTGGGAGCTTCCCTTTCTATACAGATGTCTTAATGGTATGAGGGAGGTTTTTCTTAGCGGTAGCGAATGCGAATCTTCTGTCAGCCATTCGATGGTTTGTAAACAGCTGTCTTTGCACGGGGCGTGTAATGCCTCGATTGCTAACTTAGCTTGTTATCTTAAGGGAGTTTCAGTCCTGGTAATTAAAAACACTTTCCAGGTGCTTTCAAACGGCAGCTACTTCCTTCTTAACAGTGAACCCTGTTGTGGCATGCGTGCCGGAATAGTTTACGTGGTCGTTGTCACCAAGGCCGTTACGTGCTGCGGGAATGTGTTGTTCCCCCCCACTCAAATTAGGGAGGTAGCGGACATCTGGCCTCATATTGCTACTTCCAAGGTGAATTTCGACAAGTTGAGTCGACTGAAAGCTCTATTGTTTCAAAAGCATGTGGCCCTTACATCTGCTAGCGAGACCTACGCACTTCAGGTGGCAAGGTCATCAGCGGGAATAAAGTGCCAAGCAAGTTATAGGAGAGTTCCCACTTCAAAAATCACTTGAAAGTGAAGCACAATGCTGAAGTAATTGTTGTTTATTGTGTAGGATAAAGAGAAATCAATTCCATAGGTACAAAGTCCAGTTGTTTTATGACAGTCTTAGAACTGGAGTTAAATTCCAGAAATCATCAAGACAGCAGTCCAATCAACTAGTGCCAGAATTGAAAGAAAGTTAAGTAGCCATGTTCGATGGAGGAACAGCCAACACGTGTTTCGCCCCTTAGGCGGGTAGGCTGGGGCTTTCTCAAGGCTGTAAGAAATATATAAGGGCAAGATAAAATACATGCCATGCAACAGATGTTTCCAGATCGAAAGCATGCTGTCCATGCAGGTCGTGCAGAGTATGATGTGCTCCCTCTCAATGAGGCCCATGACTATAAAAGTGTGATTCAAAGTAGATTCCCCAATGAGAGCCAAGAGTTACATTCGTAGGAAAGGTAGTGATTACGGAAGAACCATGAATAGGAAGGATGAAAGAGTACATGTTGCCGTTCTTTAAATTAAAGAAAAAAACAAGCTTAAAGAGAAGAAAAAATTAAAGAGAAAAATATGTGAAAAGTGAGAAGAAAGTTATAGTCCTATTTTGATGATAAGTGTGGTAAGCTGGCACTCGCGTGATGTTAATTCATGATATAAAGAGATATATATGTGAGCAAAGACACTTAAGAACATCCTATAAGAAGTGTGAGGATAAAAAGATTGTGGAAAACACGAAAAAATTTGGTAACATACCCAGATCAGAACAAAATAACAAATTTCTGGCATCAATTGTCACAATTGTGGAAAGGAATCTAAACGTGAAAACAAGTTTTGAATACTCTCTCATACAGTCGGTATTTGCTGACAAGCACTAGAAACTGAAACACATCCAAATATTAATGAAATCTAAGTTTGCCCCAGATAGATCCATGTCACAGATATTGTCTACCAACTATGTCAAATTAAATATATGGCAAACGAAAGGGAATAAGAAAGTGTCAAGACATGACAAATACATACGAGCCACAAGCTCGTGGCTCACTTGGCCATAAAGGTCTGTAAATCCCCTTATACCCATAAACCAGATAGGTCAACTAGTAATACTAGATAGTAAATGCAAGAGAAATAAGTAAATAAAATCAACATGTAACGAATAAATGTGAGCAGCATGCTCGTAATTCTATTTCTTATGGGGTAAAGCTCCCCGTCAAAGAGCTGGGAGCGTGTCTAAAAATAGGTAGCTTTGTTGAGTACATAGATTATAAATTCTCCGTTAATAGGTGGTCTATAAAAGAAGAGAGGCTGTTGTTACCTGAAGTTTCAATAAACGGAGATAAATCTGCCAAAATAATCTGCCGAAAATAACCGCCTGCGCGTCCAGCGTTAAATCGCTAAGACGCCGGCTGGCAACAGCGCGGCTAATATGCCGAGTGCGTCCTTTCTCTGTTTCGAGACAGAGGAGGGATACAACGTGCAGCATAGAGGAAGATAGCGGCGGCCATATTGGAAGAAGTCGAGGCCGTCGCTAACTGATATGACCCATATTGCGGTAGTGTGGAAAGCAATGGGAGAAAGTGAAGAATAACGCAATTATAGGAATAATCCTGCAAGTAGAGATAACAGAAAGGTACAAAGAGCTTGATTTAAGAAAGGGGGTAGAATAAAAAGCATTTTGTTGAGAATAATATATAGAAAAGGCTATTGAGACAAAAGCTATAGACAAAAGTAGAGATAAAGTCCGGTATACAAACAATAGGCAGAGATAGAAGAAGAATAAACATTGAAGGTAAAAATGATCTGAGAGTAATCAAAAGATTAAGAAAAATGTAAAAAAGAGACAACAAATCAGAGAACAATTAAATGAAAAGGTTTATGCAAAAGATGTGAAAATAGGGAAATAGGGACCAGTAGAAGATACAAATAGAAGAACATGTTATAAACCGGCAATTTGGAATGGAGGAACAAAGCAGCTAAGGCAAGTATATCAAATTACAATAACCAATAGTGCCATTCGTGATCCTGGTTCAAGCCATTGTTGACTGTGTCAAATTGGATGATCATTCTGCTTTCCATTTGTCGTAGGCGTAGTTGTAAGTTACCACCCCTTGGAGACGGTATGATACGGTGTATTCCACTGAATTTGAAGGACCGATCATTGTGATGGAATATTTTGTAGTGTTCCACTAAAGGCGCCTTGCTCTCCAGTTTTAGAATATTCCGAAAATGTTCTTGAATGCGTAGTTTTAAGGGGCGGATCGTGCTTCCAATGTAGGCCTTATGGAATGGACAGAAAATCAGGTATACCACATTTCTGCTTTCACAATTGATAAAGTCCTTAATCATAAGTTCTTTATTATTGATGTGCAAAATGGTCGATCTATTGAGTCCCAACTTGCAAATAGAACACTTGGTACAGGTAAAAAAGCCTTTGGGTTTGGGAAAAAAAGAATCAGAAGCAGTTGGTTGAAAAAAGGAAGGACAGAGTTTATCTCGGAGATTAGGGGCCCGACGGAATCTGATTTTAGGATATTGAGTGATGAATTTCTGGATAGAGGAATTGCTGCTGATGAGATGCCAATGCTTACGAAGGTGTTTCCGTATTAAGTGATGACCATTATGAAATTGAGTGATGAGTCGAATAGTAGTATCCTCTTTGTGTCGTGGTGATGAGTTGATCATCTTGTTGCGGTCCATTTTGCCCATTTTGCTATTAGAAATGGTCAGTGACGTCTGATGATATCCCCTAGTCAGAAGTCTCTCAGTTATTTGTGAGGAGAACAGATCATAATCACTAGATTTGGTGCAATTTACTCTTGCTCGTCTGTACTCGCGTTGTGGAATGTTTTTAATTATACTTGGAGGGTGGCAACTGGAGGCATGCAGAATTGCATTCGCCGCTGTTGATTTTCTAAAGAATCGGGTCTGCAATTTCTCATTTTCCACATAGATCAATAGATCTAGGTACTCAACTTGTGAATCCGAGATATTGTATGTAATGTCAATGTCCCATTTGTTTGGTACTAAGGACTGCAAAAATTGTGTTAATATGGTTCTTTGTCCTTGCCAGATCAGCAGAATATCGTCAATGTAGCGTCCCCAAAAAATAATGTTATGGGAAAAACATTCATTTTGGTCGCTCCACAGCCACTCCCGTTCTACAGCTCCCATTAGAATACAGGCATATGAAGGCGCAAATTTGGCCCCCATCGCCGTGCCCTGTAGTTGTAGGTAGTACTGGCCATTGAAAAGAAAATAATTATTCTCTAAACAAAACTGTAGCATATTCAATATCATACAGTTATGGGTAGTGAATGACACTGGTCTTGTCGAGAGTGCTTGTCTAACAGCTTCTAAACCATCCTGGTGTCTGATGGATGTATAAAGACTGACTATGTCTATAGTCACCAGAAGGTAGTCAGATTGCCAATCAATGTCTTGAAGTTTACAAATGATATCTTTCGTATCTTTCACATAGGATGGTAAGTTAATCATGAAGGGCTGGAGTACTTGGTCAATTAGTGTCCCTAATTTTGAGCAGATAGAGTTGACCCCTGATATTATGGGCCTGCCTTTAGGGGGAAAATCTTTTTTGTGAATTTTAGGTAATAGATATAGGGTTGGAACAGTTGGGTGAGAAAGGAATAAGGCAGTTCTTTCTTGATGTGAGATGACTTGACGAGAGAGCCAGTGATCCAAAAGTACTGAGAGTTGCTGTTGTATATGTACTGTTGGGTTCGAGTCAAGCCGTTTATAGCACTGAGAGTCCTGTAGTTGGCGATAGGCCTCAAGAAGGTAATCTGAGGTATTTAAAATGACAATGTTCCCTCCCTTGTCTGCTTCCTTAATAATAATATTAGGATTCATTCTTAAATTGTTCAAAGCTAAGATTTGTTGACGAGTAGTATTGAGAGGGAAGAATTTACGCTTGTTACAATATCGTTTGTACTCTTTATCAAGATCATTCAAGACTACTTTAGCAAAAAGATCAATGGAGTTGCCTGCTGGAAGGGTAGGGGTAAAGGTGGATTTAGGTCTCATGCCAGAGGGGTAGTACTGATTGGTATTTAGCTCAAGTTGTTCTGCTAGTATTTGCAGAGGAAGATCTGGTTCAGAAGTGTTGGCTAAATTACAAAGGAGCCCAATATCTTCAAGGTCCCGGACTGTGGTCTCTTGGGATGATCGTAAAGGGGAGAGAGAAAGCCGGGGGGGAGGGGAGGCGAATGTGGTGAAAAAGGGCTTGAGTTTGAGTTGACGTATGAACTTGAAAAAATCCATTTTGGTTTGAGTTATATTCCAAAAGTTTGTTGGGCAATAGGACAATCCTTTATTCAGAATATGTAGTTCAGATGGAGAAAGAGGATAATCTGAAAGATTAACTACTAGTTGGTCATCGTGTTTGGGGGCCGGAGATTTTTGCTGCGTGCTCTTGTTTGTATACCGGAGGGACCTGGCGTAGTCATTGTAGTATCTGGTGGTTTTGACCGGGATTCTTGTAAAGTTCCTAGGCGAAATCGCCTTGCTTCCTCTAAAAAATTGACCCTAGGTTCAGTAGATGGGTCCCTGTCTGAGTCATCAGAAGTTTCCACTTCTGAAGAGGGAATAGTGTCTGGGCAGCTTGTGGTGTCTAACTGAGAACTGACATCCTGAACATGATCAAATTTCTTACTAAAGGTGTACACCCTCCCCTGCTGGTAATCGCGGAGGTCTCGTCTGAATTTGCGATTTTTTTCTCTGAATGATATCTGACTCATAATTGTCAATTATATTATTAAGAATGGCATAGTTCTTAGTTGTTATATCACCCCAGTTGGCCTCATCTATTCTCTGAGTAAGCTGATCAACTTCTTGTTTATGACATTGATACTGTTCCTGAGAGATATCTACGAGTTGTTGAATCATGTTCATCGAAGCCATCTGGCTGGACTCTCCTTTTTCCTCTCTGTAGCGGAAATAAAGTCCCTTTTAAATACTAACTTTCCGAGTCACTTTGGTGAACTCGTGGGACGTATATTTAATGCGTCCAGCACTGCTGGAATTGCACATTTTTTCGAAGCCGTTGGTGTTGGTTTTGCTCATACCTTCTCTTCCATATTCGGTTTAATACCTTCGGCTATTCATTCTATTTTCGAAACATTTTTGGGGGATTTCCGATTACTTTGGCTTTGTTGGCTGGTGTTTTGCTGTTGCTGCTGTTCTTTCACAATGGCTGTCCCACCGCGACGAGATCCCATATTGGTGCTCCCGTCAGCGCAGCTGTGTCGTGAACGCATGATGCAGCATTTTGGAGCAACACTCCTGGGACAATTGGAGTGTGACTGGTCTCTGTCATTCCGACCGGTTTTGGATTGTGTGCAACCCGTGTTTCGGTGCCTTTGGTGCTCGTTTGAACATGCACTGGCTCTCTGTCTCACTGCAGCGCCCCCCAGTGGTCGATACTGATCTGTTGATGTTCCCGATTAGGGCTCATTCCCAGACTTGTGCACTACGGTTGCGTTTGCTTCGTGAGGCCGTTTATGAGATTCCCTTCCTGGAGGAAGATGGTATTGTCTCATTCATAGGCCATGCACAGGGTGCCGCCCTGGATGGTTCTGGGGCTTTGGAACACACCTGCTCCATGATAGTTTTTGGCGTGGATTTTCCGATATTGACATCTGTCGAAGTGGAGGATCTCCTGCTTTCCGTGTCTTCTGTCTAAGAATTGGATTTTTTTTGTTTAAATTGACATTGTATCAAATTTGGCTTTAACGTCGCATGCTTCCCAAGTTAAATTTGTTTTCTGCTTTGCTGTCCTCTGTACTTGTCGAAATATATTTGATGTATTTTTTGTATCTGGGGCATATTTTTATACTATTAGAACCATTTGCTACCGACAAGGGGAGGGTGTAGTGTGGTCAGTTTTATGTATCCTTTGCGCGTTAGCTTCAGGCTTTAGGCCTTTGTGCACTTTGCCCTGGATGTATTTTATTCCTTTGCCCGCAGCTTAGAGCCTCTGTGCACTTTGCTCAAAATGCTTCTTATTCGGCTTCGTACTGTTATTTTTCAAATAACCAGTTCTACGGTCTTGTTTTATTTTTTATATCACACTGTTTAGCCTACTTCAGCACTGGAGTTCTCAATAACACATTCTTGTTCACTCTGTGCTTCAGTCAAGGATACAGTCTGGTACGTTGCCGATAGACGTGGTAGGAGTTTAGTCTTTTGCATTTTATTTAGGGACATTTGTGATCACGCTGACATGTTAGTTATAAAAACACCTCATTGTCCCAATACACGAAAGAGGGAGGTTCCGACCAGGGAACCACAACTAGACGCTGACTGCCTCGTTGCAGATGCTGAACCAGATCACAGGCCTTTGCTCAGGTATGAGGGTTGATGGCTTCCCAGGGAATCAGAAAGGCAAGTTAGAAGCTTAACATGCTGTGCTCGAAATAGAACTAGCTGAGAGAGAGTAGAAATTATTAACACCATGATAGGGTTATTCTTATGTTTCACTCTCCTCGTGACTATTTCAATCCTACTGTGTTGTATGGTTCTGGTTATTGCGGCTCACGTCTTAATATCTAAAATGCATTCGTTTTATTAAAACAATATATAAAACTTAAACTGCCTTTGTCATTTGTATATGAGATCATACTGTAAATGAGAGAGCTGGTTTGGATCTGAGTGACCACTACTTCCCTGAGAAGTTCCAAAGATGTAATGCGCTTGGCTGCCCAATCATCCCTTCCCCTTGGGAGAGATGAGGCACTTCTAGTTAGCCAGAGCAAAACCGGATTTAGGGTGACAGAGGTCCTTCCAAGTGGGTCAGACTCAGTCCCCCACACCGTGAACGATCCTGCTACCTAGAAATCCAGTAGTCTCATTTAGGATAATGAGAGCCAACGCGACAACATATTCTAGTTGCAGATTCCTTACCGACCCACCCATCCTCCCCACTTGCGAACTGATATCTAGGAACAGGGATTCCCCCTTCAGGTCCTTAGCTCTGGCGTACCAATCTCATTGTTCTTAGCGGCTCTGCTCTTTGGCGTGGAAAGTCGCTAAAAGAAACTGACGTCTCTGCACTGAGGCAGCGTCTGTGTACTACTCCCAATGTCATCACGGCGACTACGATGCCAACGACCCCCACAGAGTCGACCGACGCCACCTACTCAAGGGTATGTCTCAAAGAAAAATCTACGGATCCAGTCCGATGGCTGGGGGAAATTCTAAGGTAAGGAAACTCCAACTAGAATATCTCTCTACCAGATATTTTGTTACTGAAGGTACGTAACTTGTACTTTAGGTTTATTAGCAAGTTGGTAACACAAAGAAATACACAAAACTATCCATCTTGATTTAGATTGTTTTAAAGTCGCTAAGCCTTATCTCAAAGAGCCATAGATCACAAAAAGGTGGTTCGACCTCCTGACATCCTTTGACCTGTCTAAGTAGAGATGTGGCACTAACATCAAGAGAATGCAGAGTTCTTTCAGGTGTTGTGGTAGGGTTAGGAAAAAACTGTAGGAATTATAATAGATTGGTTAATATGAAAATCTGAGACCACTTTAGATAAAAAGAAAAGCAATGTATGCAGAAGTACTTTAAGATGGGAAATTGTGAATGGTTCTGAAGATGCAAAGCCTGTAGCTCACTAATGATATGTGCAGAGGTAATGGCTATCAAAAAGGCAGTTTTCCATGGCAAGTGCTGTAAAGTTGATTTATTTATGGGTTAAGATCGAAGGCCCATCAGTTTTGATAGTACTAAGTTTAATTCCAAGGAAGGAGAAGGTCCCCTAACTGGAGGAAAAACGTACATTTTAAGTCCTTCAAAAAAAATACTTGACCAGAGGACTTTTGAAGAAAGATGGTT
This sequence comes from Pleurodeles waltl, assembly GCF_031143425.1. Taxonomy (NCBI): domain Eukaryota; kingdom Metazoa; phylum Chordata; class Amphibia; order Caudata; family Salamandridae; genus Pleurodeles; species Pleurodeles waltl. The sequence continues at coordinate 243,214,865 of NC_090449.1, read as the reverse complement.
GTGTTGGAGATTTTTTGTTTTCAGTAATCACTGCTGGAAGAAAATTGCAGACCTGACCTAGCCAGGTGAAGTAAGTGCGGGAGGATGACATTCTTTTGTACATTGAGATCATGGCCATTGTTAGGGCACCACGTACAGAGACGTTTCCACTCGAGGACATAACATGATCATATTGACAGTCGCTTTTATTCCTTAAGAATTTTCATACAATCTTCAGGAAGATTTAGATAACTGTATTGCGTGATTTCAGGAGCCCTGCTGCCAAATTCAAGGATTGGATTGTGGGATGCAAATGTTTGCCCTGAAGCCTGTATTGGAGATCCAGCCTGTGTGGAAGGAGTCTGTGACCTTTTAACTCAAGGATATCTTTGTACCACCAAAGTGTAGGCCAAACAGGTGCAATTAGAATCATTCTGATGTTCAAAGTCCACAATTTCTGGATTACTCATGGTATAAGTGGTATCTGTGGAAAGGTGTAGACAAATGGAGTGTACCAGTTGATCAAATAGACATTTCCCAGACACTGTGGTTCTGGAGCCCTGAACGTGAAGTCTCAGCATTTTTTGTTTTTGTGCCGGGGAGAATAAACTTGCATTGGTGTACCTCCATTCCTTTAAGATGTAGTTTACTTCTTCATCGTTAAGAACCCACTCATGATTTTCTTTGTGAAACCTACTGAGGAAGTCTGTTTCTACATTTTAGCTTCCTGGAATGTGGAAGTATGTAATTGATAACCCTCTTGCTAGTGCGCCATGCCACACTGTCTGAGCTTGGAGTGATAACTGTCTTGATTTTTTTCCACCTTGTTTGTTGATATAGTACATTGTATTGGTATTGTCCATTTGGATCATCAGATCTTTGGAAGTGAGAGATAGAAGAAAAACCTTGACATCTAGATGTGCAGCTTTGAGCTCTAACTGATTGATGTGATAAGACTTCTCCATTTGATACCAGCACCCTTGAATCATGAGGTGGTCCATATGTGCGCCCCACCTTGACAGTGACGCGTCTGTGATGATAGTCTGTGAGGGTGTTTCCTTCTAAAAGGGTACTCCTGCTAATATATTGTGAGATTTAGTCCACCAGGTGAGAGATTGATGAGCATTCTCTGTTAGTTAGAGGCAACCCTCCCAATGACCAGTGTTTTGTGACTACTGATCCTCTAGGCAAATCTGTAGAGGTCTCATGAAGAGTTGTACATTTGGGACTATGAATATGCAGGATGCCATTGATACTAGAGAGAAGGCAAACAGTTGGTTTGGCTTACTGCTTTAACTGTGTGCATTTCGTCTGGATTGATGATACAGTTTCCTCCAAAAGAAATCATTTTTCCTTTTGTGTATTTATTATTGCTCCTAGAAACATGAGGCACTGCACTGGAGTGAAGATCAGTTTCTCAGCATTAATTTGTAGTTGTGAAGTCTTTCTTCGCTTTATCCAGAGACTGCTTTTATTAGCCAGTCGTCTAGGTGTATGTACAGAGAAATGTCTTTCTTTCGTTTCACCTTAATGCACCTAAAGGAGGTTTGGGAGGCTGACTTTAGACTGGAATGAAGCACAGCGTATTGATCTGTTCCTACTAGGAATCTTAGAATTGTCAGCGATGATAAACTATTGGAATATAGAAATTTGCATCCTGAAATTCTACTGCACAGAGCCAATCGTTTGTTATGTGTGGGAATATTTGATGATGGGATAGCATCCTAAGTTTTTCCCTTCTGATATATTTATTGAGGAATCTGAGATCCAGAATAGGCTGAAACTGCATGGACAGGCTTTTCTTTTGAACTAGAAAGTACCTTGAGTAGATACTTGTTCACCTGATCTGAGGGAACTTATTCTATTTCTCTTTTCTGTAATAGACCAGAAGTCTCTTATAGGAAGTTGGCTAGATGAGCCATTACTACAGGCAGTGGTTGAACTAGTGGTGGAGTGTTTTTGCACTGGAGTGCATACACTTTTTGTATGATATTTTAAACCCATCTGTCTGAGATTATGGCTTTCCACTTTTCCAGGAAGAATTTCACCTCTCCCCCTACGGAGTGGGAAACTGTGAAGGGGGTGTCTGTAGGATGGTGGCCTGGTGTGTGGTCGGTACCTATGGACTTAAACCTTATACTAGGTCCAGGATTCCCCCGTTAGTGAAGTGTAGGCAGTGTCTAGAAGCCAGACTCTCTAGAGGTAGCTGTGGAGGAGCAGCCAAGGCTTATCTAGGAGACCTGCAAAGCTCATGCAGTACCACTGTAGTCACACAGCTCTTACACACATGAAAGAAAACGCTCAGTGTTACAAAAATGAAGGTACTTTTATTTTAGCAACACAATTACCAAAAATACTCAATGGCTAATACTCAAACAGGAGGTAATTAAACACACCTAAATATGTACACTAGTAATCAGAAATTGGCATAAACGGTAATAGAAAACAGTGCAACAGCAAAAGACAATAGTGACCCTAGGGGGAGCCCAAAACATACACCAAAAAGATGGAATGCGAATGCAAGACACCCACCCAGGTAAGTGGAATCAGAGGGGAGCTGGAGGAACTAGGAACTCCAAAAGGTAAGTACCACAGTGCCCCCACAGCGACCAGGAAGAAAGGAGTAAGTTACTGGATCTTCCTCAAACTACTAAAAGGACTGAAAATAAGGATAATGCAACACCCAGACAAGCCGGCAAGAAACCAGCAGTTGATCCTGAAGAAGGAAGACCCGAATGAGAAGGGGACCAAGTCCAGAACTCTGAGAAGTGTCCGATGATGGCAGGAACCTCTACCCACCTGTCTGTGGTTGCAGGAGTTGGTCGACAGTAGGACGAAGACGGTCAGCAAAGCAGCTCTGGAGTTGGTGAAGAGTTCCTGGAGGATGCAGTCTATGTCCCACTCTGGATGGAAGATTGCAGTCTGTCTGTGGCATGGAAAAAGCCACCAACAAGCCTTGGCAAATGCAAGAGTCGAGGTAGACGAAGAATTGAGCTGTCGGGGATCAGCAAGGTCCAGGAGGATTCAACCCACAGAGGGGAGTCCCAGGGGACCCTCCGCAATGCAGAGATCCCACAGAAGAAGTGGCAGCCCCCACAGAGGTCCCAGGAGTCACAGAGGAGCCCACGCAGTACAACTGAAGAAGTGTCCCACGCCGCAGGAGAAGCACGCAGAGAGCTGCGCATCACAGGGAAGAGTGCTGGGGCTACACAGAGCCTGAAGATCCCTTGGAGGAAACACCAACAAGCCTTGGTAGCTGCAAGAGGCGCAGTGCACTGGGGTACTGTCCTGCATGGGAAGGCAAGGGCTTACCTTCACCAAAGTTGGACAGCTGGCAGAGAGGACCAAGGGGACCACTCCAAACCACCACCCATGAAGCAGAATTCACGCAGCTCAGGATGAGAAGAGATTCATGCAGCTAATCATCGTTGCAGTTGGTGCCTGCGGATGCAGGGGAGTGACTCCTTCACTCCAAGGGAGATTCATTCTTCCTTCTTGTGCAGACTAAAGACTTGCCACCCTCCGAGGATGCACAGCCTGGGAAATATTGCAGAAGCTAGAAGGATACATGGAAACCATGTTGCAAGCAGAGTCTTTGTTGTGGATGCAGATTGTCGGTTCCTGGAGGGTCCAGTTGCTGTTCCAGTAGCCAGAATTCAAAGTTAACGATGCAGAGGAATCCTCCTGGAGTCTTGCTCGTCCAGTCTGAGGACCCACGCAAGAGGGAGACCGTAAGTAGCCCTGGAAGGGGAATTGGTCACCTAGCCAGGTGACCACCTATCAGGACAGAGCTCTGACGTGAGCTGCTTGACCTTGCCACTCAGATGCTCCCAGAGGCCTCTGCCCACCTTGGATTTAAGATGGCAGAATCAAGGGACCCCCTGGAAGAGCTCTGGGCACCACCCCTGGAGTGGTGATGGACAGGGAATGGTCACTCCCCTTTTCATTGTCGAGTTCCGCGCCAGAGCAAGGACTGGAGATCCCTGACCCAGTGCAGACTGGTTTATGCAAGGAGGGCACCAAATGTGCCCTTCAAAGCTTACCAGTAGCTTGGGGAGGCTACACCTCCCAAGCCATGTAACACCTATTTCCAAAGGGTGAGGGTGTTACCCCCTCCTCTCCCAATAGAAATCCTTTGTTCTTCCTTCCTGGGCTTGAGCTGATCAAGCAGCAGGAGGGGAGAAACCTGTCTGAGGGGTGGCAGCAGCTTGGACTGCTCAGAAAACCCCAGAAAGCTGGTAGGAGCAATGTTGGCCATCCTCTAAGGAGCCCCCAGAGTGCATGGAATCATACTTCCAATACTGGCAATTTGATTCCGACATGTTTGATACCAAAAATGCCTAGGTTCGGAGTTACAATTATGTAGCTGGACATAGCTGTCCAATACATGCATAAAATGAAATCCAGTCCATGAAAATGGAGCTGGAGTTCGTGGGGTACCTCTGCTCATGAAGGGGTCCCCTCACACTCGGGATACCTGCACCCTGCCCTCTGGGCTAGGAGGGCCTACCACAGGGGTGACTAATAGTGACGTGGTGCTGTGACCTGTGGTGAAAAGGGTGCACGCACCCTTTCACGCAGGCTACACTGGCAGGCCCGCAGATTCACTTTGCATGGGTGCCATAAAACATGCTGCAGCCCATAGGGGACCCCTGGTGCCCTAATGCTCTGGGTGCCATATACTAGGGACTTATAAGGGGGCACCAGTATGCCAAATGTGGGGAGTTTGTGGTCACTCACTCTCACTCACACTCATTCACTCTCACTCACACTCACTCACACTCACTCTCACTCTCACTCACTCTCACTCACTCTCACTCTCTCTCACTCACTCTCACACTCTCTCTCACTCTCTCTCACTCTCTCACTCTCTCTCACTCTCTCACACTCTCTCACTCTCTCTCACTCTCTCTCACTCTCTCTCACACTCTCTCTCACACTCACACTCTCTCACACTTATACACACACACACACACACTTACACACACACACACACTTACACACACACACACACTTACACACACACACACTTACACACACACACTTACACACACACACACACTTACACACACACACACTTACATACATACACACACACACTTACACACACTTACACACACACACTTACACACTTATACACACACACACTTATACACACACACACACACACTTACTTACACACACACTTACTTACACACACACACACGCACTTACTTACACACACACTTACTTACACACACACACACTTACTTACACACACACACACTTACTTACACACACACACACTTACACACACACACACACACTTACTTAAACACACACACTTAAACACACACTTACTTACACACACACACTTAAACACACACTTACTTACACACACACACACACACACACACACTTACACACACACACTTACTTACACACACACACTTACTTACACACACACACACACTTACTTACACACACTTACTTACACACACACACACACTTACACACATACACTTACACACACACACACACTTAAACACACACACACTTAAACACACACTTACACACACACTTACACACACACTTACTTACACACACACACTTACACACACACACTTACACACACACAGTTACACACACACACACACAGTTACTTACACACACACACAGTTACTTACACACACACACACTTACTTACACACACACACTTACTTACACACACACACACTTACTTACACACACACACACTTACTTACACACACACACACTTAAACACACACACACACACACTTAAACACACACACACTTAAACACACACACACACTTACTTAAACACACACACACACTTACTTAAACACACACACACACTTACTTAAACACACACACACACTTACTTAAACTCACACTTACTTAAACTCACACTTACTTAAACTCACACTTACTTAAACTCACACTTACTTAAACTCACACTTACTTAAACTCACACTTACTTAAACTCACACTTAAACTCACACACGTACTTACACACACACACGTACTTACACACACACACGTACTTACACACACACACGTACTTACACACACACTTACACACACACTTACTTACACACACACACACAGTTACTTACACCCACACACACAGTTACTTACACACACACACAGTTACTTACACACACACACACTTACTTACACACACACACACTTACTTACACACACACACACTTACTTACACACACACACACTTAAACACACACACACACACACTTAAACACACACACACACTTAAACACACACACACACTTAAACACACACACACTTAAACACACACACACTTAAACACACACACTTAAACACACACACTTACACACACACACTTACTTACACACACACACACTTACTTACACACACACACTTACACACACACACACACTTACACACACACACACACTTACTTACACACACTTACTTACACACACTTACTTACACACACTTACTTACACACACACTTACTTACACACACACACACACACTTACTTACACACACACACACACTTAAACACACACACACACTTAAACACACACACACACTTAAACACACACACACACTTAAACACACACACACTTAAACACACACACACTTACTTAAACACACACACACACACACTTACTTACACACACACTTACTTACACACACACTTACTTACACACACACACACTTACTTACACACACACACTTAAACACACACTTACTTACACACACACACACTTAAACACACACACACACTTACTTACACACACACTTAAACACACACACACTTACTTACACACACACACACACACTTACTTACACACACACACTTACTTACACACACACACACACACTTACTTACACTCACTTACTTACACACACACACACACTTACACACATACACTTACACACACACACACACTTAAACACACACACACTTAAACACACACACACTTAAACACACACTTAAACACACACTTACACACACACTTACTTACACACACACACTTACACACACACACTTACTTACACACACACACTTACTTACACACACACACACTTACACACACACACTTACTTACACACACACACACACACTTACTTACACACACACACTTACTTACACACACACACACACACACTTACTTACACACACACACTTACTTACACACACACACACTTACTTACACACACACACACTTAAACACACACTTACTTAAACACACACACACACTTACTTAAACACACACACACACTTACTTAAACACACACTTACTTAAACTCACACTTACTTAAACTCACACTTACTTAAACTCACACACGTACTTACACACACACACGTACTTACACACACACACGTACTTACACACACACACGTACTTACACACACACACACACACTTACACACACACACACACTTACTTACACACACACACAGTTACTTACACACACACACAGTTACTTACACACACACACAGTTACTTACACACACACACAGTTACTTACACACACACACAGTTACTTACACACACACACAGTTACTTACACACACACACACTTACTTACACACACACACACTTACTTACACACACACACACTTACTTACACACACACACACTTACTTACACACACACACACTTACTTACACACACACACACTTACTTACACACACACACACTTAAACACACACACACACTTACTTAAACACACACACACACTTACTTAAACACTTACTTAAACTCACACTTACTTAAACTCACACTTACTTAAACTCACACTTACTTAAACTCACACTTAAACTCACACACGTACTTACACACACACACGTACTTACACACACACACGTACTTACACACACACACGTACTTACACACACACTTACACACACACTTACTTACACCCACACACACACTTACTTACACCCACACACACAGTTACTTACACCCACACACACAGTTATTTACACACACACACTTACTTACACACACACACACACTTACTTACACACACACACACACTTACTTACACACACACACACACTTACTTACACACACACACACTTAAACACACACACACACACTTAAACACACACACACACTTAAACACACACACACACTTAAACACACACACACTTAAACACACACACACTTAAACACACACACACACTTACACACACACACTTACTTACACACACACACTTACTTACACACACACACTTACTTACACACACACACACTTACACACACACACACACACACACTTACACACACACTTACACACACTTACTTACACACACTTACTTACACACACTTACTTACACACACACTTACTTACACACACACACACACACTTACTTACACACACACACACACACTTACTTACACACACACACACACTTACACACACACACACACTTAAACACACACACACTTAAACACACACACACTTAAACACACACACACTTAAACACACACACTTACTTACACACACACTTACTTACACACACACTTACTTACACACACACACACACTTACTTACACACACACACTTACTTACTTACACACACTTACTTACACACACACTTACACACACACACACTTAAACACACACACACTTAAACACACACACACTTAAACACACACACACACACTTAAACACACACACACTTAAACACACACACACTTACTTAAACACACACACACTTACTTAAACACACACACACTTACTTAAACACACACACACTTACTTAAACACACACACACTTACTTAAACACACACACACTTACTTACACACACACACACTTACTTACACACACACACACTTACTTACACACACTTACTTACTTACACACACTTACTTACACACACTTACTTACACACACACACTTACTTACACACACACTTACTTACACACACACTTACTTACACACACACTTACTTACACACACACTTACTTACACACACACTTACTTACACACACACTTACTTACACACACACACACTTACACACACACACACACACACACTTACTTACACACACTTACTTACACACACACACTTACTTACACACACACACACACTTACTTACACACACACTTACACACACACACACACACACACTTACTTACACACACACACACACATACTTACTTACACACACACTTACTTACACACACACACTTAAACACACACACACTTAAACACACACACACTTAAACACACACACACACTTACACACACTTACACACACTTACACACACTTACACTTAAACACACACACACTTACACACACACACACACACACTTACACACACTTACACACACTTACACACACTTACACACACACACACTTACACACACACACTTACACACACACACACTTACACACACTTACTTACTTACACACACACACACTTACACACACACACACTTACACACACACACTTACTTACTTACACACACACACTTACACACACACACACACACTTACACACACACACACACACTTACACACACACACACACTTACTTACACACACACACACACTTACTTACACACACACACACACACACTTACACACACACACTTACTTACTTACACACACACTTACTTACACACACACACACACTTACTTACACACACACACACACTTACTTACACACACACACTTACTTACACACACACACTTACACACACACACTTACTTACACACACACACTTACTTACAAACACACACACACACTTACTTACACACACACTTACTTACAAACACACACACACACTTACTTAAACACACACACACACACACTTTCTCACACACACTTTCTCACACACACTTTCTCACACACACTTTCTCACACACACTTAAAGAGAAACCGATATGAAGGCTGCAAAGCAGCAGCTACTCTGTGCTCTCCTTGTGACCTGAGATCCTGAGACAGTGAGGCAGGAGACAGCTGCAACTTTAAAGGGATAGATCAGGGCCTACCATTGACGACCAGACAGATCCAGTGACATTGATGCAAGAGCGGCCCCAACCAAGTTGGATACCCCTCTGGAGGCTTTTTAGGTGCCCAGATCTGGGCAAAGGAGAAACACTGGGACCATGACTCAGAACGGGCAGAAAGGCAGCAAGCGGGACAGGCCCAGATACGAGCTGACTGGCATAAAATAACAGGGCCACCACCAGAGATTGAACAGCAGCGAGGATCAGAAGTCAGCAGTCTTAGCAGGACGATAGAAGATCCCACCTGAGAAGAGGCATCCTTACCACTAGAGACTCCTCTGAAAATCTCATCCCTTGCGTTGGAACAAGCCACCTAAGAAGTATTACAGGTAATTCAGCTCACAGAGGCTAACCTGGGAACGGAGGCAAGACCAGTGGTCAGTGAGGGCAGTTGACTCAGACGGATTTATCCATAAATCTCTACCACCTCCATCTGCAAGACCAGAACAGGGAAAAGAGCAGAGAACTAATTGAGCTCAGCCATTCAGCACCCGTGCAAGGACACTTGCATGTGGGGTGGAATGGGGGGGGGGGGGTGCTGCATTGATGGACACCCTCTGGCAACATGGGCCCTGATGTCAAACAAAGAAAAGCATAGAGCTCGTCAAAGACGCAAGCCTATTACAGGCCAGCCAAGACAAAAATGACGACTCAGAGGATCCAACAGAGAGAGACTTTGAAGCCTCTGTTGACTTCGTCTACAAAATCCTAAAGGTTCAGGAGAGTGTGGCCTGACAATCTTGCCTCAAGACCTACAAAAATACCATTCTGAGGAGAAGAGACCACCACTCGGCTACAAGGAACCTGCAACCACAACTGAAGTCGGTCAGCATTGTCACTGGCAGATCACTGAACATAAGGCCATCATGACGCACAAGAAGGAGCAGAGATCCTACTACCAGGGAAAGCTGAACAAATACGCCAGACTGGTTGCCCCACCCACAGAAGATAACAGCCAACACAGGCAGAGCTGGATAATGCCCATTGGTGCAAGCCTTACAGTCTTCTCGGCAGGCCTTGGAGGGAGGTTTGGGCGGGGTCATTTCCGAAGTTTCCCTTCTCGGACAAGACTTGTGGCGGAGAGGGTCACATCATCAGAAACACGAATATCAGACCTGGAAGATACGGTACAGACCCTCAGAAAGGAAGTGACGGAAATCTGCAATGTCAGTGAAAAAGTGGTGTGGAGACTTGAAGATACAGAGCCAGGAGAAACAACCTGTGCCTTGTGGCCTTCCCAGAAGGTGTGGAAGGCCCGAATATATAATGTTTCCTGGAGGAATGGCTCAAACACACATTTCTTCAGGAGAGGTTCTCACACTGTTTCCTAATTGAGCAAGCACACCAAGCACGGAACACCAAACCCCCTCCTAGAGCCCACCAAGAACAGTTAAAGCTCGGTTCTTGAATTATCAAAATAGAGACTTGATCCTTTTAAAAGCCCAGAAAATGAAGTAGGTGCACCACAACAATTCACAGATTCAAATCTTTCTGGACTAAACCTGTGAGGTCCAAAGCCAAAAAAGCACTTTCAATTCCGTTAAAGCTAAGTTACGTGCTCTCCAGTTGCAATATATGCTTCTTTTACCTGCCAAGCTGAAGGTCCCTTGGTAAGACCCATTTTTTCCAAACTCCTGAGGAGTCTTGGGAATGGCTAGAGGAAAGACCACAACTAAATACCACTAGAGAAAAGAGCTGAACACTCACAGGCACATGGGACAGGTGCCCACTACAAGGAGAAACGCATGGCCAAAGTAAGAGGACAGACCTCCCCAAAACAAAGGGTAGCTCCAAGACAGCAGCTGTCTTGATCAATGGCCCAGAACACCCCACAGTCCACAGATTCAGAAGAAGACCAGTTGGTCATCACTAAGAAAAGTAAGGTGACCTACTTTCAACACTCCCGCCCCCCCCCCCCCCCCCCCCCCCATCGAGGGATTCCCTCAGAACAACAAATGATGCAACACCTGTCTCTCTGCAGCCACTGGCGACAGCCATAGACAACCTAGAGAGGAAATCTGAAGACCTTGAAGTTTTACAGCTCACTGGAATAACTCTGACTAACCAGAGACATTATGGATCATTGAACTGTAGACAATCCAGGGGCACTGAAACTTGAACATGCCCAACCCAGCAACATTGGCTTAATGTGCTGGAACAAAACCAACTCCAGCCACAACAAACACTAAGCTGCTGCTTTTTTTGGAGTGTGAGACTCCAATTTAGTTGAACTAAGTTCTAAGGTTGTGGTAACATTACCTGAGGAGGGTGGAACTATAGACCTCTGAGTAGTTGGGATGTTTTGTGATAATCATGCTCACTGAGAAAACGGCTGTTGGTGGGGGTGGGGTGATCTTTTTACACATTTGCGGGGGGAGTTGGGGGTGGCAAAACGGAGCGGATCACAACACAATGGCAGATTGATTAGGGACCCACAAGATTGAAATGCCCGCACAGAGATTAACAGGATTAATGACCAAACAAATAATAGATGATAACCATAGATATACTGTGTTGTCCTGAAAAGTAACCTGCTTAGGCAACAAGATTCAACAGGATTGGTACTGTCATATATAAAGAGACACAAGCCAGCTGTAGTTCTGCTCCAAGAAACCCACCTGAGTGACCCTTATTGTAACTTTCGAGGTAGGGGAGCTTATATCCTGCTGGCGCATGCAGGCTTCAGTTGCTGGCTCCAGGGGGGTGGCTATATTGACCAGGAAGTCCCCCCTGTTAAACTTAGAGAAAATCAAGAGTGAACCCAATGGGACATATGCGGTAGTCAAGAGACACTTGGGTAGGAAAGAAGTGATGTTGGCAAGTCCCTATGCCCCGCCTCTGCTCCAACAATTGACATACAGTAAACTAGTGGAGATCATATTGGGGACGAGTTTGGCCCGTCACTTAATAGGGGGTGACTTTAATGACGTGATGTAGGAAGTTGGCTCTGTATGCACTATTTCAAAGTAAGAAATAGCATGTACAGAGTCCAAGGGTTACCCTTAGAGGTAAGATAGTGGTAAAAAGAGATCATTCTAATGCTCTATTTTGTGGTAGTGTGGTCGAGCAGTAGGCTTATCAGAGGGTAGTGTTAAGCATTTGTTGTATACACACACACACACACACACACACAGGCAATAAATGAGGAACACACACTCCAAGACAATTCCAGGCCAATAGGTTTTTATATAGAAAAATATATTTTCTTAGTTTATTTTAAGAACCACAGGTTCAAGATTTACAAGTAATACTTCAAATGAAAGGTATTTCACTCAGGTACTTTAGTAACTTTGAATTAGCAAAATAGCATGTACAGTTTTCACAAAAATGGCAATAAGCTATTTTAAAACTAGACAGTGCAATTTTCAACAGTTCCTGGGGGAGGTAAGTGTTTGTTAGTTTTGCAGGTAAGTAAACCACCTACAGGGTTCAAAGTTGGGTCCAACGTAGCCCACCGTTGGGGGTTCAGGGCAACCCCAAAGTTACCACACCAGCAGCTCAGGGCCCGTCGGGTGCAAAGGTCAAAGTGGTGCCCAAAACGCATAGGCTTCAATGGAGAAGGGGGTGCCCTGGTTACAGTCTGCCAGCAGTTAAGTACCCGCGTCTTTGGAGGGCAGACCAGGGGGGTTTTGTAGGGCACCGGGGGGGGGGGCACAAGTCAGCACAAAAAGTACACCCTCAGCGGCACGGGGGCGGCCGGGTGCAGAGTGCAAACAGGCGTCGGCTTTGCAATGGAGTTCAATGGGAGACCCAGGGGTCTCTTCAGCGAAGCAGGCAGGCAAGTGGGGGAGGAGCTCCTCGGGGTAGCCACCACCTGGGCAAGGAAGAGGGCCACCTGGGGGTCGCTTCTGCACTGGAGGTCGGATCCCTCAGGCCTTGGGGGCTGCGGGTGCAGTGTCTTTACCAGGCATCGGGTTCTTAGAAGCAGGCAGTCGCGGTCAGGAGGAGCCTCTGGATTCCCTCTGCAGGCATCGCTGGGGGAGGGGGGGCTCAGGGGGATCAACTCTGGCTACTCATAGGGTCGTAGTCTCCGGGGAGTCCTCCCTGTAGTGTTGTTTCTCCGCAGGTCGAGCCGGGGGCGTCGGGTGCAGAGTGCTAAGTCTCACGCTTCCGGCAGGAAACGTGGAGTCCTTTTAAAGTTGTTTCTTTGTTGCAAAGTTGTTTCTTCTTTGCAGCAGAGCCGCTGTCCTCTGGAGTTCTTGGTCCTTTTAGATGCAGGGTAGTCCTCTGAGGCTTCAGACGTTGCTGGACCCTGGGGGACGCGTCGCTGTTGCAGTTTTTCTTGAAGTTGGGAGACAGGCCGGTAGGGCTGGGGCCAAAGCAGTTGGTGTCACCGTCTTCCCTGGAGGGCTTTCAGGTCAGCAGTCCTTCTTCGTGTTCAGGTTGCAGGAATCAATCTTGCTAGGTTCTGGGAGCCCCTAAATACTCAATTTAGGGGGGTGTTTAGGTCTGGGGGGTTAGTAGCCAATGGCTACTAGCCCTGAGGGTGGCTACACCCTCTTTGTGCCTCCTCCCTGAGGGGAGGGGGGCACATCACTAATCCTATTGGAGGAATCCTCCATCTGCAAGATGGAGGATTTCTAAAAGTCAGTCACCTCCGCTCAGGACACCTTAGGGGCTGTCCTGACTGGCCAGTGACTCCTCCTTGTTTTTCTCATTATCTCCTCCGGCCTTGCTGCCAAAAGTGAGGCCGTGGCCGGAGGGGGCGGGCATCTCCACTAGCTGGAGTGCCCTGGGGCGCTGTAACAAAGGGGGTGAGCCTTTGAGGCTCACCGCCAGGTGTTACAGTTCCTGCAGGGGGAGGTGAGAAGCACCTCCACCCAGTACAGGCTTTGTTACTAGCCACAGAGTGACAAAGGCACTCTCCCCATGTGGCCAGCAACATGTCTGGTGTGTGGCAGGCTGCTAGAACTAGTCAGCCTACACAGATTGTCGGTTAAGGTTTCAGGGGGCACCTCTAAGGTGCCCTCTGAGGTGTATTTCACAATAAAATGTACAATCAGTGTGCATTTATTGTGCTGAGAAGTTTGATACCAAACTTCCCAGTTTTCAGTGTAGCCATTATGATGCTGTGGAGTTCGTGTATGACAGACTTCCAGACCATATACTCTTAAGGCTACCCTGCACTTACAATGTCTAAGGTTTTGCTTAGACACTGTAGGGGCATAGTGCTCATGCATCTATGCCCTCACCTATGGTATAGTGCACCCTGCCTTAGGGCTGTAAGGCCTGCTAGAGGGGTGACTTACCTATGCCACAGGCAGTGTGAGGTTGGCATGGCACCCTGAGGGGAGTGCCATGTCGACTTAGTCATTTTCTCCCCACCAGCACACACAAGCTGACAAGCAGTGTGTCTGTGCTGAGTGAGGGGTCCCCAGGGTGGCATAAGACATGCTGCAGCCCTTAGAGACCTTCCCTGGCATCATGGCCCTTGGTACCGGGGGTACCAGTTACAAGGGACTTACCTGGATGCCAGGGTGTGCCAATTGTGGAAACAAAGGTACAGGTTAGGGAAAGAACACTGGTGCTGGGGCCTGGTTAGCAGGACTCCGCACACTTTCAAATCATAACTTGGCATCAGCAGAGGCAAAAAGTCCGGGGGTAACCATGCCAAGGAGGCATTTCCTTACACGTGATTAGCGCAGAGAAGGACCAATCCGGCCCCACACCAATAAGCATGCTGTAGACTCCTCTAGCTGGCTTTGTGGGTCATTGGGTTGAAGGATCTCTTGTGCCGCCACCATCCAGAGATTAGGCATTACTCCTACTTCTCAGGTGCGCACAAGGTTTTTTCCCTGCCTGGACTACATCTTTGCCCCAGTGGGTTATGTGAGGTGATAAGAGACGGAATGTCTAGCAAGAAGATTATCAGATCACTCACCTTTATGGCTAGCGATCGGGACTAGGCCACGAAATGGGAGGGATAGCTGGAGACTGAATGCCTGGAAGCTGAAGGATGAGAGGACAGTTCACGAGGTCAAGGTAGAGACCGAACTGTACTTTAATGAAAATAAAGACTTTGTCATGTCCACGATTGCTCTTTGGGAGGCTTACAAGGCAGTACTCAGAGACTGGGCCCAGAACATAATAGCACACAAGAAGAAAAGGACAATGTAGAAATGGAGTCCCTGGAGCAACCAGTTTTAGACCTGGAACGGAACTCAGGGATAGATGCGGACCCCCACACCCTGGGTAAGATTATGCTCTTGCGTGAGGAATACCAAAACTTAGCATACGATGAAGCAGAAGCCCAGGCAATCGTGATGCACCATTGCATGTATGATGCGGGAGAAAAAGCAGGCGGGCTACTAGTCTGGCTGGGGAGGTGGGAAATGGAGGCACGTTGGGTGCACAAAATTCAAGGGGCTAACAAAGAAAGCTATGATACCGATAAAGGGATAGCTAACAAGTTTTCAGGATTCTTTAGGGAACTTTTCCGAGTGCGCACATCCTTAGATATGTCACAAATTGAAGATTACCTGGACGGGATACAGGTCCCACACTTATTGCATGAGGAACGTGAATCCCTTGATTCCAGAGCTGGACCTGTCAGAAGTTAGAGGCCATAGGTAAATTGAAACTGAGAAAGACACCTTGTCCAAACGGTCTCCAAATAGAACTCCTTAAGAAAAATGCTGTCATCTGGAGTCCCTACCTTCTTGGCATGTTTAACGAGGCCAAAGACAAAGGCATCCTCCTATGGGACCACTGCAGAGTCACAGTAGTGGTGATTCCAAAAGCCGGGAATCCCCCAACGAATTCAGCTCATACTGCCCGATCTCTCTCCCCTTAATGTCCAATACCAGTGACAAAGATCCTGGTGACAATACTCGCCACGCGACTGCTGGCAGTTATTTCTCTAATTCACCAAGGCCAATCGTGCTTTATGCCCAAGAGGTCAATGAGGTTTAACCTCAGCAGGCTTCACAACTGAATGGACACAGAACCAGGGAAGAGCCACACATTGCTATCCTTGGACACTGAGAAGGCTTTTGACACGGTCCATCGGCCTTGCCTGATGCGAACACTGGAGAGATTTGGTTTAGAGCCCGAATTCTTGAAATGGGTAATGTTATTTATACACAAACCCAATAACAGTGTGTGTCAACAGAGAAACATCCACAGAGATTCCATCGCGGGAGGAACAAGGCAGGGCTGTCCCCTCACATCACCACTGTTCGCCCTCACATTAGAACCCCTAGCATGGGTATTCCGATCACACCCGGGCATCACAGGTTTCCATATACAGGAAGGGACAAGGCGAAAAGATATCTCTATATTCGGACGATGTCCTATTATGTCACATGCCCGAGGGACACACTGCCCATGGTCCTTAGAATATTTGAAGACTATGGCGCCCAATCCGGATACAGGAGGATCAATTGGTCCAAATCAAGAATGTATGTATAAAGTGGTAGTCACCCCGGTGCAACTAGAACCGCCAGGTAACTTGCATATCGAGAAGGAGGGATCTAAATACTTAGAGATGATTACAAGATGATTACCCTACCGAAACTTTTGTATATTTTTCAAAACACATATGTTAGAATACCAGATTTAAATCTTCACTAGAGAGGAAGATAAAGTATGTAAGTTGCTATCCACTCAGATGCCACTGTTGGTCTTTTGGCCCAAACGGGCATGTTGATATGTTTGATCAAAATGTTTAAAAAAAAACATTTATAAAACAAAGAACTCAGCAGGAACATGGATGAGTCTTGATACTGAAACACCATAAGACCCTTTCTGATGGATACACCTACCTGTGGATTCCTCAGCTAAAGAATTCTCCCCTCGTGCCAGCCTCGACAGAATTTTTCTTCTAACTCTGCACGTCGACGATGATGTTACAATTGCCAGACTCCACGCGACGCTGTATGACGTCATCTAGGCAATAAGAAGCCCTCGTCGATGTGTAGACGTCAGTTCCATTTTTTCTGTTTCTTCGAGGCTAACAGGGAGCTACAGTTGCGCATCTGCAGTTACTATGTCGCAGCCAAGAAAATCTGGTTTTAAACCTTGTAAGCAGTGTGGGGGTCGGATGTCGGTCACTGACCCCCATGAAAATTGTTTATGGTGCCTTAGCTCCGACCATGATGTTGAGTCATGCGGTTCCTGCCAGCGCATGAACTCTAAGGTGCTTAAAGAGAGAGAGGCTAAATTATTCCTAGCCCGTTCCAAGAAGAGGAAGGAAAGGTGGCATCGTAGAAAGTCTTCTTCGAAATCTTCAAAGACTCATCGTCGCCATGGAGACTCTCGGCATCGTCACGACTCTCGCGCCACTCGAGTAGAGATCGGTCCAGGTCCAGATCTCCATCAGCTTGCCTCTGCCCGACGTGGGTGATTAGCCCGACCATCACTCCTCCGCCTCCTACGACTCCGGCTTCTCCCACTTCACCTTTGTTGGTGTTTGAAGTCAAGCCTCTACAAGAACCGGCGGCTTCTCCGGGGCAGGAGATGCTTGGCCCATCATCGGCTTCAATGCCGGCACCGACTCCGCAAGCATATCCAGCTTTCCGTGCGCCGGGAACGGATCCTGCTGCATTTTTAAATGCTATGTTCAATATCTTTTCCACCATGGCGCCTGGTGGAGGGCATGCAGGTCAGTCAGGCCCTTTGGCTTTTAATTTGGGTGCTCCGGCTCCTTAAAAGCCAACACCCTTCATGCCATTTCTGCCTTCTGGAGCCGCTGTGGCACCAATGCCCTTGGCGTCGCCCAGGAAACCTGTGACGCCTACAACGTCTGCTACTCCGGCGTCCAATGGATCCGAAGAGCGCGCCGGCGAAGATCTTCGGCGTTGGCCAACGCCGGGACTCTAATCCAGGCTCTGGTCCAGAAGATTAGCTTTACGCCTCCTGGAGGAGGAGGAATATAGCAGACAGCATCTGGAGGAAGGCGAAATCTTGGAGCCTTCAGGTGATTTTCAGGGCCTGGACACTGCAAGTGGCATTGACACTTTCCCTGAATGGGATTTGGTTTCCCCTGGGGAGTATACCGAAGAGGCTGCATCTTTTCATGCAGTAATAAGGAAGGCTGCAGACTTTTTAGATCTTCCTCTTCCGGCTGCTGAGGTGAAAAGGAACCTTTTGACTGAAGTGCTTCATCCGGCTTCAGTAGTGGCGGAGCCTCTCTTGCCCTTCAATGAGGCTCTCCTGGACCCTGTCAAGGACATTTGGAGAAAGCCAGTGACTTCTACAGCTGTCAACAGGGTAGTAGCGAGGCGCTATTGTGCGGCTCCAGGTGACCTGGACTTCCTCTCCAAACATCCAACTCCGGAGAGTTTGGTTGTTCAGGCATCCTGCTCCTCCCGGTCAGCCCCTGGTTCATTCCCGGGACCCCTGCAGACAGGGAGTCTAAGAAAATGGGCCATGCAGCAAAGAAGGCCTTTTCTTCATGCAGTATGGCCTTGAAGTCGACCAGTGCAACTTGCATTTTGGGGCGTTCCATTCATGCCCTTATGGAGGAAGTGAAAGGTCATCCTAACTTGCCACAAGAAGTGTTGCATTTGTTAACGGACGCTCAGGCGGCGGCGACCCAGGTGATTCAGTCTGGGTTGGACACCTCAGACTCCGTGGCCAGGGCTATGGGTGCATCCATAGTGTCAAGGCATTAGGCTTTCAGGGATGTACAAGCAACTCCTTTGGACCTGCCTTTTGACGGGGAAAAACTCTTTGGGACAAAAGCAGATTCTGCTCTTGAACTTTTCAAAGAGAGCAGAGCCACAGCGAGGTCGTTGGGACTTCAGGCAGCCACTTCCTCTACCTTTAGGTCATATAGGAAGTTTAGGGGTTTTGGACGTGGCTCCTCCTTTCGTGGCAGGTTCCAGGCACCACAACAATCTGCAGACTCCCTGCCTTACAGATCCTTCATGGGCGGGGCAGAGTACGTACAAGAGGAGCCACCCAGCAGCACTCTGCCTCTTCCTCTTCCTCAGGAGGGGTGCAGCAGGGAAAGCAGCCTTAGTCCTCCACCACTCCCTGTTCACATGTCTCAGGTAGGGGGGAGACTTGCCCAATTTCTTCCAATGTGGGAGTTTATAACATCAGACTCTTGGGTCATCGACTTTGTAAAGAAGGGGTACGCTCTTCCCTTTCGGGAGTTCCCTCCTCCCTTCCCTCACCGCCCTTCCTTCTGTTTGGAAGACTATCTTCTGTTACTGCAACAGGAGGTGTTATCCCTATTGTCAAAAGGCGCAGTGGAGTTGGTTCCGGAGCAGGAGAGGGCTCAGGGACGTTATTCAAGATACTTCCTGATCCCCAAAAAGGATGGTCGGTTGAGACCAATTCTGGACTTGAAAATTTTGAATTGGTTCCTCAGGCAGGAAATGTTCAAATTGCTGACCCTTTCACAGGTTCTTTTGGGTTGAACGATGGAGATTGGATGGTGTCTGTCGATTTGCAGGATGCGTGCTTCCATATTCCGATCCTCAAATTGCACAGGAAGTATCTTGCACAGGAAGTATCTCTGGGTCGCAGCATTATCAGTTTGCGGTCCTACCGTTTGGTCTTACTTCAGCACCTCGAGTCTTCACAAAGGTGATGGCGGTGGTAGCGGCAGAGCTCAGAAGAAGAGGGATAGCGGTGTTTCCCTATCTGGATCATTGGTTGATCAAAGCCAAGACTCCAGAGCTCGTGCGGCGTCACCTGCAGTCGACAACTCAGTTGTTCGACCTGGGTTTTTCAGTCAATGTGCCCAAATCTCACCTGGAGTCCTCTCAACGCCTCCTGTTCATAGGGGCAGTACTGGACACAACATTGAATTGGGCCTTTCCTCCGCCCCAGCGGGTTCAGGACATTCAGGTGTTGATTCCGATGTTTCAAAAAGGAGTGATAGTTCCAGTCCTCCAGGTCCTTCGTCTGCTCAGTCTGTTTGCTTCTTGCATACTGATGGTCACTCATGCACGCTGGCACATGAGGGCTCTTCAGTGGTTCGTCCGCAGGCAGTGGTTTCAGCACAAAGGGGATCTCGAGGATTCGATCACGATCTCCAGAGACACTGCGGTGGATCTTCAGTGGTGGGCTGCGATCGGCAACCTGTCGCAAGGAAGGCCGTTCTCGTTGCCTCCGCCGGTGGCCACAGTTGTAACGGATGCTTCCACTCTAGGGTGGGGAGCTCATCTTGGGGACCTGGACGTCAAAGGCCTTTGGTCTCCAGTGGAACAGAGGTTTCACATCAATCTGTTGGAATTGCGGGCAGTACGTCTGGCTCTCAAGGCCTTTCTCCCTTCCATTCGCGGACCGTCAGTCCAGGTCCTGACGGACAACACTACTGCAATGTGGTATATAAACAAGCAGGGAGCAGTGGGGTCGTACCGTCTTTGCAGACAAGCTCTTCGACTCTGGTCCTGGCTTCAGGACCACAAGATTTGCTTGGTAGCAAATCATTTGGCCGGAGTTCTGAATGTATGTGCGGATGTTCTCAGTCGACGCAGCTTGGTTGACCACGAGTGGCGTCATCATACGGATCTGGTTCTTTACATCTTCCATCTTTAGATCTGTTTGCTACTCAGGAGAACGCGCAGTGCCCGTTATTTTGCAGCCTCCAGTATCTGGTGCAAGGAGCTTTGGGGGACGCGTTTCAGATGTCCTGGAAGGGTCAGTTGCTTTACGCGTTTCGTCCCATACCCCTGATTCCTCGAGTTCTGAGGAAGATCCGCCAAGACCGGGCCCAGGTCATCTTGATAGCCCCAGATTGGCCAAGAAGGGTTTTGTACACAGACCTTCTCCAACTCTCTCTGTGCCCTCCGCTCCATCTCCCTTACAGGGTGGACCTCCTCTCGCAGTCGCAGGGGCAGATTTTACACCCCCACCTCCAGAGTCTGCACCTTCATGCCTGGTGATTGAACGGGGCAAACTGAGTGCTTTTTCTCTCCCACCGGAAGTGGTGGATGTTATTTTATCAGCCAGGCGACACTCCACCAAATCGATCTATGCAAGTAGGTGGGCTATATTTGTACGTTGGTGTGGAGAGAACCGAATTGATCCCTTAAAGGCTCACTTGTCTGATATATTATTATTTGCTCTTTCCTTGGCACAGAAGGGTTGTGCAGTTGCCACAGTTAAGGGCTATTTATCAGCACTGTCGGCTTTTCTGTGCCTCCCAGATCAACCTTCCTTGTTTAAATCTCCTTCTTGTTTTGAGGTTTGTTAAGGGTCTCAGTAATAGGTTTCTGCCCACACCGTTTGTTATGCCACAGTGGGACCTTAACTTGGTATTAACATGAATCGCCATTTGAACCAATGCATTCTTGTGCTTTGCGTTTGCTGGTTCTTAAGACTGTATTTCTGGTGGCCATAACATCGCCCAGAAGAGTTGGTGAGCTTCAGGCTCTTAGTGTAGAGTCTCCATACCTTTCCTTTAGAGACAAAGTGGTGTTAAGGACCAAGGCGGCTTTTCTCCCGAAGGTTGTTACACCCTTTCACTTGGGGCAGTCTATTACTCTCTCTTATTTTTACCCTCCGCCTCAACCATCCAAGGAGGAAGAGAGGCTCCACCGACTGGATCCACGAAGAGCATTGAGCTTCTTTGTGGACAGGACAAGGGAGTTCAGGCACGATGATCAGCTCTTCGTTGGATACGTGGGGAAGAGGAAAGGCAGAGCAGTCCACAAGAGAACTCTATCCAGTTGGGTCATTCTCTGACACTCCTACATAGAGTGCACCTGTCTCTGGCATGGCATAGCTGTAATGTACCTTCATTCTATCTCCAAGTGGCCCTTTGCTTTCTTGTGGCAATTAATAATGCAGGCTCAGAGCCAGAGAGCTATACCCTGCTGAGATAGAGAACTGCTACTGCCCGAACAGGCAAGAGAGACAAAAATAGTTGGTGAGATGAATGTCTCTTTGGTCCTGCCCGTCTAAAATTGAATGTACCTGCACATGTTCAGCAAATATAATGTCTTCTCAGCTAATGTTGAAGGATTTGGTAAGAAAGATCAGAGAATAAGGATTAGTTAAAATGACAGAGGGCACGTTGGCCATGACGTTTGTGAAACTGTGAAATTCAGAACCATTTGTCAGTTTATCCACTGTTTGTCTTCTTTAGAGTGAATGCTCCCATCAGAAGATGTCTTTTTTTGTACATACTCCGTTTTGTGTTTTATATTGCCTAATCCTGTGGCATCCAAGGGTACCCCCTCCCAAAAAATCATGATGGGGCATGTTCACTAACCACTAAAATATCACCTTTGGCTCTTGAGATACAAAGCCCTATTAAATCTGTGCAGTACAGCCACATCTGTTACTCCACAAGCACTTTGCAGCCATTACTCTGCAATCATCAACATAATGGCCACTGGTGGAGGCAATTCTGGCTTTTCTTGTCCTGTAATGCAAAAATGGAATTCAACTACAGCCACTATGCCATCAAGCGTGTAGAGTTTCTAGAAGTACTGGGATGCAATAAGCCTGCAACATACTGACTGCACTTAGGTGTTGACCTCTGTTAGAAAGACAGCACTGGAAGGGTGGTAATAGTGAAAGAGTTGCATTAAAAATATCCATGTACTTTTGTACCCGCAGCAGAGGTATCATTTTTATCCTGATCAGTGTGCCATAGAATTGCTGTGTGTACATGTATGTGGACATTAGCGTTGATGAACACAGATATGCCCTTCCACTATCTTACAAATACTGGTTCACACAATTAAGCCAGCACGCATTTGCATATGTTTTGAGTAGGTGTGGTTTGCCCTTCTGTCCATAAATGTATAAATGCCCATCCTAAGGCAGGTGGAGCTGGGTAAAGGGTGATCTGGAACAGATACTCTAGTCTTGTTGGCCCTAGTGGATGAGGGGTGGGGACTGCAGGGGAAATAATGTGCGCTGTCGTCTGAAAACTGGTGTAATGCCTCATTAGGCCCCATCCCCACAACAATCCTCCACTGCAATTAAGAAACTGCAAAAATGGTTCCAAACTCTAGTCTCTTCGGGTACCTTGTATGGCCTGGCCCTCCTCAGCACTGTGATGGCTATTAACCCGGTAGGTGCCTATAAAGTAATTCTATACTTAATATCTACTTTGGTTTTGTGGTTGTTGTTTGTTTGCTAGGAACCTGGCATTGGCCTATGTTCTCGACTCCACCCAGTGCCTCTTTGGCATATACTGTGTTCCCAAAAGTGGAGACATGTGGACGAAACGTGGCTTGCCATAGCGGTCCAGCATGTGTATTTAATAAGTTGGTTTACATTGCCAAAACCTTCCATTCTCAGTTTCAAGTGTGGAGTTATCTCGGCAACAGTGCCAGGTTGAAAGGGCACCAATAAGGCGTACTGTATAGTACATGGTCAACTTACTGCTAAAGTTGTCTTTAGAGTTTTGTCACCAGATCATTCACTCAAAGGGTTTAAGGGTTGGTAAGGATTAACGCCAAGGGGTTTGGGTGTACTCTAGTAACCGTGAGTTACGCCTTTCTGTTTAGGTATCGATATTGTTGCATACTTAGTAGTTAGTCTGAAGTACTCCAGTGAGTAAGAGTAAAATAGTCTTTACTGTGATATTATCTATTAAAAAGAAATTACCAGCAAGCACAGATTTACATTTTATGAAGGTAAAATGTATGTCAACGGTCTATTTCAAGCAGTATTTTTTTCTTTAATAAAATAAAAAATGACACAAATATAATCCCAACGTTTACAAGATGTTTCTTGGTTTCCGTAGGTATTTTGTTTACGATCATGTGTTTGCTGAGAAAATTGCTTCACTTCCAAGTCAGCCAAGCCCTTTGGAAGACGAAAATGAAGTCCTGAAAAAGACGCTGAAGCTGTTGAAAACTCAGCTGGGCCTGGAAAGAAAAAAGAGGGAAACTATTGAAGAGGAGTACAGTATCATGGTTGGAGAGAACTCTGAACTTGAGCAAAGGCTCTGTGACTCTGAAATCTACAGAGCTCGAGCAAAGGAGCTTGAATCTGAAGTAACAGAGATGAGGCAGATATGCAAATCTGAGAACATGTTCATGAGTGCAATTGAGAATCTGGTTCCGGAATCCTTTGTTCCTTTTAGGGAACCTTTGGAAAATGAGTGCAACATAGTTTCTTCAGAGGAGGTGGGCATAACAGAGCTGGATAAAGAGATTATAAAAAGAAGTGAGCAGTTTCTTGGCAGCATCACTGCAGAAGAAATTGTGAATGTTCACGAAGAGACCTGTGCTAGGAGGGCTGAGGCTGTGAAGCAGAGGGGAATATCGCTGCTCAATGAGGTGGATGCTCAGTATAGTGCACTCAAAGTTAAATATGAGGAGCTTCTTAAAAGGTGTCAAATCGGTGAAGATTCCCTAAGCCACAAAGCTGTTCAGACTTCAAGGTGGACTTCCAAAGACTGCCTTGCAGGCACCTCCCAGCCTGATGGCCTTACAGCGAGCAGTCACGAGTCAAGAGCAGTCCTAGTTGGGTCACCCTTCAACACACAACCTGAATACAAAGATCTCTTTAAACAAATTTTCAACTGCATCAACAAAACAAAGGAAGAAATAAGAGAACAAAGAAAAAAAATCAATTATCTTTCTCCACAACCTTCAGTCCCCTGAAGTAATTAGATGCGCACCCACATTAACTTTTCTTTTCAAATTAAGTATTTACCGTTGCCAGTTTCAGAAAAAGTGGATAGTGCGTTGAAGCATCATTTAAATGGTGACCTCGCATTTTGTCATTTATGTACGTGTTCTGCCTGATTTATGCATTATGTGCTTTACTGTTGGGCAGGTTAGTCTTTGGATAAGAATTCAGTGTTACGGCTGCCAGAAAACTACATTTAACTCACTGAAATTTACAACTTCAGTATGAAACTGGACTTTCACTGTGGACGATCATTTTAACTTTAAAAAACAAAAAAAGATATTTTGACTAGTACAGAAATGAATATACAATAGCACCGGTAGCAGGTAGGGATGTTCATTGTTTGAGGAATTATGCCATGTCCATCTATAGAATAGAATGTAGTTATAATGATGTGCGATTAATTAGAATCATTACATCGCAGCACACATGCGGATAAAAAAACGGTTAAAAGTATTCTATCAAACAGTTCTGAACATGACAATGGTTACATTCATTTATCCATCTCACCAAGAGCCTTAAATATATTGCTTGCCTAGACCTTCCATCATAGTATGTCCCATTTGTCCTCTACAATTCCATTAATTCATGCACAAAACTAACTTTGTTCAACTTTGTTCAACTTTGTTCAACTTTGTTCAACTTTGTTCAACTTTGTTCAACTTTGTTCAACTTTGTTCAACTTTGTTCACCTTGCTCGTTTTTTGCTTACATGGCCAAATTGACACGGGGAAAGAATATACATAAACTGCAATTCGTAGGCCTCACATATAAATTTACACATGTTTAAGCCACTGTTAAGGAGATATAATAAGATGCTTTTTTTTCTAGTTTATGCTTTATGATTTGCCACATTGTTAATCCTACTTCAACCGTCGTGTTATATTACTGAAGCTGGAATATGTTCAGCTATTCTTTGTACTTCGAGCATTTTGATGTTAGCCGACAATGGTTGCCTAATTTTTCACAGGCAGTTTAATATTTTCTTGGTCTGTCGTGAAGACACTTGCTAATTAGAATCAGGAGGTGCTGCATTATGCCAAAGATTTTCTTTTTACCACCATTCCCCTTTGAGTGAGAAGCGTACAATGGCTAGAAAACGTTGGTTTCTTTGTTTTGTACTTGCTGTGCTGGAAATGGCACTACTACCTCACTTGGTTGTAATTCATGCATGTTTGGTTGGGTAGACGCTTTATCATTGGGAAACCTAGTTCACCAGACATACTGTATCTAGCAGTAGCTAGATGCAGCTGTAATATAGGGTGATTGAGGGTACTCAAACCATGAGTAGGCAGTAGGAAAACTAGTTTTTAAGCTTAGAACTGTAATACGTTCTGATAAAAGGTTTTCTTTTGAAATGTGATTGCAACCAGGACTGTAAATATGGAGTACACCCTTATGAAAAAGGTTTGCATGCCAGTCCAACAGCAGGATTACATCACTGCACTAACAAGGTACTAAACAAATAAGGGGAAGGTGAAACAAATCTGAGAAGTGTAGCTATACCAAGGTTGTGTAACTTCAGAGATGAGGACTACTTTTATATTAGGCTTGAAATGTGCAATTGAGCTAATGAGAAAGTGTCCATATCAGTTGTAGATGGGAATGTACTAATATAAGGAAATGTAATGTATTGTAGAAGATAATTCACTAATATAAAGGACTTTAGTGCATGCACTCATTTTATGGGTTGTGCTGCGTGTTATGCTAGGCACCACAGTAAATAAGACCTGCCTGCATTTTTGTTAGGTAGAAGACAATTTATAGCTGTCGTTTTGGTTTCTCGTGACCTGTACTGGTAAGGAATCCAAAGGACACGAGTAAATAGATAAAATAATAAAGGAATAATTTCTAAATAGATTTAAATAGATTAAATTACTTTAAATATATATATATCTGTGTTTATATATATATATGTATGTATATAAAGCAGGTGGCCTAACAGTTTGTGAAGTATAAGTGTTGTCAGAAAACAGCGCATTTGCTTACACATTGTCAAGCATGCACATGCTGGTAGCATGTTCTTATACCTGTTTGAGAAATGTTTTCTTACTGTAAAAATATATTTTCTCTACTTGCCTTTGTCCTGCAATACATTTTCTTTTGTGTGAATCGTAACATGAACATTGAAAAGCAGTATGAAATACGCATTTTTTTCCCCTGAGGTTATTTATTCATCTGTATCTAGTAGTAATTCTGCTTTGCCGAAGAAACGCTCCTTCTTCTGTGCCCTCAGCCTGATTAGTTGAGATGAGGTAATTTGCATCTCCTGTGTTATTTACAAATTCCTTTTTTTGTATGAGATCGTTTCTAGCATGAGAAAAGGTTCATGACACCTTGCACTACAGCATTAGTGCCCTCTGTTCAGGCTTTTGAACTCCCTTTTAATCCATGTTAATTGCTTGCTACTTAGTTATGGCCCTAAACCATGATGGTGGCACATAATCCATGGAATAAGCAATAAACAGCAGTTAATGCCCAACAGCATGTATCAATAAGGCTTTTGGCTCTCAACCTACAAAAAAAAATAATGTGTGTGTTCCACACATTTTTCGAATCTAGCCTTAGAACCCGCTGTAGCAGGCTCTACCGTCCATTAAGGCCCACTTCCCTGTTAAAGGCCCGAGCCCGCTACGACAGGTTCTAAGGCTATTAGAACATTCTGCCACTAGAGGGCAGAATGTTCTATTAAATAAAACAAATTCCTCACGAAGCCTGTTGCTGTGAACATAGAGAACATTGGAATGTTGATGCTCCGGGCTTTTACCAGCCAGTTAAAGCCCCAACTACTCCATTGTCTGCAGTGGAGATTCGAATGTTCCAATGTTCTAATTAGAATGAAAGTGTTTGGTAGTGTAGCTTGCCATTGTGGCTTAACACCATATCCGAAAATAGATAGGAGGAACAAAAGGCATGCATCTAGGTACTAATGGCTAACATAACATAGGCATCCCCTACCTCACTGGTGAGGAATCCTCGTTGGCACCAGTATTGTTGATCTGGAAAACCCCATGGCAAATCTCTCATTGCAAGAAGGTTCCTGATGATGGGTAGCAGCTTAGAAATGATTGAGCGAGCCCCTCACTGTGGCCTACATATCCAACATTTTTAGATCTAAGATCTCGTTTATTGATTTTTAGATAAATCCAACAAGTACAACAACTTCCCACCTACATCCAAATTCCAGTAGGGTAATGTAATTTCAGTTCAACAAGGAAGTGGGGAACAGAGGTATTATGAGAAACAGGGGAGGGGGTAGGTCAGGAAGCCACACCCAGTGATGACAATTGATGAACTTGAGACATCCAACAGAGTATAAGAGGAGGGGAACCCGTGTGACAGTGGGGGCAGACGGCTTGTCGCACGCAATAAACTCCTATCCAACTGTGCCTGACCGCAGTCACTATATGTTAGGCGAAGTATACGCTAGTATAATGGGCACGTCAATTCCTGGAAATCGTCCAAGAGATAACGAATACAAGGCCCCCCCCCCATGTCTTGTCAAATAGTGCCAATGACTGTCACAGCTGCCTTCAGTTTCCCCAACCCCAGTAAGTCCCATAATTTATAGAGCCAATCTGTGAAGGAAGTAATTCAATCCGAAACCCCTCGAGAAATCAATAGCTGTTTAGCAGCCCCCAGTACCAACGTAATGGTGCAGCATTTAATAGACCTAAGAGGGTATGTTTGTGAGTTCGGAAGCTCCAATAGAAAGTAACTGGGAAATCAGGGAATGTCTGTCTTATAGATCTCATCTATTGCTTTAAGTACTGCCTGCCAGAAGGAACCGATTTTGTAACATTGCCACAGTTTATGAGTAAGGGTACCCGTCTTACCACAACATCGCCAGCAAATGTTGTTACTCCCCTCTTTCCATTCAGCAATCATTACTGAGGTGTAGTACCAGTAGTGGGCTATCTTAAGGAACAGGTCATTAATAGACGTGTTGTGTCCCGAGGCACAAGCGCGGTGCAGTATTATGCTATTCTCAGTCCATAAAGGTTCATTCACATTCCATCTCCCACCTTAGTCATGCAAATATTTTTGTCAGCTGTGGTGGTGTGATCAGAAAGCCATAGATATCAGCTGGAAGTCTTTATCAGAAGTGCAGGTGGGCAGCCATTTCTCACACTGGTTAAGGGATCTGCTGGCATGGGGGTGAATCGAGGGCAGGGATACCCAGTGGCGAACAGCTAAGTATTGTCAGTGGGCCATTGTAGGCAGCCCATAACCTGACTGGAGCTGGGTGAAGTCCATATGTCCATCAGCGTCGAAGTGATTGCCTATTCTTTTACAGTTAGCCTCCTGACACATATTATAGGATGGGTCAGTCAGAGCGGGTGGAAAGGCTGGGTTCCTTGTCATTGGTGTGTGGGGGAGAGATTGGGGTAGACAGGCCCCTCTGTTTTTGTCCCCGATCCCATACCCCCATAGTAGCTCTGATTATGGGGAAGATCTATACTCCAGATGGTCGGTGCACTCTTGGTAGCCATGGCACCTACCAGATGTGCACACCTTCCACTGCCTTATCAATAAAGCACCAATGTTTTTCAGTACTCGGGCAGGACCATTCTACCACGTAGTGAAATTGGGTGGCCTTATAATAGCTCATGAGATGCGGAAGCTGGCCTGGTGTGTGGTGAGCACCTTATACCAGGTCCAGGTATCCCCTATTAGTGAGGTGTATTCAGTGTCGCGGCAGCCGGGGCTCTCTAGAGGTAGCTGTGGAGGAGCAGCCAAGACTTATCTAGGAGACATGCAAAGCTTATGCAATACCACTGTAGTCAGACAGCACTTACACACATGAAAGAACCACCCAGTGCTACAAAAATAAAGGTACTTTATTATGGCAACAAAAATATAACATACTGTATAGGCAATATTCCACTAGCAGGTGAGTAGACACACTATTATTATAAATCAATACTAAACCATATACTAAGAAAGTGGAATGCGAAAGTCGGGCCCCCACCCAAGGAAATGGAATAGGTAGAGGGGAGCTGGAGGAACTAGAATCCCAAAAGTTGGGTGTACAAGAGGCCCTCCCACCCTCCCCTGCCCCACAAAGAAAGGAGTCCCACATCACGGGAGAAGCACAAAGAGGGCTATGCATCACACTGAAGAGTGCTGGGGCTACACTGAACCTGAAGATCCCTTGGAGGATATGCCAACAAGTTTTGGCAGCTGCAAGAGACACCGTGCACTGCGGTACTGTCCTGCGTGGAGAGGAAGGGGCTTACCATCTCCCAAGTTGGCCAGCTGGTAGAGAGGACCAAGGGGACCCCTCTATACCACCACCTGTGGTGCAGGATCCACGCAGCTCTTGAGAATAGGAGGTCATTCAGCCGGTCGTCATTGCAGTTGGTGCCTGCGGATGCAGGGGAGTGACCCCTTAACTCCAAGGGAAATTCCTTTTTGCTTCTTGTGCAGACTGATGACTTGTCTCCCTCAAAGGATGCACTGCCAGTGAAATGTTGCAGTTGCTGGAAGGAGCTGGAGAAACAGTGTTGCAGAGCAGATTCGGCGCTGTCATTGCAGCAGTTCCTGGAGGGTCCAGTTGCAGTTCCTGTGGCCAGAAGATGAAGTAAACGATGTAGAGGAGTCCTGCTAGAATCATGCACGTCCAATCTGATAACCCACCTGAAAGGGAGACCCTAAAAAGGGGGATTGGTCACCTAGCAGGGTGACCACATATCAGGAGGGGGCTGTAACGTCACCTGCCTGACCGGGCCGCTCACATGCTCCCAGGGGTCTCTGCCCACCTTAGATGCGAGATGGCAGAATCAAGTGGCCACCTGGAGGAGCTCTGGGCACCACCCCTTGGGTGGTGATGGATAGGGGAGTGGTAACTCCCCTTTCCATTGTCCAGTTTCGTGCCAGAAAAGGGACTGGGAGTCCTTGGACTGGTGAAAACTGGTTTATGCAAGGAGGGCACCAAATGTGCCCTCGAAAGCATATCAGTGGCTTTGGGTTGCTACCCCTCCCAAGCCATGTAACACCTATTGCCAAAGGGAGACGGTGTTGCTTCCCTCTCCCAAAGGAAATCCTTTGTTTTGCCTTCCTGGATTTGAGTTGTTCAAGCAGCAGGAGGGCAGAAACCTGTCTGTAGGATGGCATCAGCGCGGGCTGCCTGGAGAAAACCCTGCAAACTGGTAGGAGCAAATCTGGGGGTTCAGTAAGGAGCCCCCAGGGTGCATGGAATCAGGCAACCAATACTGGAAACACTATTGCAGTATGAAATTGACATGTTTGATACCAAACATGCCCAGGTTTGAAGTTACCATTGTGTAGCTGGACAGAGGTCCAGTACATGGGTGAAACGGCTTCCCTGCACTCACGAAGTCCAGGAAAACGGAGCTGGACTTCGTGGGGGTACCTCTGCTCATGCAGGGGGTGCCCTCAGACAAGGGTACTTGCACCCTGCTCTCTGGGCTAGGAGGGCCTGCTGTAGGGGTGACTTACAGTGACCTGTAGTGAAAGGATGCCTGCACCTTTTCACTCAGGCCTGCGGACACATTTTGTAAGGGTTCCCATGGGTGGTAGAACACATGCTCACCTAAAGAGGAGTCCCATGTCGCTGGAGCAGCAGGCAGAAGGCTGCTTTGCAAGGAAGAGTGCTGAAGGCCGGAGCTACACAGAGCCTGAAGATCCCTTGGAGGAGGAACAAACAAGTCTTGGTAAGTGCAAGAGGTGCGTGCATAGGGACACTGTCCTGCAAGGGATTACCGTCTCCTAAATTGGGCAGCTGGTAGAGAGGACCAAGGGGCAGTGACCTGTAGTAAAAGGGTGCATGCACCTTTTTATGCAGGCTGCAATGGCAGGCCTGCAGACACATTTTGCATCGGCTCCCATGGGTGGCACATTATATGCTGCAGCCCATGGTAAACCCCTGGTGCCCCAATGTCCTGGGTACCTAGGTACCATATACTAGGGACTTACATGGGGGCACCAGTATGCCATTTGTGGGGTGCTCAAAGTCCTGAACAACCACATTTAGAGTGAGAGAACACAGTCACTGGGTCCTGGTTAGCAGGATCCCAATGAACACAGTCAAAAACTCGCTGACAGCAGGCAAAACTTGGGGGTAACCATGCCAAGAGAGAGTACTTTTCTACAAAGAACTCCCAATCTACCCTCCACCTGTGGTAAATAAGCCTGGACCTTCGCCATCCTTGCCTTTTTGCCTTCCAAAGAAACTCTTGGATGAGAGTCTGCAATTTCTCCAACATCTTTGGGGAAGGCTGTAGCCGCACTGTCTGCATAACATAATGCCTGCGGTAAAAGCGTAATCTTTACCACCCCAAACTGGCCCTTAGACAAATCAAAGCAAGCAATCCGCAGGAGCATGACATACCTGTGTTCCGACATAGGTGCAGGTGTGGGATATAACTGTAAGCCCAAATATTTCAATCCCCGCTTGGCTCCGGTGAATTGGAAGGCGGTTTCCAGTAAGGCTGTATCAGCTTCGGGCACAGTGAGGGTCAGAATGGATGATTTACGTAAATTTGTTTCTGATGGATACAGCTTCCTGTGGATTCCTCACCTTATGAATTATCCCAATGTGCCAGCATTCATCAGAAACTTTACTTTCTACCTCTCCATGTCAACGAGGACGTCATAATAGCATGGCTCCACACGTGACTCCATCTGATGTCATCGGAGCCATAAGAAGTCCTTGTTGGCGTGGTGATGTCAGTTCCCTTTTTTCTGCGCCTTCAATGCTAAGTGTTTCTAGCTCTCCATAGCTTTCTTCAACGGTCGAGGGAATTTCTTGTTCGAGTTACTATGTCTCCGCCAAGGAAATCTGGTTTTAAACCTTGTAGCGAGTGCGGAAGTCACATGTCGGTGACGGATCCGCACAAAAATTGGTTGTGGTGTCTGAGGAGAGGGAGGTGAAGCACCTTCCCCCCCCCCCCCCCCCCCCCCCCCCCCCTCCTAAAGCTAAGAAGAAGAGAGAACATCGTAGGTCAAAAACTTGGGACTCTTCATCCTTTAGATATTCATAGTCCTACAAGAAGCGCCATTGTCATGGATCGCGATGCCGTTCAACCAGAGACAGTCCTCGATCGCCCTCACTGACTTTCAAGGTCACAACACTGTAGGACTGGGAAAGTCAGTCCCACTGTATCTCCCCAGCCGAAGTCATCTGAGGCATCACTGGTTCATTTTGGTGTCTTCTACGACCCCGGCGGCTCAATTTTCTCCAACATCCTCAAATCAGGAGTTCGAGGTTAAAGAGTCGGAGCAGACCCAACCTCTACAAGAGGAACATGGCTATCCTGCCTTTCCGGCTCCGGGAGCAGATCCGTCCTTGTTCCTTAATGCAAGTTCAGCATATTCAATATGGAAATGGTTCCCTTTGGTGCCCCTGCCGGCCCCAGGGGTCCATTAGTCTTCACATTGGGGTTGCCGACGCCGTACAGGCAGGCTCTTTTTCTGCCTTTTCTTCGGGCATCTGGTTTGGGGCCAATGATGACACCACTACCACCACAGATGCGGTGCAGTTACCTACGTCTGACAGACCTCGAGCGGAGTCGGCTCGGTCTACTCCGGCATGGTGTGGATCCAGCTCCTCTTCCGACTTTGCCTTTAAAGGCGTCATTGACGTGTGTGAACTCCTTGTTGATGCCACATTTGGAGTCAAGACTCAGATCAAGGAGGGAAGCCTTACGGCTGCTGGAAGAGCAGCAGTATCTGGAGGAGCAACAAGAACAACACCTAGAAGAAGGGGAGATTTCTGTACCTTCTGATGAGTTCCAGGGATACACTGTGGCTAGTATAGTGGACACTTCTCCTGATTGGGGGCCTTTGTTGCCCAGAGGTGCAGTTTCAACAGAAATTTCAACCTACCATGGGGTTATCAGGAAAGCGGTGGAGCTTTTAGATCTACCTCTGCTCGCTTCAGAACTGAAGACAGATATTCTAACTGAAATATTGCACCCCACAACCTCATCTTCGGAACCTCTGATAACATTTAATGACGCTTTGACTGAGCCCATATTGAATATTTGGGTAAAGCCAGTGACTACCCCGTCAGTTTCCAGGACTTTAGCCAGGAGATATAAGGTTGCGCCAGGGGACCCAAATTTTTTAACACAGCAACCAATGCCAGAGAGCTTGGTGGTTCAGGCTTCCTGTTCTTCTAAGGCAGCTCCGGGCTCTTTCACTACAACTCCACCGGATAGAGAGTTCAAGCAGATGAAGCAAACTGCTAAAAAGACCCTCTCTTCTGGGAATATGGCCTTTGAAGTCTTTGAACGCAACCTATGTGCTGGGTAGATACATCTACGCCTTGATGGATATGCCCAAAGAGGTGGTACCTAAGTTGCCGCAGGATGTTCGAGGACATTTCAAGAATTGTTTCAAGCAAGTAATCCAGTCAGGCCTGGGCACTACAGACTCTGCCACAAGTCATGGGGACATCAATTGCCACCTTGGAAGCATGTGTGGCTTAGAGGTTCTGGCTTTTCATCTGATCTACAAGCAACATTGGTGGACCTCCTTTTTGATGGTGACAGGCTGTTAAGGGGCAAAGGCTTACTCGACCCTGGAGAGATTTAAAGATAGCAGAGCCACTGCAAAATCTTTGGGCCTTCAGTCGTCTTCTTCTTCCTATAGGCCATTCTGGAGATTCAGAGGGTTGGGTTGTGGCACATTCTTTTGTTGACAGCAGTTTCAAGTTCAGCAGCCTTACAATCCCCTCTGCAGGTCCTATAGCAGCTGTGAATAGATTAGATCGAAAGGTGCTGTACGGTAGCATTCTGTCTTCGCCTCTTCGTCCCCTGCAGGGAACCAGTCAGGGAAGCAACCCTAGTTCTCTTTCATTCTTCCAGCATGTGTTTCCCGTAGGGAGAAGGTTGGTACATTTTTCCAAGGAATGGGAGTCAATAACATCGGACTCATAGGTTTTAAGTATT
This sequence comes from Pleurodeles waltl, assembly GCF_031143425.1. Classification (NCBI taxonomy): domain Eukaryota; kingdom Metazoa; phylum Chordata; class Amphibia; order Caudata; family Salamandridae; genus Pleurodeles; species Pleurodeles waltl. The sequence continues at coordinate 243,179,395 of NC_090449.1, read as the reverse complement.
GTGAAAAAAGGTTATGTCCTTTCCTTTTGGTAGCTTCCTCCTCCCTTCCCTCCCTGTCATTCCTTTTGCTCAGAAGACCATCTTCTGTTGCTTCAACATGAGATGCAGAGTCTTCTGTTAAAGAGTGCAGTTGAGTTGGGTCTGGCGCAGAAAAGGAGTAAGGAGTGTTATTCAAGGTATTTCCTGATTCCCAAGAAGGATGGGCATTTGAAGCCTGTGCTGGACCTGAAGATTTTAAATTGGTTCCTCAAATGGGAAAAGTTCAAAATGCTGACCCTACCACAGGTGCTTCTTGCGTTTGACAAGGAAGACTAGATGGTGTCTATTAACTTGCAGGATATGTATTTCAACATCCACATTCTGAAGTCTCACAGAAAGTAGCTCTGGTTCATGGTAGGGTTTCAGTTTGCGGGTCCTTCCTTTTAGTCTTACTTTCGCATCTCGAGTCTTCATAAAGGAAATGGCAGTGGTGGCAGCGCATCTCAGAAGGAAGGGAATTTGGTATTCCCTTATCTGGATGATTGGCTTATCAAAGCCAAGTCCCCCCACTAAGTGGTGCACCATTTGTAGGTGGCAACCCATTTGTTGTTCAACCTGGGCTTTTCTATGAATGTGCCCAAATCTTACCTGAAGCCCTCTTAGCGCCTCCTGTTCATAGGGGCAGTACTGGACACAACAATGAATCAGGCGTATCTTCCTCCCCAGAGGATTCAGGACATACAGGGGATGATTTCAAGGTTTCATAAGGGAGCGGCTGTTCCAGTCTTAAAGGTCCTATGCCTGCTCGGTCTGTTAGCTCCCTGCATTCTGTTGGTCATTCACGCACGTTAGCATGTGAGGGCTCACCAGTGGTGCCTCCATAAGCAGTGGTTTCAACACATAGGGGATCTCAAGGTGTCTATAACAATCTCCAGAAATGCTGAATGGATCTGCGATGGTGGAGTGTACAGGGCAACCTGTCTCAAAGGACACCATTTTCTCTTCCACCGCCGGTGACCACAGTCATAACAGATGCTTCCTCTCTGGGATGGGGAGCCCATCTGGGGGACCTGGAGATCAAGGGCCTTTGGTCCAGTAGAAAAAATGTTTCATATCAATCTGTTATAGCGCGGACGGTACATCTGGCTCTCAAAGCCTTCCTCCCGTCCATTCGCAGTCAGTCGATACAAGTCTTGAAAGACAACACTACCGCAGTGTGGTATATCAACAAACAGGGAGGAGTAGGGTTATACCTTCTCTGCAGAGAGGCTCTGTGGCTCTAGTCGTGGTCTCAGAACCATCAGGTTTGCGTAGTGGCAAACCATATAGCTGGAGTTCTGAACGTACGTGCAGACAGTCTGTCGGCGCTTTTCAGACGATCATGAGTGGTGTTCTTCACATCTTCCAGCTGTGGGGAATGCCAAAGATAGACCTGTTTGCCACTCAAGAGAACACGCACTCCCTCTCGTTCTGTAGCCTCCAGTATCCGGTGCAAGAGGTATTGGGGGGACACGTCCTGTTTAAGTTGAGCTGGAGCAGCCAGCTTCTTTGTGTTTCCCCCCCATCCCTTTGATACCTCTAGTTATGAGGAAGATTCACGAAGACCGGGACCAAATCATATTAATAACCTCGGATTGGCCAAGAAGGGTGTGGTACACAGACCTCCTTCACCTCTTGCTGTGCCCTCCGCTCTGTCTCCCGACCCCCCCAGCAGTTGCTGTCGCAGGGGCAGGTCCTACGCCCCCACCTCCAGAGCCTGCACCTTCATGCCTGGAGGTTGAACTGGGCAATCTGAGTTCTTTTTCTCTCCCCCTGACGTGGTGGATGATACTCCATCAAGACTGTCTATGCTATCAGATTGGCAAAATGTGTTAGTTGGTGTGAAGAGAGATACATCAACCCTTTAAAGGCCCATTTGTCTGATGTTTTGGGGTTTTCTCCATCCTTAGCGCAACAAGGTTGCTCTGTGGCGACCATAAAGGGCTAACTTGCCGCACTGTTGGCTTTCATTTGTCTTCTTGATCAACCCTCTTTAAGTCCTATAGTACCTAGATTCCTTAAGGGTTTAACAAGCAAGTTTCCTCCCACTCCATTCGTTATACCTCAGTGAGATTTAAATTTGGTAATAACTTTTTTGATGGGTTCACCATTTGAACCAATGCATAGTTGCCCATTAAGGCTCCTTACTTTTAAAATAATTTTCTTAACAGCCATAACGTGGCTAGATGTGAGAGTGAGCTGCAAGATCTTAGTGTAAAATCCCCTTACACTATCTTCCATGCGGGTAAGGAGGTTTTGAGAACCAGGGAGGCTTTGCTGCCTAAAGTAGTTACACCCTTCCATCTGGGGCCAACTATAAAACTTCCATCAATTTATCCTCCTCTCCTGCCCATTGAAGGAGGAGGAAAGGCTGCTTCGCCTGAATCTAAAGAGGGCTCTCAGCTTCTATATAGAGAGGACAAGGGACTTCAGAACTGCTGAGCAGCTCTTCGTTGGCTACGTGGGCAAAATGAAAGGTACAGCTGTCAACAAGAGAACTCTTTCAAGGTGAGGGGGGGGTGTCATTCTTTGCATAAAGACTTGTTTACTCGCTGACAAGGAATCATCCTCCTGAGGGCATTAGAGCTCATTTAACCAGGGCCAAGTCGACCACTTCTGCTTTAGCCAGGGGTGTACCTGTTGTTGACATTTGCAAGGCAGCGACTTGGGCTTCCCTCCATACTTCTGCAAAACAAGATTGTTTAGACTCTGAATGAGGAGGGATTGCCATTTTGCCTGTCCTGTTCTCCAGGACTTTTTGGTTTGACCAGTCAGGCACCCATCTCTGAATGGGGGTCTGCTTTGGGATTTTATTCATATGGTGAGGAACCCATAGGTAGTTGCATCCATCGGAAGAACAAGTTACTTACCTTCGGTAACACTTTTTCTGGTGGATACAGTAGCTGCCTGTGGATTCCTCACCTTATGATTTCTCCCAATGCGCCAGCATTCGTCAGAAGCTTTTCTTTCCATCTCTCCAGTTGCATGCGTTTATTGAGTCTATCTTGTAGGAAAGTGCCCCTTTTGTCATGGTTACCCCGCATTGTTTGTCTGATAGTGATGCTGTCTTGACTGAAAGTGTGCTGGGATCCTGCTGACCAAGCCCCAACACCAGTGTTCTTTCCCTATACTGTACTACTGTTCCCACAGTTGGCACACCCCTGGCACACAGCTAAGTCCCTTATAAAAGGTACCAGTGGTACCAAGGTCCGTGTGACCAGGGAGGGTCTCTATGGGCTGCAGCATGTATTGTGCCACCTTAAGGGACCCCTTGCCAAGCATATGCACACTACCTTTTTCTTCCCATGAACACACACAATCTGCAGTAGTAAAGTCAACAAGGCATCCCTCTCACGGTGCCATGCCCACCAACCACTGCCTGTGGCATAGGTAAGTCACCACTCTAGCAGGTCTTGCAGCCCTTAAGCAGGGTGCACTGCACCACAGGTGAGGGTATTGCTGCATGAGCAATATGCCCCTACGGTGTCTAAGTTCATTCTTAGACATTGTAATTGCACTGTGGTCATATTAAGTACATGGGCTGAGAGTTTGTCATTATGAACTCCACAGCTCCATGATGGCTCCACTGAAGACTGGGGAAGTTTGGTATCAACCTTCTCAGCACCATAAATACATACTGATGCCAGTGTTGGATTTATTGTACAGATGCCCCCTGTACCCTAACCAACCCTTTAGTGCTAGACTGACCAATCTGTGCCAGCCTGCCACTAACACACGAGCTTCTGACCCCCATGGGGTGATGGCCTTTATGTCTCTGGGATCAAAAACAAAGCCTGCTCTGAGTGAAGGTGCTTCACTCCTGCCCCTCTCTTCCCCCCCGCTACTGGAGTGGGCACAGGAAGGGTGTAGCTACCCTTAGGGATATTTGCCATTGGCTTCTGCCCGCTGACCCCTGCATTGAACCTAAATCTAGGATTTAAGGGCACCCCTGAACCTAGCTCACCAGATTCATGGCGACCTCAAGAAGAAAAGAAAGAAGCAAGGAGGACTGCTAAGCCGACCCAAGCAGAGAAGACTCCAGACACCAACTGACTTGGCCCAAGCCCTTCTAGCATGCATGTGGCTTCAGAAGCCCTGCTACAAAAAAGGCAGCACATCCAGCAGGACCAGTGACCTATACAAACCTGCAGATGACTTCTTGCCCGCCAGAGGACCAAGAACTCCTGAGGATAGCAGCCCTGTCCACAAGAAACTCTAAGAAGGACTCCAGAATTGCCCAGATCCGTGAGTCCTGCCCACTCTGCACCAATGACCCATGTCTATGTGGTCCACTAGTCCAGAGCAGGTCCCCAGGTGATTCCAACATTGTTTCCACCCTGGGTGGATGCCTCCTGGCCAACACAACAACTCCTGCAGCCTAAATCCAGAGGCCCTCCAACCCCCCCCCCCCCCACCCAACCGCGAGAGAACTGGCAAAGATACCAGATGCCCAAATGCACCCCTGCACCCACAGCCAACTGGCCTTGGGGAATCTGACCGACAGTCCAGCAACGGTCAACAGGCGGCCCTCCTTCTTGTCCAGCCTTTGGTTTTCCGTAACCGACCGCCTGGATCCAGCCTGCAGCATCTTTGTGACTCCAGGGTTCCCCCTATTGAAAAGCATTGTGAGCCCGGCACTGTGTTTACACCTGGCCCTCCCTGTGCCGCTGAGGCTGTGTTTGATGCTAACCTGTGGCCACCCGGTACTCACCTAAATCCCCCAGGTCTGCCCGCTGAAGTCGCGGGTACTTGCCTGTAGATCTGTTTCCGAATGCCTCCAGTCTCCATAGGATCCTTTCCTAAATCCAGTACCAACTTTGACCTCTGCAAGTGATCATCCCCGTGTTGCTGGTGATGTATGTTTGGGGGTCATCTTGAACCCTGACCAATGGACCTCCTAATCAGCGGAGACTGGAACTGTAAGTCAAGTACTTACCTCAAAACTGTACTAACACTTCCCCCTCTAGGACTGTTCTGAAAATTGCACTGTCAACTTTTGAAATTGAAAAGTGTTACTTGCCTGTAAACTATTTTATTTGCCAAACTTAAAGTATATTTGATTCATATGCTTGATACATACTTACAGCTGTGCTTACCTGCAACTAGAATCGTTTGGTTCTAGAAATAAAGTGACATGGGATCTCAACCGCTTCCAGTAGGCTCTGAGCAGACGTGTTTCTTGTATGAGGCAAATGTTGCATTTGTCTTTAATAACGGAGAGGAGGGCCATCCGCCTTACAGAGGTGGGAAGCCCTCTAACATTAATGCTAAATATGTTAACCAATATCTGGGTGTTGAGTATGTTCTAATGCATGCCTGTGAAACTGAACAGGGGCTGGTGGGGAACGGGGGGAGGGGAAGGGGGGGGAGGGGGGGGAGGTGAAGAGGGAGGTGAAGGAGGGGGGGGGGGGGAGGGGAGGGGAGAATCCCCCAATAAGTGCCAACAGAAGAGTATGTCTGTGAGATGTACAAACCTATAAATGTCATCACAGTGAGGAGAAATTGGGGATAAACAAGTAAACAAGAAGCAGAAGAAAAAAGAAAACAGTTCCTCTGCCTGGGAACACACACAATCAAACTCAGGGTTTCCATATCAATGGGCCGAGGCCTCAATCACCATCATCAAGTAGCAGGATGTGGAGCTATGCTGCATGGATACTACCAACAGTGGGATGCCACCCACTAGTACTGATGTCCGTCCATGAAGGTAATTGTAAAGCTTCCACAGCAAAAATGGCCAGGGCTCAACTCACCTAGACAGAGCGATTCGGGGACGTCAGTACTAGAGTGTTCATTATCTGCCTCCGATGCAATAGCCTGGTGCTGCAGTCGGTGGATCAATGCAGCTCTTTCTTTGCTGCTCTCAGTCTCCGAGCGCTTATGCAGTTTCCCTTTGTTTGGGCTGCCAGCCAGCATTGGTCCGCTGCAGGTGTTGCCAACTCCTGCAATGACTCTTGAGACGGGGGGGGTCTCCAGAGAGGGACGGCATATCTGTCAGCGAGTGGGTCTCCTCCATTGTGCGAATGCTCTGCGTCTCATTATTCCAGACAAATTTGAGGCGAGAAGGGTGTCACCATTTGTATCTGATCCCTTTCTCAAGAAGGAAGCCTGTCAAAGGATGGAGGGACTGGCAGCGTTGCAGCATCACAGACGAGAGGTCCTGATGCAATCCTGTTTTGAATACTTAAAAGTCTATGGTACTCTGATCAGACTGCAGACAGAATAGCCTCTTTTTGTTTATAACAGTACTGGCACATGAGGTTGTCCTGTGCCTGGCCAGGGGAGCGGGCAAGATGGCCAGCCCTGTGGATGCAGTCAAGAAGTATGTCCTGGCCCTTAAGCGCCGGGGCCACATGGCGAAAAAGATGGACAGCAAACTCTACAAGACTCCCCGATATTGCCTGCATCGGGACTCCCTTACTACAGATGTTGGAGCGTCGGGATCGGGTGTCCAAGTCCTCCATGTGGTATTGCAGTTCCAGATTCTTGTGTTGCAGCAGAAGCAGTTTGCAACCATGATTGTCCAGTTCCTTTTCATGGGTGTTGTGAGTTTGTTCAATTGAGTCTACTCGTTGACCTAACTCACCAATGTCTCTTTTGAGTTCTTTGACTTCGAATGCTATCTCCTGTTTAAGGGTTGCCAAATCCTCCCTGATGACCGTGAAGAGTTGTTCCAAAAAATCTTGCGTTACCAGGGCAGCTTCGCCTTCCAGTCCCGCTGCTTCCTCTGTGGCACCCAGGCCTGCCATTTTTTCTTTTGTCAAGTCCGCCTCGGCTGGGGTTTTAGTAAACCAATCCTTCAGGGTGCCCTCCTTTTTGGCATGGCGCTGGGAGGCGCTGGGAGGCGCTGGGAGGCCATTGCGGCCTAGAATAGGCCTCCTTTACGCCAAGGGGGAGCACAGGTCTAAGCACTTTGGGGGGGGGGGGGGCGGTGGCATCAGCACGCCCACCACCCGCAAGGTAAGCAGCTCTGTCCCCCAGGACTCCCTCTGCATCCACTGTGGTCCAGCAGACCTCTCTCTGTTAATCTGGGGGCAAGGAGGTTTTTCTTCAAGGCTACCAGGGAGCTACAGTTTCACTCCGGTGTAACTATGTCTCAACCGAGGAAGTCGTGTTTTAAACCCTGTAACCAGTGTGGGGGTCGAATGTCGGTCACGGACCCCCATGAAAATTGTTTATGGTGCCTTAGTTCCGACCATGAGGTCGTCATGCGGCTCATGCAAACGCATGAATCCTAAGGCCCTTAAGGAACGCCAGGCAAAATTGTTTCTTGCCTGTTTGAAGAAGAGAAAGGAGAGGCATCATCGGAGAGAGTCTTCTTCGCGATCTTCAAAGACTCATCGGCGCCATGGAGATTCTCAGCGTCGTCACGAATCACGGCGCCGATCGAGCAGGGACTGATCCCATTCAAGATCTATGTCAGCTCGTCGCCGGGCGACGTGGGAGATTAGCCGACTGTCACGCCTCCACCTCCAATGACTCTGGCTTCTCTGACGTCTCCACTGTCGGTATTTGAGGTCTAGCCACATCAGGAGCCGAGGGCTTCTCCGGAGCAGGAGATGCCTGGACCATCATCTGCTTCCCCTCCGGCGCCGGTTCCTCAGACTTATCCGGCTTTCCCAGTGCCGGGCAAGGATCCCGCTGCATTTTTTAATGCAATGTTTAATATTTTTGCCACCATGGCGCCTGGTGGAGGGCATGCGGGCCGACCGGTCCTTTGGCCTTTAACTTGGGTGCTCCGGCTCCTTACAAGCCGACACCCTTTATGCCCTTTCTTCCTTCCGGAACTGCTTCGGCGCCAATGCCCTTGACATCGCCCAGAAGGCCTGTGACACCGACGACGTCTGCTGTTCCGGCGCGATGGATTCGCCACGGATCCAGTCGATGGTGAAGTTCCTGTGGCGCCGGAGGGTCCTGCGTCGGATGGCCCGAGGAGCAGCGCCGTTGAAGATCTTCGGCATCGGCCGACGCCTTATCGACGTCCAGGCTCCGATCCAAGAGATTGGCTTTACGGCTCCTGAAAGAAGAGGAGTATAGCAGGCAGCATTTAGAGGAAGGTGAGATCGTGGACCCTTCGGGGGACCTGCATGACTTAGATACAGCAAGTGGCTTGACACTTCCCCAGAATGGGATCTGGCCTCCCCGGGGGAGTATACGGAGGAGGCTGCTTCATTTCATGCAGTGGTGAGGAAGGCAGAAGACTTTTTGGACCTTCCACTTCCTGCTGCGGAGGTGAAGACAAACCTTCTGACCGAAGTGCTGCATCCAGCGTCGGTGGTGGCGGAGCCTCTTTTGCCTTTCAATGAGGCTCTTTTGGATCCCATTAAAGGTTGGAAAAAGCCAGTGACTTTGGCCGCCGTCAACAGGGCGGTAGGGAGACGCTATCGTGTGGCTCCAGGTGATCTGGACTTTCTCACCAAGCATCCGACTCCGGAGAGTTTGGTTGTCCAGGCGTCATGCTCCTCCCGTTCTGCTCCGGGTTCGTTCCCCAGGGCCCCTGCGGATAGGGAGTCTAAGAAGATGGACCAGGCAGCGAAAAAGACCTTTTCTTCTTGTAGCATGGCATTAATTAAAGTCTACCAATGCGACTTGCATTTTGGGGCGTTATATTCATGCCCTTATGGATGAGGCTAAGGGCCACCCTGGTTTGCCACAGGAGGTATTGAACCTGTAGTCGGACGCTCAGGTGGCGGCGACCCAGGTAATTCCATCTGGGCTGGATACCTCGGATTCAGTGGCAAGAGCTAGGGGCACATCCATAGCGACGAGACGGCAGGCCTGGCTGCGTTAGTCAGGATTCTCCCCGGATGTACAGACTACTCTCCTGGACCTGCCATTTGATGGAGATAAACTTTTTGGGGCAAAAGCCGATTCTGCTCTATAACCTTTTAAAGAGAGTAGAGCCACAGCGAGGTCATTGGGACTTCAAGCAGCCACTTCCTCTTCTTTTAGATCTTTTAGGAAGTTTAGAGGTTTTGGTCGTGGCACTTCATTTTGTGGCAGGCTCCATGCGGCAGGACAACAATCTGCAGGAACTCTTCCTTACAGATCCTTCAGGGGCAGGGGTAGAGTACGCACTAGAGGTGCCACCCAGCAGCACTCTGCCTCTTCCTCCGGAGGGGTGCAGCAAGGAAAGCAGCCTTAGTCCTCTACCACTCCCTGCTCACACGTCTCCGGTAGGGGGGAGACTTGCCCACTTTCTTCGAATGTGGCAGTCCATAACATCAGACTCCTGGGTCATCGGCATTGTGGAGAAGGGGTATGCTCTTCCCTTTCGGGAAATTCCTCCTCCCTTCCCTCCCCGTCCCTCCTTCTGTTCGGGTGACCATTTTCCGTTATTGCAACAGGAGGTAATGTCCCTTTTGTTGAAAGGCGCAGGTGAGTTGGTTCCAGAGCAGGAGAGGGGTCAGGGCTGCTATTCAAGGTACTTCCTGATCCCCAAAAAGGATGGTCGGTTGAGACCAATCCTTGGACCTGAGGATTTTGAATT